>NC_033796.1:517466-522345 GCF_001876935.1 Asparagus officinalis
TGGGTATTCGTA
Source organism: Asparagus officinalis (assembly GCF_001876935.1). Taxonomy (NCBI): domain Eukaryota; kingdom Viridiplantae; phylum Streptophyta; class Magnoliopsida; order Asparagales; family Asparagaceae; genus Asparagus; species Asparagus officinalis. Next base: position 517,479 of record NC_033796.1, read on the forward strand.
GTCCATCGTCGTCTCCTTCTCGTCCGCCCCGGCTGCTGCTCCTGCTTTTGATTTCTCCGTCGCATCCATCTCCTCCTGCTGCTTCTGCTGCTGTTTTATAATATAATATAATATAACATGATTAAAAAATAAATAATAATTAGCTAGCAACTAAAAATATTGTTCATCATGGAATCTATCAAATATATGGCCGAAAATACAAAATTAAGCCCGACGCCCGGCGATGGTAAGTAAGCATCAAATAACTAACCTCATTGGGCGGCAGGGGCTGATGGGAATAATGCCAGCTTCCATTATGTCTCACAACCTTAACCCTTCTTCCGAATCCTAGAAAAACAAACAAACAAACATGCACAAACACGTGTAGGCTTTAATAAATCTATAACTGATAGTGCTTTGTGATGAGGAATAAATAAAAAGAAAGGAAAATGGTTTAATTTAAGCAAAGGAAGAACGGAAATAAAAAGATGGAGCAGACCTTGAGAGAAGGAGATTGAGAGAAACAGTGCGAGCAGGAGAAGGGTTCGAAAGCAACGGCTACCCATCTTTATTATTCTTCTTGCGTGAAAGGAAAACAGAAGAGAACAGGAGGAGGAGGCCGTCGTCGTCGTCGTCGTATAATTTATTGAGTGAGGAGTGCCAATTTAATTTAATTGAAGTTAGAAAGTATTGGAAGGGATGCGAGTATCTTGGAGAAGGAATTGAACGTGTCGGTGGAAGAGGAAAAGAGGGGAGTTGATTTTGGAAACCGCCCCTCCTCCTCCTCATCTGTTATATTGTAGTCCGTTCCTATTTTTAATCCTTAATTAATGATAATAACTGCATTTAAATTTATTTACCGGGTCCTGCGCCTGCTTTAATGACCCAGGCTTCCCCTCTTGCCGCCACCACCACCAGTAACCCTTTTACCACGGTACTGGCCGGCGTACAAGTATAGAATACGTACCCTACATCTACATCGAGAGCACTTGTATGATTTTATTTAATTAGCAAAATTATAATATACACATGCTCAGTTTGTACGTGAGCCAGCCATGGGGATCAACGTTTTATTTTTATTTATTTATTTATTTATTTAAGTTCTACTTTAATTTTTTCTTAAAATATAGATGAAACTGGACCAGTCTCCTTATTTAATTATTCGCGTCATAGTTGAATCTCTTAAGAAAATGTATTTAAATATAGGGAAACGGTGATTGATTCTTGTACTTAAATTTGTTCAACTAGATAATTATGTGGGTCGTGCTTTGATATGTTTGAGATGTGGGCTAGAAAAAGAGTAGCTCATATCCTGTAAGTTGGTTGTCTGCCCACTTTTGGCCCTTCAACAGTAGTACCATTGGTGAGCACAGATAGGGGTGGGCGCTGGGCCTCCCACGAGCCTGCTCGCTCGGCTCACTCTTGAGATCTGCTCGACCCCATCACGGCGCGCGACAGGAACCGATCGGTCGCTACAATAGTGTGCCGTGGGACCGTGTAGAGTCGGCCCAAGTCAAATGCAAGCCAACAACCTGCTCGGCCCACAAGGCCTAGCGAGCGGGCTAGGCCTACATATGAGCATGATGGCTCGCTTGTCCCCGCCCGTGGGCTCACATTTAGTTTGTAGCAATATCTTTTTTTTTTCTTTAAAGTTACTTATACTTTTTTCATCCTTGTATTTTTTTAGCTAGTGGAATAATATTATGCTACTCATTGATGTAAAACTTGCTCCGAACTGTATTAAATATCTACATTTGTGATGATTCTCTTTGTAATTGTATGCAAATATATACTTTTACTTAATAAAATTATCTTTTTAATTTTTTTCGATCATGTAATTGTTAGTTTGCTATTTACATATAATTCTTAAGTGTTTAAAAATATTTAAAAACCTATTAAAAACTATTAAATATTTAAAAATAACAAAAAAAATTAGGTGGGCCAAATGGGTTGACACGTGTCATAGCTCGTCGCACATGTTCTCGGGCCCCACAAGCGGACTGGGCAAAGCTCTAGGCCTAGAAACAAGTGGCAAAACACAGCTCGCTCAACTCGCTGCGAGTGGTGGGCTAGCTCGCGCTTGCCATTGAGCCCGCATGGGCCGACTCGTATGACGAGCCAGCACGGCGCATTGCCCGCCACCCCTAGGTAATTAGTTTCGATAAGGCTTCTGAGATTGCACTGGAAGAGAGAGAGAGAGAGAGAGAAGAGAGAAGAGAGAGAGAGAGAGAGAGAGAGAGAGAGAGAGAGAGAGAGAGAGAGAGAGAGAGAGTCAGACTCCCTTTAAAAGCACAAGTTCGGAAAAAAAAACTTTCCATAGTCAATATTACTCATCAATATTTTAAATATTTTATTTAAATCTTAACCTATCCTAATCATAATTATATCTGTTATGACAATAATAAATTTAAGTATTAATCAACACTTATAAAGCCGACACATATCCCATATTAGCATATTAGCATTAAATCAATCATATCAGCTCACCCCAGTCAGAGTGGACTCGGTCAACCTTAGCGCACAACTCTTCCCGAATGAAGCCGAGTTAGAGCGAGCTCGCACTTGTCCTCGTCATTCTAGTCAACCACCCACATTCATTACCAGCACATTCATTTCCAAAGTTGTAAATTAGGAACACAAAAGAATTTCATATGTATGAAATTAAAATTATATAGAAAAATCAAAGTCTGTATTTTAAAAGGTTTTTGTTAAATATCAGAAATACATTCAACTTATTTGTGAAGTTAAACGATAAGATTAACAAGCACAGAAAAGATAACAACATAAAAAATATAACTACAAATTGATGTCATAATTGTAGATGATGAAGAAACTATTCTAGAATTTCCTAGGAAAAAGATAAAGGTGAAAAAATATTAATCTCGGCTCAATAAAAAAATAAAACAGAATGAATGAAAGATGGTAAGATGGTATTTTCTAAACATCTTTTAAAATAGTTTAATTATTTTGAGTGAAATGAGGGAGCTTTAGAAGAAATTATCATGAAAAAATTTCAGTACTTTTATATGCTTATTTGGGTGTTTTTATCATATAAAAATATACTAGAATTAGCATTAATCTTTAGTTTATAATTTTTATGAAGTCTATCAATGATTAGGAACAAAGTTTGTATCCTCTTTGTATTGTTTTAGCATACTTTTAATCAATCATCTTGCCCTATTGGTTTTAAATATTCACATCCCTTGTATAACGCTATTTCAATGTTTTTCACTTTTGTAACACTATGTTTTCTGAACTAAAGCTTGATTTCATGTCAGTCCAAATAATCTAAAAATTCAAATTGCCTTTAGATTATATTTGTTTCTCATCAATTCAATTATCAATTTAAAAATTTAAATTGGGTATAGCCCATTCAAATAATCATCAAAGAAAATAAATAATCGTAATGTTAAAGTTTAGAGACAAAAATGCGCAAAAACTATTAAAGTGGAACAGAACAAATTTTAGTTAGGAAGTAAGCCAAAAATATTTAATCATGATATTCAACCACGTGCATTGCACATGTATAAAAACTAGTATGTGTATATGTACATGTTAGCGATATGATGAGATGAGATGACGAGCTCAATTTCTTAACATAAGCTTGACATTCTAAACCCTTAGATTTAATCCAATGGTTGTAATTATTAGCAGGTTAAATGGACCCGCAATTATTATGTTTTCTATGTTAAGGATCTCTTGTAGATCTCATATCTGATGATACTTCATACCTTTTTCCTCTCTCCGACTTCCTTGAGCCTCCTCTAAATGGGTGTTTGGTTCAATTTCTACAAATTATAGGAAACTTTTTCCATCCAAAATATAAATTTCCTTGTATTTTTTAAAAAAATTATAGAAAAGTTTTGAGAAGTCAAAAAGTACCAATTTTCTTATTTTTTTTACTTTGCTTGTTTGGTTCAAAACAAGAAAATGGCCTATAACTTTATAGAAAATAGCAAAATTTCCTATAATTTGTAGAAATTGAACCAAACACCCCTAAATTTATAGAAAAGTATCAATGTGGTGTTAGATTTCTGGGCGATTTCCATTTTGAGAGCAAATTGATTTCTGTAAATGTTGGTACTTTATTGTACTTTACAGGAAAAACATTTCTATAAATGTTTTGAACCAAACACAATTATCGAAATCTACAAAAAAAATTATTTACAAAATTATCATTGTCAGACATTTTGAGAAAACTTTTCTATAAAATTGTGCAACCAAACACCTCTTGCAAAAGTCCGCTGACTCAACGCGGTTACTATTGGTTGTTTACACTTTACTTATTTTTCATCTCTATTTCTGGATGCTTTTCACATGCATTAATGGGAAAAATGAAAACCAAAGGATATTAAGGTTTATTGAAATATTCTCATTCTGCATTGCGGAAAGAAGTCCTCTATTCTTAAAGATTTCTTCACTTTTTAGAAGCTGAAGGAGTTTGCATTTTGATAGCCAAAATGTGTGTACATATAGAGATGAGCAACCTATTAAGACTTTCTTCATTAACAAGTAATAATTGGAAATATACGAACAAACAGCCACTTATAGAATGCCAAGCATCCTGAAATAGAGATTTGGGGAGGGCCGCGGACCTTTTAGGCCAGCGGGAGGAGAGAACAGAATATAAACGACTGAAAAGATGTTAGGGAGATTTGTGGGGATCACTTCCTAATTGACTAATAACCATCTATTATTAATCTTAACCATTAATTAAAATCCAAAGGCTCACAATGCTTAGCTCACTTTAAGAAATCGAGCTCATCATCTCACCATATCGCTACCCTATATATATATATAGAAAAATGATATAATGAGATGATGAACTTAGATTTTTATCATGAGCTATAGCCCAATAGGCTACTTGTAATGATGACTGACACCGCCG
>NC_033796.1:523051-532884 GCF_001876935.1 Asparagus officinalis
ATTGATGGCTCATATCAAACAGTCAGTGTAAAAGGATAGTCATTGTAAAAAGTGATTAAGTTGGTGGAGGTCCTCTAACTCTCCGAATGTCTGGTTCTAGAATAGGCTGTTCTTCCCTGCACAAGTAGCAAATCATAAGAGGGCGGGGTTGGGTTCCCCAGTTGTTCCTCCGATGATCAGGTCAATAATAAGCTTGAGTGGAGAAGTAACTAGACTGTAGAAGTTCTTAAACACAGCGAATGAAAAAAAAAGATCTTACTCTATTGTTGAAAATCGTTCTTCTATTTATAGTGGTGGTAGAAGGGTAGATTGATAACTTCGTCTGAGTATGGGATAGCGACCATGTTAGCCTCTATTTTACAGGTGTCGGCCGATGGGCAGAGAAGAGGCCACTTCAGTATTTAATGCGAAGTGATTGGGGGTGTGCTGGTCTGATGTGTTATAAAGACTATTAGGGGCAAATGAATGATGGCGCCTATAATGCATTTAATGGAATTTATTGCTAGGTGATTGGTCGTCAGTGACCAGGAGGGAACTCGAGGCTCGAGGTATTTCATCACATTTTTACTCGTCCGATGGTCGAGAAATACCGCCTTTTGAGTCGCCTTCATAAGATGTCGGCCGATTAGTCGGTCGAGTGGGGTAATTAAGCAGTCGACTTAGCCAGAGGACGACACGTAACGTCTTTTGAGCCGTACTCGTAAAATGTCTGTGTGTCGAGTCGACCGAGTTGGGCCTTTAGTTATCTTATAGCGCTGACTCGATTACGCATAATGTGAGACACTTGTCTGCCATTGATTAGAGATTATTTTTCATCACTAAAATGACTATAACAATGTATATATAACAAAACAAAAAAAGACTTTGGTCAAACATGTTTAATGTAAAGGTTTGGATACATAATTCTGAAAGTCCACAGCTTAAAACTATAAAATATCCTGCTGATAAATTAGACAAAAATAACTGCATCGGATCAAATTACTTTGGATATAGATGCAGATATTGACTTGATAATGGGTCAGTTGGAACCCCACCTAGTTAATCTCAAGTAGTTCCACCTTAGTAAACCGTTCCCCGAACGCTATTTCAATATATTAAGAGGCCGTCTGAGGATTTTGTTTTTATTTGCAAGCTCATCCATACTAGATTATCTATCCATTAAGTCTTGTCCTAAAATTTCCTACAATAAGTAATATTTTTGTTTTCCCCCTTTCTGTTTGTTTGCTTTGAGAATTTATGATTTCCGTCTCCCAACTCATTTCATTGCCGCCTTGACGAAGCACTTCGGATACAAAAAGAAAAAAAAAGAAGGAAATGTTAATTAGAAATTTAAATATTGATATGAGACATAATATCATGCGATCACTTGGGGAGAAAGAAATATTCTTGATTAACTTTTAGCTATAACAACTTGTTTTCTAAAGATATGGTAGTCACGGCATCCATGATTTCACGGGATTAAGTGGAGGGTGGTATGCCTTTGACTCTTGAACCCAACTCCCTTATATAATATATATTACATTGCTCGCGTCACTCCCAACTTGATAACCTTTTCTTGTAAGGGGTCACTTCTTCAGTCTCTTTTGCGCACACGCGTCATTATTTTGATGGCATAGGAATTTGACTACTATATTTTTTTAATGGCATTAGCCTTAAAATGTAATTCAAAATTACATTTTCATTTAAAGGTAAATTACAGATGCACGACGTATACCCTAGACGTTAGCTAGTTGTTATTCCTAAATATTTTTAGGACTTTTGGTGCCTCCCTTATGCGTACCTATATCACAAGGCTGTCAAGCGCGCGACTTTAGTGTGTTGCAAATAAAGCCCACTGCAAATATTATAAAACACGCCTGCATCTGATGGGCGGTTCTGAGTCTCACGATTTTTATTGTACTCCTAATCCTATGCTTTTCTATATAAAGACTCAGAACCTCTTACCATATGCTGACAGTTCTGGTAGGAAGTGGACTCAAGAGAGCCACTTATGCATGGTTTAATGAGTTGCAAAAATGCTCCTCATAGTACATCAAAGATTTATCGTTTGAGGATCTAAGAGCATCTCCAAGAGTGATCTTAGGTTTTCCCTATATTTGAGGAGCAAATCTCTCATCCTAGGAAATATGGAGCCAAATAAAGAGCAAGTGCTCCAACAATGCTCCTAAAATGACTCCCTAAATAGTTTTGGACATTTTTCACTTACCTCTTTTTGTAATACATAATTGTAACGACTATATTCCAACGACTATATTGTAATGGCTATATTCCAAAGGCTATATTGTAACGGCTATATCATAATGGCTATATGACCTCTATAAATAATATCATACGCACTCTCACTTTTCACTCAACTCAAATTGTGTTCATTGTTAGCATCATTTTTCCAATATCATCTATGTCTCATAACAACGAAATAGCAGCGCTCCTCATAGAAGAAGAAGCTGACGAGGAATACACAATGTTCTTAGGAATGACCGCCGTTGAAGAGGAGCGGGTGGCTAACGTGAGGAGTGCATCGTGCCGTCTTTGTTCCGTTCGAGGCCATGCGGTCATTCAACGCGACAGAGTTCAAGGTCATAATAGACTTTATCGTGACTATTTCGATGAGGAGCCCATTTATGGTCCACGACTATTAATGTCAACACTATAATTAATTTTAAAAAAAATTAAAATGAAATAAAAACTAATAAATCAGTTGTAAGTATAAAATATGAGAGAAATAAAGTAATTAAGAGATGAACTAATTTACTTACCTTTAAAGAAAAATAGTAGAATGTCAAGTGTAAAATAATTATGAGATGAATTAATTTATCATATACAAAGATGCAATATATATAGATGAAAGGAGAATGAGGGGCTTGAATGCAAATATAGCCGTTGCAAAGAACCGTTGTAAATATAGGGAGCCACTTTGTTGTCATTGATTTGGAATACTATAAACCTTATTCCCTATATTTAGTCTCCAACATAGAAGCCTGTTGGAGCAACTTTTCCCCCTCCTACTCCCTATATTTAGTTTAGAACATGAGATAGGAAGGATGTTGGAGATGCTTTAAGAGCTATAAAATGGTTTAAGCATAGTACATGACCAACTCTCTGTACCAAATTGAGTGTATCTGTAATGACCATTACTTATTTTCTATTTATGCAGCACACTGTGAACTGCAGCGAGACCTTTTAATTGGCCTCCCTCTACATTTCGTGCTGACTTTGCTTGGATGATGATCAGGTGAGGGACTTCCCCTAACAAGTATTGAAGATTAGAGCTTCAAAAAATGTCACCTATATATGTGTGTGTCTACGTATATATATGTTATATATAGACCTACACTCCTCGTCACGAATCATATATTTTACCCTGGCAAACTATTTTTTAGTCTGTTATTTTTCTTAGCTCCAAAAAATGAAATCTTGCATAACGAGATACTTAAGCATTTGCTTGCATGTTATATATAACATATAACAAAAATTAAATAAAACATAAGAAAATGATAGAGTTAGATAGATTGTAATTATATAGCAAGCAAATTGTAGGGAGAGTTTGTCTAACTATTGTTATATATGGTGTTCCCATTTTCGTCAAAATACAACTCAATACTAAATAGCTGACAAGTGTACTTCTACACGCCCTAATCAACTTGGCGGCCAGAGACAATTAGGGCCGACAACTCAACCGACCTGGCGAGACGACACACCTCAGTGTCGACACGAAAGACGGTGCTTGTCGACACGAAAGGCGGTACTTGTTAGCCCCCTTTTTATTGAAGACAACTCGCCATGAGTCCACTCGACCACTTGCCAAACGCCTTGCAGAGTCGACTCGAAAGGTGTTACTCTCGACGAAGCTAAATGACTGTTTTCATCTCGAGCCTCTCCCTCTATGACAACGTGTCAACATCGCATTTAATGTTTGGCATGTTCCATCATGACTCTAGTCCAGATAGTCTTTATGACTCATCGGACCATGTGGACCCTGCCTTGTCGTCAGCCCCTTCCCATTTAATACCGAAGTGACCTTCCCTCCACTCGCTGGCCGGCACCTGTAAAGCAAGTGCCGACGTGGCCGCCAGCCCATTCTTCGCCACCGCCTCTCTGCTCTCGGCCGAAGTGACCAATTTACCTTTACCATCTTAAAATAAATACATGTACTATTTCATCCTGATCCGCATTCTGAAAAAACTCGATAATTTTGCAAAGCATATATCACACCACAAGAATGACAACAACTCTAAAAAATCCCACTCAAGTTCATCAACTAACTTGATCGTTGGAGGTACAACGAGGAACCAAACCCCACCCTCTTACGAATTTTTACATGTGCAGACTTTTCAGATATCCAATTCAAGAACTATCAAATAAGTCAGGGGAAGAAAGCGGCCCTTCATCAATTCTTAACAAACTCATCTAAATACGGATATAATTGACTGTGTGATCATATAAACCATCAACAACTATTATAAGGGGCCGGGGAAGGATATGACAGCGTACGTACAAAATGCCATGGAATTGTCTTCTGGCGATATTTAGAGCGAGCTGGAAAATTGGAGAGGAATTGAGAAATAGCTCGGCTGGGCCCTGACCTGATGCGCAAACTAACTGAAAAGGGATGAATGAATGATATCCTAATATCATGCAGATTCATAAAGAGAGACAATTAAAGAGAGAATGTTTTGAGAGGCTCTGGGGTCCATGCTTGGTAATATCTCATTAGTTAACACTACACACCCTCTGCAATCTTTTGGGAATTGGGCAGCCAGACAAGTCCTACCTTTCACCGTGCTATACTAATTCTGCATATTTGCTTCAAGCGGAGCAATAGACTTCCCCTTGTTTTTCTTTTCACCGTGCCAAAATAATGCCGCAACGTTGTGCAAATACTCCGGAGGAATTAAGCTACTTAACCTGAACCTCATCTTTAATCGCAGGAGCTTCGACTGACGCAACTGTAGGCCGTTTATTGTGAGGCTTACTTTGTTGCCGCGGGACATCAGCTAAGCGGGTCGGGTTTGTGGAGATTAGCGGGTTTAGTTCGGGCTTGACTTCTTTTGTTTTTATGAATGAGGAATGAGGATAATACTATCTTTTGCCGTCTGGTTAATTGAATCTGCTTCTATCTTGTCTTTGTGCAAAAAGAGAAAATAGCGGATTCAAAAACAGCTCATGTTTCTTTCTTTTTTTTTTTGCCCTCTTATAAAGGTAGATAGTCCATGATTTTTGGTAAATTGAGTTAATAAATCAATTTAAGTCCCTCTCTTAGTCACCTTTCTAGTTTGAAAATATACTAGAGGATTCTCATAAAGTTATAAATGATAAACGAAAGAGTTTTTCTTTACAAGATAAATAAACGAATTTGTTGTTAAAGTGTTAAAGGGATTGCCTGCTATGCTGGAATTGCAAATGCAACAAAACATTATATGCATCACTTGTTGCAGAAAATCAGCATTAATCTTTCCTTTGGTTATTGCATGAAACAATAGTGGACTTCAGGTTTTTAAAAAGCGGTATCACTATCAAACCCTCCATCTAATAACAATCCTTTCTACTAATTGAAACCCTTCAGATATAAACAAAACGATGTCAAGGGTGTTTTCCGAGAAGTCGGAGCAAGATCCTTTCTACTAATTGAAACCCTAGCTCACACGCTCTCTTCCCTGCCTCCCTCCCTCTCCCCACCTCTCTTCCTCTTTCTCTCCCACCTCTCTCTCTCTCTCTCTCTCTTCCTCTTTCTTTTTCTCTCTAAATTAGGTCAGGCACCTCTCTGAATTTTGTGAGTGATAGAGCCTATATACCTCCTATAATGAACGTCTAAGATTGAGTTCAAAATAGATAAAAAATCGCAAACCTTTGTCTTCATCGATGGTCAGTGTCTCACCGTTGATGATCTAAACCTCTCTAGACGTTTGCATTATCGATGATTGATAGCGCTATTGGTGATCTATAGATCAAATTGAGAGATTTCCAAAGATTGAGAGCTTTCCAAAATCTATCGATAACTGAGTCGAAAGTTACGCTTCATGCAAGTTTCAACAATGGTTTATGTTTTCAATCTACTACTTGTTGTTTCGATGTTATTTAACTAAGACATTCATATCTCGGGCTATACATCTCTGAATTAAGTTCTGTTTATTCATGTGGATTCATGACAGCAAGATAGACACTAGCACGTGCTTAAAATTGATTTTCACTCTTGATATTTTTTAAAAATCAGCCGTGGTTAATTTATCGCCTTGCTCTTTTCAATACCGAATTTGATTCTAACTTTTTGTAATATGTGTGAAAACGGCGAAGGAATTGTGAAAAATGTGAAGAATAACCCAAAACAGACTCCACCACACCCTGGTGTGGTGTCTGCCATGAGTGTGGCAGAATCTGTCCTGCACCACACTCTCTGCCACACCCATGGTGCAGGGTATGGCAGACTCGTTTTTAGAATCCTCCTTTGTATGAGAATCCTCTTTCGTTTGGGATTGTGTTTTATTATAAATAGGACCACATTTTTTAGGGTTTCTAAAGGAGAAAAAAGGAGAGAATTAGCATTGTTTTGAGCACTTTGAGAGGGAGATATTGTGAGGGAGTTGAGAGCTTTGGTTAGGGTTATATTTGAGTGATTTTGTGAGTTGTAACCCGTTGTATTTCTCCTCCATATAGTGAAATCTCCTCATCCTCTCCCCGTGGACGTAGGCAATTGTCGAACCACGTATATCTCTATGTTTGGTTTGATTTGTCGTAATTGGCTTAGTTTGTGCAAGTGTGTGGCTTTCTTCTTCCGTGATCTCAAGTTCGTTGTGTGTACGTGCAACGCTTCCGCATAGGCGCGTGACAAGTGGTATCAGAGCTCAGATTTCAGATCTAGGGTTTTGGATTAGGTGGAGGAAGATTTAGTTGGAAGCTTGGTTCTTGGAGTTCTAGGCTTTGGTGGAGTTAGGGTTTGAAGTTACCGTTGAAGATCTCGTTTTCCTCGTGTGGTTAGGAGTTCTATTTGGAATCCAATCTAGGGTTCAGCTGGGTAATTTCTTATTCTTTTCAAAGTTTGGATCTTTCTCTACAATTTGGAATTTGTGATTATGGGTGAAGAAGTTGGTGAAAGCAGCAAGATGACAGGCACAGTTCAAGTGGGTTTTCAGAACACTAAGATTAGTATAGTGAAATATGACGGCAAGATCAATTTTGGTTTATGGATGAGCGATGTACAAGATGCGCTCAATGCTCAAAATCTGGAGGAGACCATCATGGTCGATGTGAGGCCACCTAAATATGAAGAGGCGATATGGGAAAAGATGAATCGAAATGCTTGCGGGGTGATCAGGTCCTGTTTGGAACAGGAGCTGAAATACGATGTGATTGGGGTGACGTCTGCGATGAAGATGTGGGAAATTCTCAACAATAAGTACCTTACGAAGAGTGTTGAGAACCGGTTGCACTTGCTGCGAAGGTTATTCAGATTCCAGATGTCCAGAGGTACCTCGCTTGCGGCTCATGTGAACAACTACACTAAGTTGTTGTCGGACTTGGCGAACGTGGATGAGAAGATCACAGATGAGTACAAGGCTATTATTCTTTTGGGCTCCTTACCGGATGAGGAGTATGATACTTTCGTGCTTACGTTGTTGAACGGGAGATCTTCTATCACTTATAGTGAAGTGACTAATGTATTGACGAACTATGATTTGAGGAGGAAGGATAAGGAGACTTCCCGCGCTAGTACTTCAGGAGAGGCTTTATCGACGAGAGGTAGAAGCTCATATCAGAAAGGTGGAAATAGAGGGAGGTCAAAGTCAAGAGGTCATCACTAGCTTGGAAAGAACCAATGTGCATTCTGCAAAAAGCAGGGACATTAGAAGAGAGACTGCCCGAAAGTCAAAGAAAAGGAGAATAGCAAGAATAAGGGCCCGAAGGTCAATGAGGTGAATATTGCGAAAGACAATGATTCCGATGATTCGAGCTTTTCTCTTTTGATTACTCCGGAGGTGAACCATTTGGATGCATCGGAGTGGATGCTTGATTCTGGCGCTACTTATCATGTGACTCCTAGGCGAGATTGGTTCTCATCATTTGAGAGACTCGATGGGGGTGTTGTGGTCATGGGAAATGATCAATCCTGTGGCGTTCGTGGGATAGGTACTGTGAGGATTCGGATGCACGATGGAGTAGTCCGTGAGCTGAAGGAGGTGAGATTCGTTCCTCAACTTAAGAAGAATCTTATCTCAGTGGGGGCTTTGGAGGCGAAGGGATTCAGGGTGACCTTTGAGGATGTTGTAGCGAAGGTTACTAAGGGATCTTTGGTGGTGATGAAGGGAGTCCGCAGTTATAATTTATACTATCTGAAAGGGAGCAACGAGATTGGCCAGGTTGCTTTGGCTATTTCAGAGGCGGACATGAGCAGACTTTGGCATTACAGGTTAGGGCACACAGGAGAGAAGTCACTGCAGGCTTTGTGCAAGCAGGGGCTACTAAAGGGAGCAAAGAGTGGAAAGATTGAGTTCTGTGAGCACTGTGTTCTTGGCAAGAAGACGAATGTGAAGTTCGGGACGGCCATTCATAGGACGAGGGGCATCTTGGATTACGTGCACACAGATGTTTGAAGTCCCACCAAGACGGCATCACTTGGTGGTCGACATTGGTTCGTTACATTTGTTGATGACTATTCTAGGCGTTGTTGGGTGTACACCATGAAGCATAAGAGTGAAGTCCTAGATTTGTTTGTGGAGTGGAAGAAGAGATTGGAACTGCAGACTGGGAGAAAGATCAAGACATTGCGATCCGACAACGGCGGCGAGTATACTTCAGATCCCTTTCAGCAGCTATGTCGAGACGAGGGCATAGAGAGGCACTTCACAGTTAGTCATACACCATAGCAGAATGGGGTGGCAGAGAGGTTAAATCGGTCTTTGCTGAAGAAGATTCGATGTTTATTAGCGCATAGTGGTTTGGAGAAGATCTTTTGGGCTGAGGCACTTTCTTATGCGAGCCACCTCATTAATAGGCTGCCTTCATCTGCGATTGAGGGGAAGACCCCTATGGAGATGTGGTCGGGAGAGACAGTACATGACTATGACCAGCTTAAGGTATTTGGTTGCCCTGCATATTATCATGTTAGAACTGATAAGTTGGAACCTCGAGCTAGGAATGCCATATTTGTAGGATTCAAGCGTGGTGTCAAGGGATACAAGCTTTGGGATCCAGTTGATAAGAAGATTGTGCTGAGTAGGGACGTCACATTCGATGATGCTTCTATCTTGAAGCTTCCCAGCTCTCATCAGGTGGAGAGCGACCCGACAGAAGAGATTTCGCAGGTGGTAGAGATTGATGCAGCTCCACAGAGTCCAGATAGTACAGTATCCATTAGAGTGTCGACTGAGGTGACACCAGGCGAGCACGACGGTGATGCGGAGGATACGGGTACTCATGAGCAGGATCAGAGACCGACGGATCTGTAGACGGTAAAAAATACCTCTATGGGTCTACAGGGAATTTGTCTACGAGAAGAGTTCGCACGCCGGTTCTCTGACCGGACACTAACCGACGTAGCGATCGACTGTGCGTCAAAGTCCGTTCGCCTACGCGTACGATCGCCAGCATGGTCAGGACATCAGATGAGGCCGGAAATTTGCTCTTCGCTCAACTCGCCTGCACGACGTTCGGACGATCCGAATCGCAGCAAGCCCCCAAACCAGGTCGACTACAGCCTGAGAGAATCCAATAACCCCACTAATGAATGAGGTGGGCCCTTTCCACTCTCTCAACCCAAAGGAGAAGAGCACAAGTACCCGGACCGTCGAAACGGCCGCACCACAGTGCGCCACAGCGCCGGAAAGGGCTGGATCTCTTCT
>NC_033796.1:533884-560171 GCF_001876935.1 Asparagus officinalis
CTTTCATCGTACCGAGCGGGGCTTAAGTTTTAGGAGAATGCGTTTGACATTTCTCGGCAAGATAGATGATATAAAGCGCGAGCGATAGTCAAGTGCCACTCAGGTAACGGTACGTAATAGTAGAAATAATACAATCAGCAATTATAGAAAATAATACGTAATTAATCATAGCAATGTATTAGAGCAACAATATTATGAAATAATAAAATGAATCAGCAACATATTATTCAACCTGCAGATGATTGCTTTAAGAATATTGTAACTGTTGGGTTTCAGTGCTAGATAATGGCAATAGATTAATCCAGGTAAATATTTTTTACTATCAGCCGCTAATATTAAATTTTGTACATAATTTAAATCATTTAATATAAACACTATAGAACTTAGAGCTTAATATCTTAGAAATTTCATAGAATTTGAAGAAAGAATATCAAATAATTGTGCTTACCCTTTTTGTACGTGACACGCATTTCCAAACAATCATAATTAAATATTTTAAAAATACGTCAAAAGAAAATATAATTATATCACTAGTGATCAAAATTCAGGCGATCCTTGACGATTCTACCCCCCTTAAAACAAATTCCGATCGCGGGCCGGAATTAAGATATAACAGTAATTCAGAGAAAGAATCACAAGGACAGAGATATTGCACAACGATATAGGAAGGATCTCTAGTTACAAGCAGATTGAAGTTGAGCAGAATGGGGTACATAAACAGATAAGAGATAGACAAGCACAATCCAGAGTAGATACAAGATGTGACAGCAATAATCGATAAACTCGGCATATATCCGTCTTCAGATCGTTAGATCGGCATTTGCAGCTCACTCGAACAAAGTTTAAGAGAAGTACTACTATATGATACATAACTTGTTTATTACTGGTGTGAACTTGTATACATTACTTGTGCTAAGATTATAACAATGCTACATGCAGTATTAAAGTTATTAAGATAGACCTTACGCGGACCGAGGTCATCAACGTAGCATCGACAGTTTTTTTTCGGAGGTGCTGCTGAAAAGATTTTCGTCATCGTCGTTGGTGACGTGCGCCGGGCATCTTCAAAGGCCGAATGGCATAGATACGTGGTAGGCAGAAAACACCCAGGGGTGTTCTGAAATGCTGTATGTTTCAAATCATCTGGATGCATCTTATGCCTGATTATACCCAGAAAATCGTCCAATGGAACGAGCATTGCTCTCAACGGTCCGCATGTGTGTGTGATAATGACATCTCCGTATTGGTAGGGGAAAATCGTTCTTAGGACAGGCGGTATTCAGATCTCTGAAGTCAATTACAGATTCTGATCTTTCCTATTCTTTTTAAGAACTGGGACTATATTGGGCCAAGCCATTCGGATGTTTGTTGCTTCTCGTTGAAAAACCGCTGAATCATTAGCTTCTTGACGCCTGCATCTCTACTTGGGCCTCCATAATTTGCGGCCGAAACCGTCTTTTGTTGTTGTTTGACAGGTTTTAGGGCATCCGATTTTATATTAAGCGGGTGTCTTGCTACGTTTTGGGTCGAGTTCCATGCATATTGCTTAGTAATTCCAACAGGCGAACGACGTCGATATACTCTCGGATTGAGGGCGGATTAGTTCATGCTTTCTCGGGTCTGGTTGGAGGGGAGAATCCCACTGATAAATTATAGGTTTCTGGATTTTTTCGGTCAGCCCCATATTAAGGCTTGCTGCTACTTATGCTTCAGTAGGTAGGTTCTCTTTTGGCTTCGGAATCGAGTCGCCGTATTGGACATTCATGTAATGTGTCGCAAGGATCTTCCCAAGTGGCAACTGATCGTGCTTCTTCTGCTTGTAGAAGGATGCGACTGTTGCCATGTTTGAGCATGAGAGTAATTTTAATAATAGAAGTTAAAGAAAAATTGTGCTATCAATATCAGATAAACAAGTGCACATTTACACACATGTAGGAATCGAACACAAATTTAGATTAAGTAGTCCAGAGAAATGATTATAACGCATATTTCCTGATGCTATGACAATCATAGTAACATAGAAAAACATTTATCCGAAGTTAATGAGCATAAAGATAATAAGTAGATACTCATCAATAAGAGATACTTAAGCGCGATGAAACAGCAACAGAAGTCAAATGAATGTCCACAAATAGAACACGCCGAGTCACTATAAAAACATCACCAAGACATAATAAGAGAAGTATATGAAAAATTTCTTAAAATACGCAGTTAATCTCTACCGCTTGTTTATGGTGAAGCATTGAAGGTACGGGAAGGTAAATCAGGGGTGGACACAAATCGGTTAATCAAAATAAAAGAGAATTTAATTGATGAAAATCACACATCAAGGTCACAGGTTCAAACTAAAGATATTTGAAAACACAACACAAATGATAAAGGAGTAGCCAAAGATCATAGTTAACAACGCAAGTGAAAATGAAGTACGAATGAGGCCACAAAATATGTCAACACGTCAACTCAGGCGCAATGTACATTGTGTAACATAAATATCGCGAATTTGTAGAACTATAAATAAGCTCACCGGGAAGTCAATAGAGTTAGTCGGAGACACAGTAATGCAATAAAAGCAATTACGAAGACTAATAAATAGCAGGTGACTTAGATTACTTATAACACAATAAACAAGTAATATACTGATAATTACTTGTTCTTAAATTAGAAATGACAATGTGATACCGATGGTAAGGTTCACTGGAAAGCGAGAAGTAGTTCCGAAACTTCGATTTCACCACAAAGACAAGAGAGATTTATTACCAATACGCCTTATGTTTCAACGACCATGAAACACAAAGATTTATGAAAGACCAGAAAGAATATATTCCAAGTAAAGTTACATCAAGTTGTTTCGAATTAGCAGTATGATCAAATTTGAAGACTCCTGAGAGCAGAGATGAATTGTCATTACACGCAAAGCTAGTGGGAATCACTCGTTAGCGAGTACTTTGTATAGACAAGACGCAGCAAACGCAAATGAGACGTGATGCAAAGTCATGAGACTATGATAGATATATGAGGTATTAGCTAATTTACTGCAGCAGCAAATGCAAGTGGAATATTAAGAAGGTAATTGAATAATAAACCAAAAAGATATGATTATACAGAATACGTTCCTGCTTAATTATCAGACAGAATACTCTAAAGTCACCCTTTATTATTTATCGGCAAGGTGCTAGTTACACACTTTTCGTAACGACGATTCATCACGCGCCCAGATCGATTACTAAGAGGTTCAAGTGTCATTTGTAGCAAGAGCCTTCACTATACTCGAACAGAACCCCAGGCTTCGGTATGCAGCTTCTTCTCCGCGTGTCCGTGGCCATGGGCCGATGGTTCAGTTTTTCGGATGTGTCGGCACCATAAGAAGGGTGAGTGCTAGTAAAGTAATTTTTCTAACTCCTTGAATGGGTTGCTTATTCCCGCGACCACCGTACTTGACCGTCGCTCATGTAGTGTCGACATACTTCAAGCACTGATTGGAGGGTGGAGAGAGATATGAGATATAGGTGGATCGCATGCGACCCAAGCAGTAAGTTATAGGAAGTCTCCGCAGTCGATCACATAGGCAGGTGACTTCAGACTTCAGATCCTCGAGTGAGCACTTCAAGACCCGGATTTTTCCCAAGCGGTCGTACCGCTTGTGTTGAAACCATGTAGATAACCGTTCCTGTAGAGGCTAAGCTTATTAGCGGGAATTCGCGAGTGTGGTGAGGATCAATTGCGAAGTGGCAAATGATGCTAAAAGCGGAACCCGGATGGCGACTTGGATCGGTTGAGCATGGCTCGGCCAATATATCCGGTGAATATAGAGGGCGCTATCCATGCTTGGAATTCCCTAAACTTGCATATCTTCTTTTGTGAAAGGGCGATGTAGGGGAATTTTGTGGGCTGGCCAGATTGCAATGCTGTACTGAATTTGACTCTGGCTTTTGCGGGAGTTGGCTTGATCTGAGTGAGGAATACGCTGCAGAATCAGGCGCAAAGCTTTTGCTTGTAAAGCTTCCATTGGTTTCCTTCGAAGAGGGCCGGCCGGCAACTCGTACAACATGTGATTCTTTGCTGGATATTAGCCAGCTGGAGCCATAACGTCGAAGAGCGATTATGGTGCGTTCGCGGCTTTCCGGGTTTGTCTCGTCGATCGGTCGCTAAAACGAGACTGCTTCGGGAATTTTGAACCTGCTTTTGGGTTGAGGTTCCTTGCTCCTTTTGCTTAGGAGCCGGTTGTTGCGGCTTTTCAGCAGGTACTGGAGGAGTTGTAGCTTATCGCGCAACTCTTTCAAGTTGTAGCGTTTGGTAGAAGTTCCGGATATTTGTAATGGTATTCATTCCCACTGTGTGTAGGCGAAAATTCCTGCTCCTCATGCAGAAAGGGATAAAGCTGCTATCCCGTTTCATCATTCTTCTCGGGATTGCTGAGACTCCATACAGACTTCTCTTTCGCCTTGTTTTCTTTGACTGTCGTTCTTTGATTATGGATGTCATCGCACGTGTTCATGCTTCAGCATACCCGGATGAACCCAACGGATTTCGGGCAGTTGGGCGGCTGTGTGGAGATACGAGCCCTTCTGGCGCTGTCCATGCAGGGTCATCGTTGATGGTTTGGCATCCTTGACCTTTGATATGCTTCGGCTTGAAAACCAGGACAAAGGAACGATGCCGAAGCTAATAGCAGACGCGCGGTTTTGCGCGCTACCTTCTTCTCGCTTTGGCTGCGGCGTTAGCAATACCAACATCCACTTAATGTTTTGTATTTTTATATCCTTTAAAGACATAACATGTTTAGTAGGATGGTGACCCTTCTGTGGTATGCACAATATTTTCGGTCATTGAATTCTTCGTTGGGGCTTCTTCTTGTTTGTGACGCAGGTGGAAAGCGTGATCTTGTTGTTCTCTACAGTATTTGAAGATGCCGGACTTCATCATCTTTGAAAGATGTATTCTTCGGGGATCTGGGCTCAGAATTCTTAAGGAAACTGCGTTTCTTGAGGCTGTTGATTCTGGGCTTGGCAGCCAATACTGGCAAGGATGATTGTTGCGGTTGTTGGCTGCGGTGGCTGTTGTGACGTTTGATGTGCATCGACAGCGGCCACCGACCGTCCTCTCCTTGGCTGCCTGCGAGGATTAAAGTTCCTGGTGCTTGACCTGATTCTGATTATTGGGCTGGTGGGCAAAGCTCTCCTCCAAATTCTTTTGCTGCTGTGAGAAAGCGCTCAGCGGCTGTTCATCATCCCGCTGCATTTTCATATTCTTTCCAAGTCTTTAGAGTGAACAACCCCTACCACTTGCTAATACTTCCAAGGACAGGTTATTATGCCAATGTTTGTATGAATAAATTCTCAGTAAGTGGATCTCTGCAGTCACTGCTTTGTCGCGGAATCGGCTTGGAGCAGAAGCACCATCAACAGATTCCCGTCCTTACCCTGGCTTTTCGTCCAACATACGTGCCGATCGGAGACCCCTTCTGTGTCGTCGTGCGAAGAGTTGGTGAAGGAAATAGTTCTTCCATATGCCTCCAGCTAGTGATACTCCGGGCTTAAGCCGTCGGTAGCCATCGAAGGCAGGCCCTGGAAGGGTCGCCCACGATGACGCGAACCATCAGGGCTTCGTTCCCCGGTGATATTGCGCCGGATGCGACTTAAAATGAAATCAAGTGCTGAGTTGGTGAAGCCCCTAGCCCTCAAAGAGTAAAGTTAATTTCAAATTAAATTTCCTGGGGGTAAGGAATGCAAAGGTCCCACTCGCTTTGGGACGGGTATGGAATGGCCGCGTTTTGCTTCACTTCTTAGAGACCGTCGATCAAAGCGTTGACTTTGCTAGCTCAGATCGTGCATCTTGCTGTCGCTCTTCCTCGCTTTTTCTCAAATAGATCTGTGGAGGTTGAGTGGCTGACTTGGTCCGATCGGCTTCGCCGGAGTTTGTGCCCTTTAATCTAGAGGATGATCTTCAAATATCGTCTCAATCCTCTTCATTACCGCGCGGACTGATTCCGCTCTTTGGGGCTTGATTCGCGTTGTGGTTGCTGGAAGTCTGCAAATCCCGCATTTGCTGCCTAGTCAAGTGCCATCTGAGTGCTGAACTCAAGCTTGCCTGATTTTCTTCGCCGTTGTTTTAGCGCAATGCTTCTTGGGGGCAGCTGTGAAGCGGCAATTGGTCCCCTGGGCGTAATTGCACATGATTCTCTGGCTTAGTCAATCACTGGAATGCGGTATCGTCGATGGCAGTATGCTGAACAAGTATCTGACATTTCTTCATCTGAAGATAGCGCCATCGTGCATTTTCCCTGTAGTCTCGTCGTAGGTTTTGGCTCTCCCTTTGTAACCGCGCCATCCTTTGAGAAAGACCCCCCGCTCAAAGCTCTCGCCCTGGAGAGAAATCAGGGTCGGGAGTGACTGACTTTTGCTTCCTTTGTTGGTTTTTAATAGTCGACGCTCCAAGGGAAACTCATCTTGTCGGAGCTGCCGGTTTTCTTCTTGTTGACAACGTCTCCTCTTGGGTCTTGACGTTTCAGGCGTTGAAAGTGCTTTGAAATACGGAGACTGCTGTTGAATAATTCGCTATTAGAGCATCCGCATTCTGTCAGCACTGGCCTGATGAGTCTCTCACAAGGAGCAGTGAGACTCGCGTTTTCTTGTAGCAATCTGTTTTCTTGAGTTATTTTTCTGATAGTACTAGTTAATCGTTGTTACGATTTGAGGCAAACCTATCTGCCTTTCTTCTGAACGCTTGTTAACGTGAGCAGGACGATCTTGTTGTCGCTTTGAGCGATCCAAAGGTTGGGATTTTAAATGCCACCCGCCTCGGGCGGGAATGGTGGTCATCATCGGTCTGAGCGAGAATGAACTGGTATTCTCTTCGTACTGGACGTTGTGGCAGTTCTGAGCACGGAGGATGTTTTAGACCCCTGTAAGAAGAAACCACTAGGGTTTACCTTGCTGTTTGACTGCTCTTTGGTTGGGGTTTGCCCCTGATTATCAAAATGCCAAACTGAAGGAGATCGTAATTCTGTGAAGTCTTGACTTTCATATGTGCGGCTTGTCCTGAATGCTTTCACTGGTGACGCAGCAGAGCGGAGGCTTTGGGCACGGATGCTGAAGCGAGTTGAAAATGGGTCTTCCATGTGACCTTTCTTTGCCGGCGGCCGCATAAGCTGTCGGCGGTTGGTTTGATGGGCGCGGGCAGTATGGGCTGCCGCGGTTATATGATGAGCCGCGCAAGTGTAGCGTGTTGCCGCGGTTCATATGATGAGCCGCGACAAGTCTGTGCTGCCGGCGGTTGGAAGACTGACTGTCTCTGTATTCTTTGGGTGTTGCTCTGTTTTTGGACCCTAAACTCTACAGTTCTTTTGTGGTTTTCATCTGTAACCACTTCTTTTTGTTTTCCCTGGCACTGTGTTTGACTGAGGGCTACGAGCCGTGAGGCAGCTTTTGCTTGAGCCGTTTTGTTTGTATAGCGCTCTTCAGGGTACAACGAGCTCTTTTTGACGGCAGGTCGATTCGCTCTGTCGTAAGTGTGCAGAAGAGTGATTATTTTGCCGTTTGGGGCAACTGAATCATGCTTTTGTTCCCCGTCGCCTTTTAGGGGTCCGTGTATAATGGACCCGTCGGTCTGTTGCATGGGCCTTAGCCAATTGACGAGCGCGGGCGTTGACGGTTGTCTCTAGACGAGGGCTGCTCTTTGTCAATTCCTGGAGCATGCTTGGTTTAAGGACCCTTGAGACTGCGTGAATGGGTCATTCGAACAGAGAATGTGCAGGTTGATTCTTTGCAATGACTGTGGGCAAGAATCTCTACCTGGCTGGTCTCATGTGGAAAGCTGGAAGAGGCTCGGGAACTTTCTTGGGAGAAGAAATCTTGCCTGCAGCTGTGTGGGGTGACGGAGGATTTTGATGACGAGGATGACATATACTGCCTTCGTAATTTTGCCTGATCGAATTCCATATTCGATCTCTTGGTGACGATGAATCTTCAATCGGTTGGCGACATCTGCGGCTCGGCAATGCGAGGCCGCTGGGCTCGCCACTGTGGTTCGCCAGTTTTTGTTTTCGGCGAACAGTTGTTTGCCATTGCAGATTCCATTTAAAACTGTCGATCGTTACAAGAATTACAATGAAAATAAAAGAAAATAGCAAACTCTCGGAAAATAACACAGAAATTGATTTGTTTTTTTTTTATCAAACTGCTGCTTTTGTGGGACTTTCGCTGTCGCCAGGGAATGCTTTAGTTCGTGGACCAAACGATTCGTCAGATGCGAGGAGGTTGTTTAAGGATCTCCTCCTAGTCGTTTATCGAAGTAAAGGTTTGAAAAAACGAAATCTTATCCGCCCTCCTAAGATGTCCGTTCTTTCCAAAGATCAAGTCTGAGCCGCTTAGATCTCTTAGATTCACCCAAAATATGCTTTGTCAGAGGGTGAAATTCTCTCTTTCTTTCTCAAATGCACAAAGACTCAAACGTATGCTGTTCTGCTGCCAAAAATGCGCTTCTCCTGTCCTTTAATTCGTGCCTAGTTGAGGTATTTATAGGCTTCTCAGTGCACACAGTTGAATACGGAGGGCGCAATAACTGACTGGCCGGTTTTCTCTTTGCCGCTGGCACGCTGCAGGTCTACACTGGCCGGGGGGGGGGGGGGGGGGGGGGGGGGGGGGGGGGGGGGGGGGGGGGGGGGGGGGGCGCTATTGGCGCGGCAGTGTAAGTGGCGCGGCGAAGAGGCAGGTTATCAGCTACGTTTGATCGTGCTTAAAACCGCTCTCCCCGAACGACTTTAAGCGCCAGCCTTTTTTCGTGGCATTAACTTGGCTTGTCCAAGCGTCAGCACACAGGTTCTGTTTTCTGTATGCTGCCACGTGGGCCTGCAAAAATCATCATATAACTGTTTCGTGAACTGCCTGAAACACGTCCTTTAACATAGTGGGCGCACCTGCTAGATTGGCAGGGCCGCGCCAAGCCCGGCCGACACGACAAGCTGTCGCGCTCAGCCGCGACCACGACAAGCTGTCGGGCGCTTAAGCGGCGCAGTCTATAATGCTGTCGCTTCCATTAGCCGCGACACAGTGAGTGTGCCGCGCCCACCTTGTGTGCCTGATGACGAGTAAATTGTTCTCGCATGTTGTTTTGAATGGTATTTGGATGTCTGCAAGTATTTTTTGACGCCTACAGTGGCTTCTGTCTTCCTCTTATCGTTCGCTGCTGTTATTGGAATGCAATGTAATGAATGGTGGCCTTCAGCAGATCGACATTACCAAAGCTGGCCTTATTATTATTATTATTATTGATGTTGTTATTGTTGTTGTTGTTATTGTAAGGTAAGGTACATGGAATGAATATTGTGCATAGAGATGCCGGAGGGTAGAGCATGTCAATTTGTTTGGAATTTCATAATTGGGATACCGTACAAATGATGAGGAGGCTAACAAGAGATTTTCGAGCTCGTCTGTTTGCTTATATTTCTCTTTTTCTATAGTTGTCCGTGATAAGATCAAGACGAGCAAGGCAGCAGGCCAGTCTGTTTCAGTTGTGGTGCTTTTGCATAATATAAGGAAATTTGAAAATCTAAAGCGAGCGGGAGATGAAATCAATTAGCAGTATTCACTTTTGCAGCATATAAAGTACAAGTCCTAGCTCCCTTCGTGAGGCGGGCCTTAGCACGCCCATAGCAGGCCAACATGCCAACCGGCCCAATAAAGATCTGCGCAAAGGATATACCTAGTGGTGGGCACTGGGCCGGGTCGGCCCACAAGCCCGCTCGCTTGGCTCGCTTTTGAGTTCTGCTTGACCCGGGTCGGCGTGGGACAGGTCCAATTCGGCTCACTACTGTAACGGGCTACAGGAGTTGTTCAGCCCGTCGAGCCTAGCGCGCAAGCTGAGCCTAATTGTAAGCGGTTCGACCCGCTTAACCCGGCACGTTGGCTCCCATATCCTATTTTCAATTAGGATAAATTACACTATACTCCTATGAACTTCTAGTTGCATTTAAACCCTCATGTACTTCAAATTCACACTAAAACCCCCAATAACTTTTATAGGAACCCAAACCATATTTTCAGTAAATTACACTAGACCCCCAATAACTTTCAAAATAGCTTTATTTTAGGGTTTTTTTGTTCTAATTTAAGGGGGTTATCTACAAAACTCGGAAAGTTATTAGTGGTCTTCTACAATTCCAAAAAGTTACTGAGGGTTTAGTGTGATTTTCAACGTTCATGGGGTTTTAACGAAAAACGCTTACACTTCATGGGGGTTTAATGTACTTTACCCCCAATTACCGCCTTTTCAATTGATTTTATTTATTAAATAATAAAGAAAATTCATAAATTTTAAATTTTACACCAGATTGTAAATTTGCAATACATGCATGTATTGCTAGATTTTTGTAAAATCTATTCGAACAATGCACAACATTTATTCAATATTTTTTTAACTACATTTTATGATATATTTACTATGTTACATCTTTGTCATTTCTTATATATTATTTCAAGAAGCTATTGCTCAAGAGGATATTTTCTTTGAAAACAATCATGATAAACGTTCTAAAAATTATTTCTTGTCTAATATTCAGGAATTTATTATTTCAAGTAGAGTAGGACTTGTTCCGAACCACGTAAAATCTCTGTGTTTGTTTTGTTTCTCTCTGTCATTCCATACAAATATACACTTTTACTTAATAAAATTATTTTTTATTTCAATAATGGTTTCATTGTTAGTTAATTACATATAATTTTTAAGTTCTAAACAGTGCTTAAAAACTGTTTTGAAATCGGGGGATACCCTCCCCCCTAATGACGAGGGTTGGAGATTTCTCGATGAAATTGCAGCAGGGGGGCCGCCTTCTCCACCGCCGCCGCCAAAGATCTCTGTACTCGCCCGCGCGCCGCCGCCGCAACACGACCCTCGCCTGCGCCACTGGGTCAGAAGACACCGCCCGATCTCGGCGCCCGCGTCAGACCCACAACGCATCGATCGTCGCTGAGGAGGAACGACGCTACCTTCCTTCTGGCAGCGCTGTCGAGGATCCGAGTTGGGTTCCGGGCCTCGCTGGCTTCGGCTCGCCATTGAGTACCAAGGAGATCGAGTGGGACGGACGGACGGACGGACAGAGAGAAAGCAAAGAGGGAAGAGTGAGAAGTTGTAGGGGGCTAATATCGGAATAATCCTTTTTCATATAATGTATATAACTTTAGATATAACAATTATTTTTTTTTTTTGAAAATGCTCTAGTCTAGACATTACCTCACTTTAAAGGGATGACATAATAAGGGGGCTAAGATACGAGTATAATTTTTTTCCCTCCAAAATACACGACAATTATACTTCTTCCTTCACCCCCCAGAAAAACTGAATTCTTAGTTCCGTACAAGATTCATTGACATCTTGCTTTATATTTCACATATAAGAAGTGGGGATCCTGCTAGGTAGGGGTAGTAATACTAGACGAACGCAAGCCTTTCCCATCAGATGCCCGCATGTAAAAAGACCACGACCATGATTCCAAGATGTAGGAAACTTAATACAAATCACATAGAACCAGTATGTCTAACAAGAATTAACAAAAAAAAATAAAAATAAAAATAATCATCGCCAATTTATGCGCCCCCTGTAAACAGCAAAAGAATGGTTCTTAGATCCTCTCTATAGAGGAGGGCTCCAAAAACCTGGCCCTTTTCGACTTTCCGGAAGCTATGCTACTTTGGGGAAGCTAGCGAATCTCTCGGTAGCATTATAATTATAAAATGAGCACGCGCCGCCGTCTGAATGAATTGTTTTCTCCTCGTATGTACCACTAAAGATTTCACGCAAAGCAGAACAATTGTATGCCGTCCTAGAGATGAAGATGCAAAAACTACCAAGCATCGCTAGGAACTGGAGATGAAGGTGCCGACGTAACCCAAGCCCACAACAAAAAACGCAAAAGATTGGAAGAATATGTATATGTGGTAGTAATCTCTCCCAAATGTAACATCATAGCAGGCGCAGAAGAAGAGAAAGAATGCAAATCCAAGTTCCGGCAGATTAATCCTGAAGAGGAAAATATGTCAAAGATATTAGCAACAGCCCACTCGATTGCATATTAAGAAACCTCTCCTACCTGTCCCTGTACGAGCGCGGTTTAGATTTTTGCAGCAAAGGAGTTGTAAGGGTAGCTTTCGGAACACCTCCAAGCTTCTCCGTCACCACCCACTCATTTACACTCCCTGCTCCTGTTAGCCCAATCAGGGTTGCTCTAATTCGGTGCATCGCCATCACATTCTCAAACAGAATCCAAAACGGAATTAGATGTATAGAGCTGTGACGTGCAAAATTGATAGCGTCAAACATCGGGTGAAAATAGATATTAAAAGTTCAAAGCAACTCTGTCGGAATGTGAACAACTCCCCACACAGGAATCTGTAAATGAAGAATATCAAACCTAGGGTTTCTGATTGCATTCAGAAGCGTAATAGTTGTAGGAATATGAACGACTCCCCATACAGGAATGCTAACTTCTGGAATAATGACTGATGCCGGAATTATGACACAGTACAAAGAAAAGGTGACGATATGAGATATGATCTTCCGCACGAAAAAGAAGCTGTACAGCACATAAAGCTTCTTCCATAGAGATACTTCCTGCTCCATGATAAATGGATATTAGCGTTACGCACCAGAACTAATCAATGTTCACGTGCGTTTTAATTTGCTTTCCACACATAAGGCTAACCTTTGTAGTCATAATCTCCTTTGCCGTTTTTCTAAACAAGTTTGCAGCCCCACTGGTCCAGCGATGTTGTTGATTCCTGTATGCCTTGAAATCACTTGGCAGCTCACTTTTCACCTGGGAATGATTGTAACATGTACATTAATACCATGATAAAAGATTTAGTATCATGTTATCCCTTAGAGAAATAAATGATGATTAATATTCAAGTAAATATAGAGAAAACATACATTATTCTCTATTGCAAGGATAATGACAACAACAACAACAAAGCCTTCATCACAAATGTTTGAGCTCAGCTACATGAATCCTACTCTTACATTCTATTCTATTATGGGGCCATCTCCTCTATTAAGTTCACTATGATTGCATCATTTGTAATTTGCTTCTAACCAAGTTCTTTTACGTCTACTTTCAAATCTCTTTGCTCTATTAGATATAATATTATCACTTTCCTAACCAGTGCACTAAGAGGTCTCCGTTATACATGATCAAGCCACCTTAATCAATTCTCTCTTATTTTATCCTCAATAGAAGCGGCTTTTAATGTACTACGGATGCACTCACTTCTTCTCCTATCTTTTAGTGTATGCCCACCAGACCATCTCCACGTTCTCATTTTTGCTACACTCAAATTGTTGCACATGTTTTTTTAATGCACAACATTCTGATTCCTGTTCAAGCAGATATAGGAAATATATACAATATCTGTTGCAAGAATAATGGCCCATGAGTGCAAGAGAAGGGATTAAAATTGTTGTTCTGGTTTCCCTACTTTGATCACTTAATACACACAAGATTTTATACATTATCTGTTGCAAGAATAGCGGCCGATGGGTGCAAGATAAGGGATTCAAATTGTTATTCTGTTTTCCCTACTTTTGGTCACTTAATATACACAAGAGATCCTTGGCCATACTTGAAGGCAGTAACTTCGCCTCCATTTATATTCTTGAAAAAAACAAAATAAGCAGGTATAACTTCTGATATATTAACTTGCAATTACAAGGGTTGTAGGCTTTTTCTTTAAAATTAAAATGTATTTAACCCGAAAAATCGGTTTCTTTAGCATCTATAACCTGAGGGTCAGATGAACTGTTTGGTTCAGTAAGAGTTGAAAACAAGAAATAATCAGTTAACATGGGTCTATTACCGTAAGATCGCCAAGGTACACAAACTTCCATCCATGGAGACCTGCCCGAACAGCTAAGTCCATGTCCTCTACAGTGGTCCTGTCGTTCCAACCTCCAGCTTCATCAAGAGCTGATATTCTCCAGACGCCAGCAGTTCCTGTAAAAATGAGACAATTTCAACATGTTTATTTTTCATATCACGAAAAGTAAATATCATAAAGAAAAGAACCTAATGCAAAATCCTACAAAATAAAGAGACAATGACTAAGGCTGCTGTCGTCTTTACCAAACCACTAAATGCTTCCTACTTAAGCAAATAGGTCACCGAGGGGTCATCATGACTTACCATTAAATCCGAAGAAGGCATGTGTCCATGAACCTGCTTCCTGCTCAACTTTGAAGTGGTAATCAAGGGTCATCTTCTGTATCCTTGTCATCAGGCACTCACTGGAGTTCACTGCAAAATCGCCCGGGAAATGCCACGTCAGCTTCCTGTCATTTGAAAAATAATATATCAGAATGAATAGAAGTTTCTATGCAAACTGGGTCCTTAAAAAAATAAATTTCAGACTAATGAATTGCCGTGTAATGTAGTTAACAAATTCATCAAGATACATATGCTTGAAAAAGTATGTGAATTCCGTCAAAAGTCAACTTTCTGATGCAGGTATGGGTAGTTAAGAGTGACCAAAATGGACCCAAGCAAACTTTTAGCTGGAAAAGCAAGTATAATCTTCATGAGGAGAGAAGTCTAGCAATGATCTTATTTACCAAGGAGAAAGCATCATACTGTGAAAAACAGGAACTGAATATCAATAAAGAACATTGAAGACCAATTACAGGAGGCTATATTATTCCTTTTGGTATCCTGAAAATATTCAATTAAAGAAACTTTCCATATGTACTGAAACCAACATACATTGAGATACAAGTAATTGTTCAAGTTTCAAAATCAAGAACAAGAGCTGAATCACTCTTTAATACCATAACCATGGGGTACACAATAAAAGAAACCCTGTTTACAGAGTCCTGAAAGTCAATTTTTGTGTGAGTTACGGCACATTAGTTGCTCTGTTGAAGCTAATTATGAAAAACTGTGTACCCAATGGAACTTCTGGAATTGATCAAGTGGATGGCTTTAACGGGTAGCTGAAATTAATGATAATGTATGCTATCAATAATATGAACACTTTCCAAACCAGGAGAGAGATGCCTCACTTTTTATAACAAATGAAATGGGCTTTGAACATGAATTTGTGCACATAGGAGGTACAATCTCGCTCATTTCATCCCTACAGTTTTCTGAAACTGAAATGTCCTCTGTGCACAAATTATTTACATATCAAAATTTCATTCTTCGTGCACACACTCTTAAGTCTGAACGATCAAATAAGGGAAAGTAAAAAATAATAATAAACTACCATATTTATGAGTCACTAACAAAATTAAATGACATAGCAGACAAAACAAGAACATACCGAATTCCCAACGTGCTTGAACAAGAGAGACCTTTGGGTTATGCACAAGGAAAGGGATAGTTCTCATAAGAAAGTCAGATGCTGGTTGGAAATCAGCATCAAATATAGCAACAAATTCACATTGTTGAACGTAGCTATACCGCATGCCTTCTTTCAAGGCACCTGCTTTGTATCCCTTCCTGTTGTTTCTAACCTCGTAGAATATATTCATGCCTTCACTTGCCCACTTCTTGCATTCAACTTCTACCAAACCCTATAAATTAGAGAAAAACAGAAAACAAACAATCAGATATGTTAAAAGCATAGCAGCATCATGCCTTTCTTGTGCTCATTTTTTGAACATGTAACTGAACTAGCTCCCTCTTATCAAGTGGGAAGCTTTTCTTAATAACATTTTCCAAATTGTTGCATGTAATGAAACATATCCTACATAGCAAGTATGATAAAGAAAGTGAACATCTTAATTCACAAAATACAATTAACTAATACCTAACTCACAAGTCACATCAGTTACAGTTGTATTTTGAGTTTTGATGAGTTACTATTTATACACAACCAGAGTTTAAGTCGAATTTCAATTTTCTCAAGAAACCCAGAATGAATCCTAATTTAGTCTTCAAAACTTATTAATTAGTTGATCAATATATCATGTGCAACCACATCCAACTTGCACCTCTAGCACAAACTGTTGCCAACATGGCATGTCCAGCCTTAATGGATCACTGAGTCTTCAAAGTCTAGACCAATAAAATTAATGTATAGTTGATCACTAAAACCAATACATGGCAATGGCAGAAGCAACTTGGGCCATGAATTGAATATAAATCAAAATCAACACAATGAGCTGACAGAATAATCTGAAATGATCTAACTTAATCATCCTAGTTTACACAATTCTATATGTATCTTTTACCTGGCCAAGATGGAGAATATATTTCACGAGTATTTAAAAAGAGGGAAAACAGAAGAAAATATATGCCATAGGATGTTCATGACTACAAGCTACAATTGTTTCTGTAACCAATAAGGGCTAAAGATAAGATGTTTGATAATTTCAAACTTTTACTTTTAATAAAATTTTCAATAGAAGTAGGGATGAGAATTGATGTAGCTGACTGAGGGAAAAAGCAGCGATTACATAGGTCAGAAGAATCCGGTTTCCTATTAAAGAATCGGTTTCCTAAAACCACAGTTTGATATAAACAAGTGACTATAGTCAGTTTATATAATAAAAAAAGAGATTACAGTCGGTCTCTTTACATGTATCTTTGACGAAAATTTCCAAGTAATCATAGTATTTGATAAAAATATAAGATTTTAAACTTGTGAATTCAATGCAAGGTAGCAAATTCTCACTGAAAACACCCCCTTAGAAATATTCTACTCTGTAATAAAAAAAGTCACAAATTGACTTCTTTTAATCGAGTAAATCATTTATGGTAAATAATGCCAAATAAGTGTTGAATGCCCAACCACAAAGCAACATCTAAAAACCAATTGGGCCTACCAACTGACAAGCCCAAAACAATATAGGGGTGATTTGCATATATACCTCTTAATCATGGGCATTTGCAAAAATACCCTCCAATATAAGTATTTGCAAAATTACCCCATAAATCATCAAATTTTAAAAAATTACACTCAATGCAATTAATTATTAACTTTAATAAGCTAATTATTATAATTATTTGATAAGCTTGAAAAGTATCAACAAAATAGCAAATTTTTTATCACCAAGTCGATGATCTGTTGATTTTAAGGGCATTTCCCCCTAAGTCAATGATTTACGCGGTAGTTTTGAGAATACTAAGATTTGGGGGCATTTTGCAAATACCAATTATTTAAGGGCTAAATATGCAAGTAACCAAAAACATAACCATTAAAGCAACAATTGTGAAAGGACACCATTAGGGCTCTTTGAGGTGACATGTTTCACGAGATCCACAATACATAAGATACGTCCCAACCCGCTTCCTATTTACAAGAGGCATGTACATATCTTGCGAATAATGAAAGCATGTATATGCCCAAGAAGAAATTTTCAAAATAGCCCCAAACCAATTTTTTTAAAAATCGACCCTCTTACGTTTTTATTACAGAAATAGACTCTTTTTCTGGCTACAATAGCACCGTGGCTAGAAAGTGAGTCTATTTTTTTTAAACGTCTTCCTAATTAGTCGGGGTTTCCTGGTCTATTTTTTAAAACGTCTTCCTCATTAGTCGGGGTTGCCAACCCTGACTAATTTGGCTAAAAAATTGCAAGTCCTAATTAGTCGGGGTTGCCAAATTAGTCGGGGTTGGCAACCCCGACTAATTAGAAAGGCGTTTAAAAAAATAGACCCACTTTCTGGCCATTTTGTTTGAGGCTATTTGAAAATTTCTTCATATGCCTAATCATTTATTTAAGGAATTTAAAGGATGTACACATAGAGAGCAGAGAAACTTAAAATCAAGTCTACCTTAACCGTCAGATCAGTCGAGTCATCAAGCACTTGTATTATCAGGCGATTTGATGGCCATGATAGCTTGCAGGTTGCTCCGATGGAAAGCTTATACACCTGCCCGTAAAATTAAAAATAAAAGAATATATATATATGTGACAAAAATGAGATGATGAGCTCAGATTCTTATTGTGAGCTAGCCCAATAGGCTGCTCAAAATGATGATCGACACCGCCCATCGTGATTTACACTCACCATAATCTATATGTAGAAAAGATTATATTATTTTAAAAAATTTAATCATTGTTTTAGCTATGTGTAGAAGCGATGACCGTTAAACTGCCTGAAAAATCAACATATGAAACTAGTTTGATTCATATTCTAGAATACTTCAAATTATATATCATATATATATTTTATAACGTGTTGAACAAGATGTACGGTGCCGATCATGAATGTGATGACTCGATTAGTCTAGCTCATGATAAAATAAAAAAGAAGATTGGTTTTTTTTTTTGGGTGGGGGTGTTTAAAATTTTAGGAAAAGAAGAGTAAAAGCATAAGTGTGGACCTCTTTCTCATTGTACATTGGAATTTGGACAAGGACCATGGGGTAAGCTACACTCCCGGCCTCCACATCCTCCTCCTCAATCGGTTCCCAATTGTACCTCTTCTACCGGCTCCACCCGGAGCAAACTTAACGCGCAGGCTCGACCGCCGCCATGTTCCGAACAGCCACCTGCAGCAGCAGCCATTACGCGACATCACCATGCAGCATCGCCGTTCGCCGAGCCCTCATCAGCGGGCGGCAATCGCCTTCGAAGCGCACGGCAACCAGCACGGATCGGACCCGCCTCAGGATCGAGCGATCGCTCCGGCCGATCTGAACGCTCCCCTCGATTTCCCCCGACGACGGAGGCTCCGGTGAGAGACTGGGTGGCGGTTGAAGACGGGTAGAGGAGAGCGGATGTGGTTGTGGTCACCGCCATATGAATGGTTAGTGTTAGCGGCGGCGCAGAGACGGCCGCGAGACGAAGAGGAGGAGGAAGGAGGTGAGGAATATGGGTGCGGTTATCCTCACCGCCATCTCCGGCTAATTCGGGTAATTTAGTCGTCTAATTACGACGACGACGACAGACGACAGCTAGAAATTTCTTTGATGCTTCTCCCTCTCGGTCCTTTCCCTTTCTAGACCGAGAAACGCGGTCCTGGGGTGGAGAAGCTTTAACTTTTATCTATTCCTTTAATTTATTTCCTTATTTTTATTTATTTATTTATTTATTTATTTTTTAGGAACGCACCGACGAGGCGACACCCATTGCGGGGACCACTCTCTGATTAGAAGATGAGTTTTGTGGCATGTGGCCTCCTCCGTCGCTCTTGCTTCTCTTCTTGGCGTTTGCGTTCTATCATTTTCTTGTGATGGTCCTGGTTTGGTTAAAAGTGATCTAAATCCTGATTGGTCGAATTGGTATCTTGACACGTGCCAGAACTGGGGTGCGAGACTTAAAATAAGTAGGTTTTTGTGGTTCCAGCAGTGGTTTTAATTGGGGTGCAAGACTTAAAATCTTTTTTGGGTGTTTATGTATGTATATCCCTTAATCATGCATATTTTGCAAGACTATTCTACAATCTCGATATTTACTAAACTATATTCCCAGTTTGCACCTCGTTTAAGATACCCCAAAGCAATAAAACATTAACTTTGATAGGCTAACGACTTATAACTGCAGTATAGAAATATCAATAAAACAGTCAAATGTTTTCTCATTATATCCAACAGAATCGATGATTTGTTGATTTGGGGCTTTTATCTAAATTGCATAGTCTTATAAATATTGTTATAGCATGCAAATAACTAAGCATTAATATTCTTTCTTGATTTGTCAACACGCGTCCCGCTCCACGCCATTTCAAACATGATCAGAGCTCAGACGACTCGAAACGCTACTGCGGCCGACTCTATAAACCGACAACTTACATGGCCGATCCGAAAGGTGGTACTTATCGACCTACCTATCAGATCGAGCCCACAATCCTCCACACTCAGCCCACTATCTCAGTTGATAATTCTCGAGGCCGAGTAAAAAGACAGTGTTAGTCGACCCTCCACCAAACGACTGAAGAGGCGATACTTCTCGCCCTTCTCGCAAGGAGTCGTACCTTCTCGACAGACAGCCCGATGGGTAGATTGACTCGTGCCGAGTCGAAAGGCGGTCTTCCTTGAACCTCGTGCCGACAGTCGTCTGCCCTCGCATTAAATGTATGGTCAAAAAATTATCATTGCTTCAGCCCAAAAGTCATTATGACTCATCAGGCTCCGTTAGCTTCAAGCAGCAGCTGCGCTTTGTACTAACCACCTGGATGACTCATCTTTTCTAGCAGTCGACATCTATCAGTTGTCTGCCGAGTTAGCTACCTGCTAGACTTGGCTCAAGTTACCTATCTGCCCTTTTGATCCTCTATAAAAGAAAGTCATGCAACTCAAGGGTAACTGTAGGGTCGAAAAATATACAATTGATTCTTGTTTTAAGAATGGTTCTATCACTTGGTAAGAATCCCTTACAATTGCTCTCTCTCGAGTACAGAGAAAGAGAAGGTTAATTTGACTTCTCTTTTGTTTAACGTAGGCTCTGTGTGGCGAAAGGATGCCTCACTCGATGCTTGAGTCGAGATTGCTTCCCGTTGACGATCAGAACAAGATCGCCTAGGCTTCTAGCGACGGCTTAGGCTGCAAGAACCGAGGTTCTGGTCTTAGGCTTATGCACAAAATCTCTGCTTGGAATTCCCAATGATCCAAAAGTTTACCTCAAGTTGCCAGTTGATCTCCTCTGTCGGCCTCTTCATAGCTGCCGGAGGCTATTTATATGCCTTTACTGCGTAACCGAAGCGTTGATCATGGGGTTAAAGGGCGTAACTGCCTCCCCGAATTATATATATATATATACTCTTAGCATGGTATAGATACTAAGATATAAGTATATAAATATATATGATGTAGTTATAAATATACTTATATGTGTGTATTATAGAATTACAATTCTACAAGTGTGTATACGTACATAAGTATAATTATATATAAGTATATTTCATCTAGTATATATAAAAGTATATCATATAAGTAAAGTGTATAATTGTACTTAAATAAGCATAATGTAAGTATGTAACAAATACATATATAACTATATAATACATATTTATAAATAAGTAATATATACTTATGTGATTCTCTCTCTCAAGTTATAAGTATATACAATATATTTACACATAATACACATACACACTAATACATACTTATATAAATATAATAAGATTAATCTAAATTTTAAGCAATTTTTTTACCAAAAACTAATAAAAATAAAAATAAAAAAATTCGGGTAGGCCCAGGCACCTCGGGTTCGGGTGCGAGCCACCCGTTTTGTGCGGCCTAGATCCGGATTTCCTGGCCGGGCCAGCCCGAACGGACACCTCTATAGTTGGAGGCCTCATGGGCTTTAAGGTGGCTGTGCCACTAGCTCTTAGAGATGATGAGCGCTACTACAAAGTCCCAAAATATAGGACCATTGGAAGGGACATGTGAGATATCTCCCTCCTATTGCATAATGAGCTAGCATGACCAGCTCATTATACAATAGGAGGGAGACATCTCACCTGTCCCCTCCCTTGGTCCCATATTTTGGGTCCTTAAGGCATTTTTCTTGTGACTAATGTTATTTGTAATTTCTTGTGGAACCAACTAGTTCAGGGCAACAAATGTTGCTTTTTCTCTTTTTTTAGCTGTGATAGCTCAACTTTTTGCGATTCTATGTTGCGATTGTATAATTGATATATGTTATGTTGGATATTAATTTTTTTAATCAAAGAAACCACACATGGGCTGCTACCTAAAATTAGGCTGTCAGATTTTTGTTGAAATTAACATAAAGTGGTGGGCCCCACTAAAGAAAAATAAGAGCGTGGACCCCACACGCATAGTAAAATATATTATTTTATTAGTGCATAGTGTTTTCCCAAACGCTATAAATAGACCTTAAATCCTTAGGAAAAATTCATTCCAAAAACAACAATCAATATATACAGATATAAATTATAAAATAGCTGGTGCTTATAGGAATTTTGCCTAATAGATCGAGGAGATCTTTTGCCTGATAGATCGAGGAGATCTTTTGCCTGATAGATCGAGGAGATCTTTCGCCTGATAGATCGAGGAGATCTTTTGCCTGATAGATCGAGGAGATCTTTTGCCTGATAGATCGAGGAGATCTTTTGCCTGATAGATCGAGGAGATCTTTGTCTGATAGATTGAGGAGATATACCTTATGGATTGAGGAGATCTTGACAGTACTGGGTCGGTGCACACTAGAGTACTGGACTGCTGTTCTTGGAAGCAGTTTGGCCTTGGGATCCTTTCACCGGATTAGGCCAAATAATGCTTTAAGCACAGTGTTTTACAAACGCACAGCAGCTGAGTTGAAAATTTTAAATTACTGCACTTTAATTTTTTGTTCAGTTTTTGCTATTATATATCTGTATTATTTTAGATTTAACCACAGGCGCCAACAATCTTAAAGCATTATTTTGATCTACCATGGATCCTGCGATGATTCTTAGAGTGGACTGTCTTAAGTTAGAGAACTTTGACGGTTCCAATTTCAACGCATGGCGTCGGAAAGTAATCTTCGAGATGCAACTCCTGAAAATCTACTATGTGGTTTCTGAGGAAAAACCCGACTCTGAAGAAGACTATGAAGCTGAAGCCTCTTGGGCTAGAGATGATCACTTTTGCAGGAGTTATCTCATTAACCGCCTGGCCGATCATCTAGTAGATGCTTACACCAATAAGTCCTCTGCGAAGGAAATCTAGAATGCTCTGGAGGACCAGTACAAGGATGAGGAGAAGCTGTCCAAATCTTACCTCATTGACAAATTTCTGGACTTGAAGTTTGAAGATGATACTGAGGTTTTACCTCAAGTCAAAGAGCTTGAAAAGCTTGTTATGAAGCTGAAGGATGAAAAGATCAGTCTTTGTCAAACATTCATCTCTGGTGCAATTGTCAACAATCTTCCTCTATCTTGGATGTCATTCTCCACTGATATTCGAAGAAGAAAAAGACAGGTGACTCTGTCTGACTTAAAGAGGTTCATTCTGATCGAGGACGAGACTCGGACTCGCACAAAGACTGAGCTCATTGCTAAGCAGAAGGCGTCTGCTAACATAGTACCTACTAACTCTGAAAAGGATAATAATTCATCTTTCAAGAAGAAGAAGTCTTTTAGCAGAAAGAAGAACCAGAATCCGAAGAACCTGAACATTCAGAAAAAGGAGTTCAAGAAGAGCGGCAAATGCTTCAACTGTGGGAAGCAAGAAAATTTTGCCAAAGACTGCAAAGCACCAAAGAAGGAAGCAACGTACAATGTCAATCAAGTTGATGATTGTGTGGCTATACTCTTCCAGGTAACAACTCCAAGCAACATCTCTAGTTGGTGGTTAGATACAGGTGCTACTTATCATGTATGCTCCAATAAAGATATGTTCTCTTCTTATGTTGCTACCAAAGAGAACGTATCAATGGCTGACCGTTCTGTGGTTCCTGTTCTTGGAACTGGGACTGTGGTGCTGACTCTTTCTTCAGGAAAGACTCTCACATTAAAGGATGTGGAACACGTTCCCTCAATTGCCAAAAACTAGTCTCTGGAAGCATGTTGTGTGATGCAGGCATGAGGCTGGATTTCCATCGAGGAAATGTTGTATTATCCTTCAAGAAAATGTATTTTAGCAATGCATATCGTACTGATGGCATGTATAAAATCAGTACGAGTGCACCAACCCCGTTGTAAATGAAATATCCTCTTCTGCTTACTCCTCTGTGTTATGACACAATAGGTTGGGACATATAAATTATAGAAAATTATCCAGTATGGAGAAGTTAGGATTACTTCCAAAATATGGGGGTAACAAACCTGAGAAGTGTGAAGTTTGCGCGCAAGCAAAGCTGACGAGGAAGCCATTTTCAAGTGTCACGAGGAGCACCAACCTATTGGATCTGATTCATTCAGATACTTGTGACTTCAAGAGCTTCATCACTCGTGGCAGAAAGAAGTACTTCATCACCTTCATTGACGACCATTCTCGTTTCTGCCACGTTTACCTGTTGAAATCTAAAGATAAAGCCTTCAACAAATTTGTCGAGTTTCGGACTCAAGTGGAGAAGCAGCTTGGATTGCATGTGAAAAGACTCAGGAGCAA
The DNA here is from genome assembly GCF_001876935.1 of Asparagus officinalis. Taxonomy (NCBI): domain Eukaryota; kingdom Viridiplantae; phylum Streptophyta; class Magnoliopsida; order Asparagales; family Asparagaceae; genus Asparagus; species Asparagus officinalis. The sequence continues at coordinate 557,875 of NC_033796.1, forward strand.
CAGGGGAGGAGAATACCGATCTAAAGAATCGGAAGCATACTTCAAGAAGCATGGGATCATTACAGAAACTACTGCTCCGTATTCTCCATAATCTAATGGGATTACAGAAAGAAAGAATCGCACATTGACCGAAATGGTGAATTCGATGCTAATCACATATGGTCTGCCTACCTGCTATTGGGGAGAGGCTTTGCTAATGACAAACTGGATTCTGAACAGAGTATCCTATTCCAAAACTAATAATACTCCTCATCAGTTATGGTTGGGATATCCAGATTCTTTGGATAGTCTCAAAGTGTGGGGGTGTCTTGCATATGTTCGAATTCCAGATATCAGAAGGCCTAAGCTAGGACCAAAGGTAAACATATGTGTATTTCTTGGCTTTGCTGGAGATAGCAATGCGTGCAAGTTTCTAGACATTGGAACCAACTCCATCATTGAAGCTCAGGATGCAGAATTCTTTAAGGATAAGTTTATCAAATATAAAGGCTTATTGCTCAAAGATATAACAGAGAATGCTAATACATCAAATGCACAAGAGGAGCCAGTCAATGATGAAGGAGTTATCGAACCATATTCCAAGCGCGTCAGAAGACAGAAAGATTTTGGAGATGACTTCATCACCTATAATGTGGAAGGAGATCCACAGACTTTTCAAGAAGCAATGCAGTCAACAGACGTTCTTCTGTGGAAAGAAGCTATACATGATGAGATGAATTCATTGATCCAAAATCATACTTGGGAGCTGGTGGATGTACCTGAAGGTGCAAGGCCTATCAGTTGCAAGTGGATCTTCAAGAAGAAGCTCCATCCTGATGGTACTATTGAAAAGTACAAAGCAAGACTGGTGGCGAAATGATTCTCTCAGAAAAAAGATATAGATTTCTTTGATATCTATGTACCGGTTTGCAGGATCACTACCATCAGAGTGCTTATCGCATGAGTGGAGATTAAACGGTTTGTCATACATCAAATGGATGTGAAGACTGCCTTTCTCAATGGAGATCTTACAGAAAAAATCTACATGGAGAAACCAGAAGGACTTGATTCTCCACCTGGTAAGGTTTGTAAACTTTTTAAGTCATTATATGGACTTAAACAGGCACCAAAACTCTGGCATGATAAGTTCAATGGCGTTGTTCGTAACAATGGGTATCAAGTCAGTGAATCTGATAAGTGCCTATATATCAAGGTCATTGAAAGAAAGGTGGTGATCATCTACCTCTATGTGGTGTTGGCCTTCTTGTTTTGATGATGATTTACAAACAATTTACTACTAATGTTGTTTGTCTAGTGTTTGTGTATTCTTATGTATTGTAGACAAACAACGTTGTTGGAGGGTGGATGGAATCGAGCCTTAACGATCATATCAAAAAGAGGTTGGCGGAATTGTGGAGTGAAGCATCGTACAATTCAAGTTCAAGATCCAAGTTTTAGCTTCATCCGCAACGTGTACCAAGTTGAGCTCAATGAAGATCAAGATCAAGCTTGGGTAATCTAGTTTAAGTTTTATATTATGTGTGTTAAGTACCTTAAGCTCAATATCATATACACACACGTATTTGGTTTCTATGTATATATATAGTTATATATATACATACATGTGTTTTGAGTTTTTATGACTATATATCTGAAATTATATATTTCATATCTTCTATTGTGTTTTTGAAAACATTGCATAGAATATGCAATTTTATGAAAATACTGTCTTATTAGTTTGTAGACTTTAATATCAGTTTATACATGTTTTACTAAGTCTATAAAAATATTTCACAAAGTTTCAAAAGTTGGTTTATGTCAAAACATCAAAATTCAAGTATCTCATATTTTCATGTTTTGGACTATTTTGTAAAATAATGATATTTTTCATTTGGGAGGTCCTTTCTGAAAACCAGTCGCTGTAGCATGTTTATTATCATGTCTACAATCATTCCCCAAAGTTTTACATTTTTTGGAATTTATTTGATATTTTTAAACAGCGTTTTAAAATCAGCAAATCAGTTTTCTGCATATCAGTTTTCGGTCGACCGATCCGGTCGACCGCTCAAGTTCTTTTTCATCACTGGGCGACAGAGAGTCTGTCGGTCGACCGGTCCGGTCGACTGATGAAATTTCCGGTCGACCGATGAAATTTCCGGTCGACCGACGATGGTTTTTTCAGCTTCCAACGACTAGTTTTATTATCGTTGCTGGGGCTGTTTCTGTCTTTTTACTTGGGATTTTTAGCTGAGGTTTTGGAGGATATAAATACTCTCTTTGATCTCAGTTTTCAACTGAGAAAAGAAGTTTTTAAACAA
>NC_033796.1:560959-575575 GCF_001876935.1 Asparagus officinalis
AAAATGGAAGGATTAATTTTGGCTGGAGAAAATCATGGGGAGTGATTTGGGGTTGATTGGAAATTGATTAGGGAGATTATGGTAGGAATTCAAATGAGAGAAAATTAAGGGGAAAGAAGATTATGGAAAATATTTATTTATTTTTTTTCTTATTCATAATATTTAAAAAATAATCCTTATAATAATAATTAACCATATAATAATATTAATAAATAATTAACAGCTAAATATTTATATATATACATATGTACTAATGTACTAAGCTCAGGTTTACATTAATAATAACAAGGTCACTAATAATATTAGCCACCAAATGATTATATATAAAAAAATTATTAAACCATAAATTAATATTTAGCAGAATTAATAAATACAAGACTATATATTTTATTATTTATTTATTTTGAAAACTCAGAAAATTCTAGAAATTAGGGAAAATATTAATAAAATAAAATATAATATTTTAAATACTAGAAAAATTATTTAAATACGTATCGAAAAATTTCGGTTGTTACATCCTACCCCTCTTAAAACAAATTTCGTCCTCGGAATTAAACCCAAGGATAGAGATAAGGAACGAGAATGGATACTCGCAAATCGACGAGACAAGAACAACGGAAAACCCTAGAGTCAAAGGGTGATAAAGCAAGAACGGAAAAAGGACATTGCCTATTATAGGAGGATGAAAATACATCTAAGCATGGACTCATAAACAAATCCTATCATAACATCATCAAGCAATGCGAAATAAGGAAGTTCATACGCAAATAAAACTAAGAATAAACTATTCTCACCGGTGATAACTTGGTTGTTCTCTTCTGCTTCCACAGCTGACATCGTGAACATCTGTCGCCGAGGTTGCTGCCTGTATGCTTCCTGATATACCTGCTGCTGTGGGGGAAGTGGCTCTGCTCGAGGATAGGGTCTGTGCTGAGCTGGAGCTGCTGAGTCTGATCGAGGTGGAGCTGGAAGAGCCGCTCGAACTGGAGGTGGGGGCAAGCGAGCTTGCTGTCGCTGCGGGCAGTCCTGGCTGACATGGTCGGGGGACCCACAGATGTAGCACAGATTAAGAAGCTTGCGGCATTCATGCTGAGTATGTCCAGTGTAGTTACAAAAGGAACACCGCACAGATGGCTGGTTGCGAGTCTGCACTCCAGGACGCTGATAGGGATGCACAGGAGGAAGTGGTTGGCGCTGAGAAAACTGCTGTCGCTGCGAATTCTGCTGCTGCCTCGAAGGTGAACGCTCGATATTCCGGGCCTGAACTGCTGGTGTCCTGCTCTGAATCACGTGAGAGTCTTCAGGTTCCTTCTGAACACTCTCGATCTCGCGTGCTGCATCCAACACGGCGTCGTGGGTCGCAAGTGCTCTACCAGCTAGAGCAAACCTGATATACTTATCCAGGCCCTTATGAAACTGATGCCTCCTGATCCTCGGGTCTGTAACCAAGTGGGGAGCATATCGGCTCAGAGAAGAAAACTCGACCTCGTACTTATCTACTGTTCGCCCTCCTTGCTTGAGCTCCACAAATCTTCGCAAAAGCTCGTCCCGAGCTGACTGAGGGAAGTACTTCCTGTTGAAGCGGTCTGTGAAGGTATCCCACAAAATCGGTCTCTCCAAATGAGCCTTCTCTGCAGTCCACCAAATCCGAGCGGTGTCGGTGAGCTGAATATCCATGAGGTCCACCCATTCAGCATGGGGGATGCGGGTCACCGTGAGAATAGTCTCCGTGACCTTGAGAAACTCCTCTGCTGCTAAAGGTCCTTCGGCACCGGAGAAAGAAGGAGGCCGCATATATCGGAACTCCCTAACGCTAGACTCTGGATGAGGGGGAGGCTGGTGTTGCGGCTCCCTGTGAAGCTGTCCCGCCAAGTGCTGCTGATTGGTAACCAATCCCAGAATCATTGTCAGAAGTTGGTTCGGGTCCACTTCGGGCTGCGGGACACTGCTACTAGATGAGTTATCACTACTACGAGTACCCACCATGATTCTGAAGGAACGAGGATCAAAATGTAAATTATGGTTAAAATCAAATAATATATTTGGAAAATAGGAACTAAAACATAGTTATTAAAATAACAGTATAAGAAATTAATTATAGTCTAAAATAATAATATAAGAACTTAATTGTAGTCTTACGGATGAAATATGATATGTATCTAAATTGTCCAATATATTCTTACTAGTAGAAACTCGGGACCGTGACCTGCATGGGCCACCAAAAAAACCTGTCACGCCCCGCTTCCCAAAATACATGAGAAACGGAACGCGAACAAGCCCGCGACGTATTAGATTGAGAAGAAATATACACTATCTTTTTTTTCTCTTTTCTTTTCTTCTCAATCCAATACGCTAAGCGTCTAGAAATGAATACAACGTGAAGTCACAGGTCCCCGATCACAATAGCAAGAATATAAAGACAACTCAGAATAAGGAATAGACATATCATCAACAGTAAATCATCCTAGACATAAAAATATGAGTCAAACACGCCCTTATTACAAAAACAGTTCAACTAGGAATAAAATACATAGTCCATAGTAAAAGTACTGATAAAATAACTAAATTCATTATCAACTAAAGAAATACTGTAAAAGGGTTCTAGTGCTCATCAACTACTACAGAAAGAAAAAGCCTAAGCTTCAGATTGTTCTTCTGATCCATCTGGAAGACCTTACTGCTGCAAATCCTCTGGCTCCTGTACTATCCCGAACTGAGGCTGTCCGTCTCCTAAATCTGACGTACACCAGAGAAAAACAGGTGTACGTCAGCGTGTGCGGCACACGGCAAGATCCCACAAAGAAAATAGGAACGGTCGAATGACCAATGCAATAACAATAATAATAAATAGAAACATGCAGCTGGAATACTAACAAGCTAGATGCAATCCATCACTAGAGTATAACGATCATAAGAATCCATAATCATCCGCGTAACAAGGACATACCCCTAGATAGAATTAGTACTTAAAAATCTACAATTCGAGACGTAGTACGTCGAGCGAAATAATCCAAACAAGGAAACCCTCATGTATATACCATGTGTCTCGAATTGCAAATAATTAAATATTAATCCCGATCTAGGTATGGAAAGAAACATAACTGGCCTATATCTGACAAGGATCAAAACTCATCCAAGTAACAATTCATATAACTAGCCATTCTATAACAAGTCACTGGTCCAACCGTCTAACCCCAGTGCGTATCGGTTCACTGGCCCAACAGACTAACCCAGTGCGTATCGGTTCACTGGTCTAACAAACTAACCCAGTGCGTATCGGTTCACTGGTCTAACAAACTAACCCAGTGCGTATCAGTTCACTGGCCTAACAGACTATCCAGTGCGTATCGGTTCACTAGAGCGACCCTAGAGGATACATAAACAGTCACATCTAATCACACGTACCAAGACTTCCCATTCCGGTTCTTCTTATTTTCTAAGCCAGCAACACACAAGCCTCTAAATCTTATTCATGTCACATAGATCACTATAGTCATGTATTTCTCATGATTCTTAAATATAACAAGGAATGATAAATACATATAATACTAATTAACATTATCATAAATTAAAAACAGGAACCATGAACATCTACTATAAACCGTACATGAGAAACTATCATTAACAGATATCATGCACATGAAATGTCGACATTTTCAATTATTAATTCCGAAATAAATCATTTTAATTTATTTATCATAAATTATTCAAAATAATCTTTAAAATATATTATTATTATTATTTATTCTGTTTGAACAGTAACTATTTTTTAATTTCTATTTTTTTCGAACCATGAACATCTACTATAAACCGTACATGAGAAACTATCATTAACAGATATCATGCACATGAAATGTCGACATTTTCAATTATTAATTCCGAAATAAATCATTTTAATTTATTTATCATAAATTATTCAAAATAATCTTTAAAATATATTATTATTATTATTTATTCTGTTTGAACAGTAACTATTTTTTAATTTCTATTTTTTTCTTTTCAACAATATCTCATAAATTTTTCCCAACTTTCCAAATATAAACTTGTCATTTTTATTTTCATTAATTCACAAGTAATCCCACACATAATTATCACATGAAATAACTATTCAACATTATTAATTAATCAAAAATAATTTTAACACGAGACAAGTGAGGGGATTCTTGCTTACGACGAGTCGGTCGTGGGGGCGCGGATCTGAGCAGATCCAAGTGTGGCGATGACCAAGCGGCGTCGCTGCTGGAGTCGGGGAGTTCGCCGGAGTCGAGGAGCGGCACTGCGAGTGGCTGGGCGTCGGGTCTGACCGAGGCTGAAGGAGGCGAGGGTCGGGGTGGTTGCACGGGATCCAAGTGTGGCGATGACCAAGCGGCGTCGCTGCTGGAGTCGGGGAGTTCGCCGGAGTCGAGGAGCGGCACTGCGAGTGGCTGGGCGTCGGGTCTGACCGAGGCTGAAGGAGGCGAGGGTCGGGCGGCGATGCAGGGGGAAGAGAGAGGACGAGGGTGCTGGAAGAAGCGGTCGGCGGGGCTTGGGTTCGAGCGCGGGTCGTCGGAGCAGCGGCCTGAGCGGCGGTTTCGAGTGGGTGGGGTGAGCTGAGAGCGGAAAGGGACGGCGGCGGAAGGGTTGAGGCTGGTTTGTTGGTTTGCTGGATGTTGGGTTGAGAAAGGAGGAGATTGGAGAGGTGATGGTGATGGCGGCGTGAAAAACGACGGGTGGAGGGGTGGTGTTGTACTGTGGTAGGTGTAGGATTTTTGTTTATGGCTGCCGTATTTTAGAGGCAAGGAGAGAAGAGAGAGAGATATGCACGCTGATTTGGGGTTGGTTTCGCGGAAAGAAATCAAAAGCATGGCAAGTGATTAGGGTGGTTGATTGGGGAAGTAAATTAGCGCAAAAAAAATATGGAAGGAATTAAATTCAAATTTAGATCGGAAAAATAAGAGAGGGGAAAATTCAGAAAATTTCCACATAATATTTTGAATTATATAATAATCAATATATCAACCAAAAAATCTTCTATATAATTAATATTTATATCACTCGACCTCATCTCACATCTTACCCATTAATAATACAAAGGTCATTAATAATGATTAATCAACCAAATGATTATATATAAAAATCACTAACCGTAAAGTAATACTTTAGCAGAATTAAAATAAAGACTATATATTTTATTATTTATTTATTTTAGAAAACTTAGAAAATTCCAGAAATTAGGAAAATATTATAAATAATAAAAATATAATATTTTTAATACTAAGAAAAATTAATTTAAATACGTATCGAAAAATTTCGGTTGTTTACATCCGCCTTTTTGATGTTGTCAAAGGGGAGAAAATATTGTGAATATGTATATGTCTTTCTCTTTCCTTGTTTACTATGCATGTAAAATGTAATTTATATATTCATTTCCTTTCATGATATATGCTGTTTTGCTAAATTGTTGTCATCATCAAAAGGGGAGATTGCTTGGCTTCGTTGTTTGATGATGATTAGCAAACAATTTACTACTAATGTTGTTTGTCTAGTGTTTGTGTATTCCTATGTATTGTAGACAAACAACGTTGTTGGAGGATGGATGAATCGAGCCTTACGATCATATCAAAAGGAGGTTGGCGAATTGTGGAGTGAAGCATCGTACAATTCAGTTCAAGATCCAAGTTTTTAGCTTCATCCGCAACATGTACCAAGTTGAGCTCAATGAAGATCAAGATCAAGCTTGGGTAATCTAGTTTAAGTTTTATTTATGTGTGTTAACTAGGGCTGTCCAAAACAGCCGCGGTCTGGGCCGGCCGGGCCGTGGCCCGCGTCCGGCCCGGCCTCCGCCGGAAACCCGGGCCAAGTCCGGCTCGCGGCCAGCCCGCTGCCGGCTCTTTTGTGCCCGGCCGGGCCCGGCCCGGCCCGGAAATAGTAGTTTTTTTATTTTTTATTTTTTTATTTTTATGTATTATATTATATATGTTATATAAAATATATAATATGTTATATATATATATATATATAATATATTTATATATGTATAAATATGTATATATATAATATATGTATATATAAGCATATTTCTATATATGTATAATATGTCATATGTGTGTATATATATACTCTCTCTTTATGTAAGTATATATATGTATAAGTATATTAAAGTATATTTCTCTATATAAGTATATATAAGAATACTCTCTCTTATAATATGTATAATGTTATGCATGTATGTATATATTATACTCTCTCTTAGTATATATGTATATATAAGTATACTCTCTCTATATATGTATACTCTCTCTATATAATATATTTCTATATATGTATAATATGTCATATGTGTATGTATATATATACTCTCTCTTAGATATAAGTATATATAAGTATACTCTCTCTTATATAAGTATATATATGTATAAGTAGTATATATAAGTATACTTTCTCTTATATAAGTATTTATATATATATTTATATATATATATATATATATATATATATATATATATATATATATATTATATATATATATATAAATATATATAATATATATATATATATATATATATATATATATAATATAAGAATACTCTCTTTTATATATGTATAATGTATGTATGTATGTATTATAATATCTTCTCTCTTAGTATATATGTATACTATAAGTATACTTCTCTCTTATATATGTATATACTCCTCTTTATATATGTATACTCTCTCTTATATAAGTAATATATTAGATACACTCTCTTATATATGTATAATATATGTGTATATGATATATATATATACTAATATACTCTCTCTCTTAGTATATATGTATATATAAGTATACTCTCTCTTATATATGTATACTCCCTATTATATAAGTATACTCTTTTATATATGTGTGTGTGTATACTCTCTCTCTTAGTATATAAGTATGGTATATTACAACGGTTACTTCCCCATTGGCCCAACGAGCAACGGCTACAGGGTTACTTATGCGATTCTCTCTCTCTCTTAAATTATAACTTATAAATATATACAATATATTTACATATAATATATGTATATATAATATATAGTTACATAATAATTTAGAAGTATATACTAATACATAATTATATAAAATATAATAATATTAAACTAATTTTTAGCATTTTTTATCAAAAAAAAAAAGAAAAGAAATTTAAAAAAACCTAGGTGGGATGTACTTATCTATTGTGATGCGATGAATTCCAAAATAAATTTATACTTGTAATTTGTAAATGATTTATTAATTATTAATAAAGAATTTATTTTTATAATTTTTTATTTGTAATTTATGTCATTTTAAGTGATTAATAAAATTATTATTTTTTTATTATTTTTTTGTCTTTTTTTATAATTTAAAACTTAAATCGGACCCGGCCCGGGGTACCCGGGTCCGGGCTCCGGTTTTGCCCGGCCCGGATGGACAGGCCTAGTGTTAAGTACATTAAGCTCAATATCATATACACACACGTATTTGGTTTCTATGTATATATATAGTTATATATATACATACATGTGTTTTGAGTTTTTATGACCATATATCTGAAATTATATATTTCATATCTTCTATTGTGTTTTTGAAAACATTGCATAGAATATGCAATTTTATGAAAATACTGTCTTATTAGTTTGTAGACTTCAATATCAGTTTATACATGTTTTACTAAGTCTATAAAAACATTTTACAAAGTTTCAAAAGTTGGTTTATGTCAAAACATCAAAATTCAAGTATCTCATATTTTCATGTTTTGGACTATTTTGTAAAATGATGATATTTTTCATTTGGGAGGTCCTTTCTGAAAACCAATCGCTATAGTATGTTTATTATCATGTCTACAATCATTCCCCAAAGTTTTACATTTTTGGGAATTTATTTGATATTTTTAAACAACGTTTTAAAATCAGCAAATAAGTTTTCTGCATATCAGTTTTCGGTCGACCGATCCGGTCGACCGCTCAAGTTCTTTTTCATCACTGGGCGACAGAGAGTCTGTCTAATTAACAAGAGAATGGTTTAAAAGATTTTAACAAGGGTTTAAACTTGTTTAGTGTTTGTTTAAGTTTGTTTTAAGAAGCTTTTAAGCATTTGAGTGTTTCGGTTTTGTGATTCAATTCTACAAGAGCTTGAGGAGATCATCTATTGGTGTTTGGGCATTCAACTATTCTCCCTCCAACTCTTGATATATTGAGAAGTTTTCTAAACTCTATTTCTAGCTATTTTATATATTTGATTATCATTGTTATGTAGCTAGAACTACATTGAGTTTAGTTTTTGATTTATATCTCTTTGTTCACACACAACCTTTTGAGCTTATTGTATTTACATTCATAGTATAATTTGGGGTTGTGGGTTTGTGACTAAGAATTGTGCTTAATTGAGTTCTCACCTTGTTTTGAGAACAATCATTTGCTATATTTGTGCTTATTGTGAGAATCACTTTGTAATACACTTGTACACCGAGTGAGGAGTGTGTGGTGAGAGTCGGGGATCGTCCCAAGAGGAGTGGCGTCGGTTGACGTGCCTAGAGAGAGGTTGTAACCGAGCACTTGAGGGAGACACGGCTAGGTCCAACACTTAGTGGGTGTAGAGTGTGATTGCATAATGTTTGTTGTGTGAGAGTTTTCTGTGAACTTGTAAACCGAGTGTGTAGAAGAAGTTCTGGCTTCCAAACCGGATTGTGTTAGTGGATTTCTCCCCGGGAGTGGGGAGCGGAGACGTAGGACGGAAGGTCCGAACTCCGTGATCATATTGCTTGTTTGAGTGTGCTTTAGCGTTCATTCATATTTATGTTCATATCTTATATCACCATTGTGCATTGCTCATTTCTATATCATGCACTATCTTATCTAGATTGTTTATCCTTGTGTAGTTTATATATCCTTACATATATATATATTCATCATATAGGATATATCTCTTTGTTGTTCATATTGCTTATCCTAGCTTACATATCTTGTTATATTTCACTCTTGTTAGGATAACTTGTTAATAAGTTTTAATTGGCATTTAATCGGATTAGATTAGCATAAGACCCTAATCACCCCCCCTCTAGGTGCTAACATGTGGATGATGTGCTCATCATAGGGAGTGATTTGGAGATTGTAATATCTACTAAGAAATTTCTTTCAACACAGTTCAGTATGAAGGACCTTGGAACAGCGGACGTGATTCTCGGAATCAAAATTATATACTCTGAAGAGGGTATTGGATTGTCCCAATCTCATTATGTCGAGAGCATGCTAAGGAAGTATGGCTACTATGACCTGCCAGAACTGTCAGTGCCATATGATTACAACAAGAAGCTTCGACCGAACACTAAAAGACCAGTAGAGCAGCTGAGGTACTCAAAGATCATTGGGAGTCTTATGTACGCGATGAGCTGCACAAGGCCAGATATAGCATTCGTTGTAGGAATGCTTAGTAGATTCACAAGTAATCCTGGAAAGCTTTATAGGGATGTTGTCCAGAGATTGATGAGATACTTGAAAGGAACTACAGGTTTGGGCCTATTCTACACTGGATATCCGGGTGTAATCGAAGGCTATTCAGATGCGAGCTAGTGCTCAGAACCAGATGAGTGCAGATCTACTGGAGGATTTGTCTTCACCATGGGTGGAGCTGTCGTCTCGTGAAAGTCTAAGAAGCAGTCCATGATTGCACAGTCATCGATGGAATCTGAATTCTTCGCACTCTGTGTTGCAGGAGATGAATCTGAGTAGCTCAGTTGTATTCTCCGAGACCTTTCATTAACGGAATTACAAGGTGCAATTACTATCTATTGTGATAATCAGGCGGCGAGTGCTGTGACAACAAACTCGATGTTCAATGGAAAAAAGCGGACCATTCATCTGAAGCATGGCTATTTGAGAGAGCTTATTTGTTAAGGAGTCATCTCTGTGATTGACGTCCGATCTTCACAGAATGTGGCTGATCCTTTGACTAAGGGTCTGAAAAAGGACATAGTCGAAAGGACGTCTGCTGGAAAGGGTTTCAAATTTTTGTAAGTCTTACAAATACTTACCATGTTTATTAAATTATTAGTTTAAAGCTTATGCTACTAATAATAAGATAATTGGTTCAAAAGTCAAGTAAGATTTACAAAAGTTGGTAGTCTTACAAATACTTACCATTTACATCAAGTTATTAGTTCAAAGGTTATGCTACTAATGACAAGATAAATGGTTCAAAAGTCAAGTAAAATTTACAAGTGAAAGGGTTCAAGTTTTCTTGGATTAGTCAGTGTCTAAGGCAAAGTTTGGGGGTTGCGTAACGCGCTCCGCAAGGAACAATGTACTTAATTGATCTTTGATCAACCTCTAATACTATCCTTACCTGGTTGAACTACCCGAGTAAAACTTTGATTTTTTCACTTAGAATCCTATCATGTAAAGGGGATGGCTGTTAAGCCTTAATGAGTCCAAAGCATTTCGGATGCGGGGTGTTAGATATGAAACACACCTAAAGCACTCACCTAGAATCCTATAATGAGAGAGGATGACTTTTAAGCCTTAATGAGTTCAAAATATTTTGGATGCGGGATGTTTGATAGGAAACATGCCTAAAGAACTCACCAATGCATGGGTGAAGATTTGGCCGTCTCCTATGGTGTCTTGTGGAAAAATACCTAGAACCCTAGCAGAAACCAGGACATACACAGGGCCATAAATGTGCAAAGACAAAAGCAAGGCAAAGGTAAAGGTAAATGCAAGTGTGGTTCAAAGTGAAAACTACAATAGATAAGTTTGATCTTGTGTGATCGCTGGATTTTTAGACATATGCTGGTTCAAGTCTCTGCGACACCATACATCTATCTTTTATTCAGTTTGTCTAAGGGGGATTCAAGTCCTTGCGATATCTACCTTATGCACAACGATTGAATCGACGACACCATTACACACTACTAGTTTTTTAAAAAAAATTGTGAGGGATTGTTGGATATTAATTTTTAATCAAAAAAACCACACATGGGCTGCTACCTAAAATTAGGCTGCCAAATTTTTGTTAAAATTAACATAAAGTGGTGGGCCCCACTAAAGATTTAACCACACATGGGCTGTATTATTCCAGATTTAACCACAGGCGCCAACATGTTATTCGATTCTTATATTTTCCGGCATTACATGCACCTCATCATTACCGTTAATTGTCTTCCAGTACTTTTTGAAAAGATGAGAGGATCAAAATTTTGACTAGAAGAGAGAGTGACTTATTTATGCATATATGTCTTAGGGTAGAAGGACCTGCTTGGTCTGCAGCTGGGCATCAGGGAAAATAAGATGTCCCTCACCTAGGAATTAAGGACCGTTTTAGAACCTTAATCGTCGATAGTGCTGAACAAAGAATCTATTTTAACTCTTAGCTTCCTTTCATCTGCGAGTAGGACTCTAGTGCTAATGCGAGCAAAACGAGAAAGGTACGCGGTAAGGAAACTAGAACACTGGAATTAGAAATCGAGATCAGAATTTATACCACCTTTAATTTATTGGCTTTGTTTAACTAGGCCAGGGAGAGCAAACATACATATATAGCTATGCGTACATTCAACCCTTGTTCCTTTTGGGTAAAATATTTGGCTCATCTTTTCCCTCCTTCTCTACTACACAAATCATTCATCCTCATATATTACATGTCCACAAATGCATTAATGGTAACTAATTAATGTTCCCGGCGTACGTGCATACAAGCAGAGCGATGGAGAAGCGTCGGATTCCATTTGGGAGCTTGCTTACTTGCTGCCAGGGATAAAGGTGCCGACATAGCCGAAACCCATCACAAAGAATGAGATGGCTAAAGGATAGATGTATATGAAGTAGTGATCTGCTCCGAAGGCAAAGTCATATGATGCGCATATTAGAAGGAAGACTCCGACCATAATCTCCGTGAAATGGAACCTGATAAAATCACGGAAGCCGGTTAATCTTCTATGCTCACTACTAGCTTGTCCAAACTAAGATTGGCAATTCTTCATAAAAAAAAAATGCCAATTACTATTGTCAATGCCTACATGCTACCGCGACGGTTATATAGCTAGCTTATACAGGGTGAAGCTTGGGATGATTAATTACCTTTTCCAGAATTTGGTCCTAAACTTTTCAACAACATCAGCAAGTGGTTTATTTTTCAGCATGTCTCCTAGTTTCTCTGTTACAATCCATTCGTTTACCCTTTCTGCTTCCGTAAGCCCAACATAGACAGCTTTGCATCGGTGCCAAGACATGACATTCTCGAACAAGATCCAAAAGACAGTTAGATGAATGGAGCTGCATGCGGAAAAAATTAAACCAACATTTGAGTGAAGTTAATTAATTGTGAAATAAAATGCGCTTAGCTTTAAATTAAGGAGTCATATTTAGAGTCAAAGTCCCTAGCTAACCTTGGAGTTCCGACTGAATTAAGCAGTGTAATAATTGTTGGAATATATACGACCCCCCACCTAGGGATGTAGATTTCAGGGAAAAATACAGAGAGTGGGATAACCACACAGTAGAAGGAGAAGGTCACGATATGTGATGTAATCCTCCGAGCAATGAAAAAGTTGTATATCAAAAAGAATTTCTTGTTCAGGGGCACTTTCTGCAATATAAAAAGACAATGGAATTTGATAAGAAACTGGCCGGATTCACTTTTTACTGCCTTATTTTTAATTTCCAAGCGGAAGAAACGTACTAACCTTGGCCTTTATAATCTCCAGCACCATTTTCCTAAATAAATTTGCAGGTCCGCAAGACCATCGATGCTGTTGAAAACGGTAAGCCTTGAAAGTACTAGGCAATTCACTTTTAACCTACGAAGGTGCAACTTATTGCGTGAAAATTGTAACTATTTGATGATAAACAAATTGCCTTATATTAATTTCAGTTGCAAATGACATACGAAATATAATCCACAACCGCATGCAAAAATTTTCAACTCAATTCTGATCCACATAACACTCCCCATTAAGAATATTAAGAATGAAAGGTAGTACTACAAAAACGACTGCGCTATGAACTTTAATAAAGAACTTGTGTTGCACCACTCTAGCTTAAATCTCAGAACTAAGAGTATAATGATCAAGGAGATGATGTGTACGATTCCATCGATCAATGATAGTGTGCAAAAGTGTTCGGTTTTTTCACACGCGTAACATCTCCCTACGATAAATTAACTTGGAAGTCAATACCTTGACGTCGCCAACATATACAAATTTCCAGCCGTTAAGGCTAACTCTAACAGCTAAATCCATGTCCTCCACAGTCGTTCTTTCCTTCCACCCTTCAGCTTCGTTAATAGCCGATATTCTCCAAACTCCAGCGGTCCCTACATCAGAATTAGATGTTTTAATATTCCAATTCAAAGTGGTGGGTAGCATATATGTATAATATGGATACTTGTATCTAGCTATATATAGAACGCCGTTCATGTAATTAAGAGTATCCTGACCGCAATTATCGTATATCAGTCCTTAGACACATGGTACTTCATGAAGGTTGATTATAACATTTTTTTATGTTTAGGTAATTTCTTTGACTCTCATATATATGACATTCGTTGCTCTCTCAGATGCTCTCCAATTTACATGATATAATAATATTTATCCAAATGATTGCTATTTTATTTTCCATATTAACGACTGCAACTGAACTATGTATACTATTGTATTCCAAATGAAGATGGATAATATGAACCCGCATGGTCGAGATGCACACTACTTATTTGGGCGTATTTTATGTTTATTAAAGGATTGAGATCATGCTCTTAAGGGAAGATGCATGCATAGTATAAAGATGCAGGCCACAAGGTTAGACACAGATAAAGTCTACACTAGCTTTAAGTGTAAGAAGAGCAAGCATGTATTATATGGTTAACCTTTTTTTTTTTTGAAGAATATTGTATGGTTAACATTGTAACTAATATGAATATATCAGTCAATTTTTTTTTTGTTTTAAATCCGTTATCAGTTTATCTCAGTCACATAATTAAAGAGCATATTATCTATTCTTGCACATGAAAGTCTATAATAGTTATTTATTTTTTTGTACTTAGTGTGTCATGTCATGTGCTATTATTATTACTACTATTATTATTTTTTGTTGCTGAGATATTCATGTACTGTTTTTTTATTATGCATGTGTCCATGCTTCTTAGCAAGTTTTAATTCATGATTTAAGTGTTGTATGTACTTTTTCTATGTAGCTTCTTATTAATTGTGTTACTTAATTAGCTGCCCACTTGATTATTTTCCTAACAGCCTCATTTTCCTTCTAGCCATAGCAAACTCTAGTTTGATCGAACACAAACCAGATCAAGTAATGCTGAAAGCGTGAGCAAAGTATTTTGAGGAAGGGACTGAGAACTCCAAAAGTTTATGTAAGCTGAGATAAGCTGGTTATTTTAAATGAGGTTACCAAACTGTTTCTTGTTAGGAACGATCACTATTCAGTACAACCGTATATGTGTTCATGATCGTATTTAAGAAGTACTTTTCAGCTTTCTTTATTCACTTTTTCTACCATTCTATGTGGAAGGTTTATATAGGAAAACACTAGAGACACACCTTGTGCCACACCTTGGGGCACACCCCTCTCCAGCTATAGTACAGGGGGCTCATTTGAGATTTATTTAATAAATCTCAAGTCAGGAAG
>NC_033796.1:575585-588665 GCF_001876935.1 Asparagus officinalis
ATATGTGACTTGTTAATATAAATAATAAATGTCAAGTCAGGAAGTATACCATTAAAACCAAAGAATGCATAGGTAGATGAACCAGATTCCTGTTCAATCTTGAAGTGGTAGTTTAATGACATCTCCTGAATCCTTGTCATTAGGCATTCATCAGCATTTACTGCGTACCAGGTAAATCCAATTTATTAGCTAACATGGAACAGGAAAATTAACAAAAATGTTATGTTTATTGAATAAAACTGATTTCACATCGGCTGTTACGTTTAATAGGCCTAAAATATCATTTTAGCCTATAAAGTGACACCCTCTAACTAAAAAGACTTAAAAAGCGATGTTGACGACAATAACACCTATAAATTGACATAGTTAACCACTTATACCTGCTTCGGTCACAGTTTTGATTTGAGCAGAAAAATTTTGAACTTTTGCATTTATACCCCTAATATCTCTCACATTTACATATTTACTATTCTCTGAATTAATAAATTTTCACATAAACCCAACTCTCCCTTTCTTCTCAACCTCTCTCTCCTCGCTCCCCTCATTTTCTTCCTCCACTTCTCTTCTCCCCTTTGTCCATTCCCTTCTCCACTTTCAGTAATGTTTGAGGGGAGAGAGAAGAGAGGAAAGGAGAGGACGGAAGGGTTGGAGAAAACTGAGATAAGAGAATAGAGGGAGGTTGAGGAGAGGAACATGGGAGGAGAAGGAGGGAGAGAATTTTGGGAAGGAGGAAAAGGGAGAGGGAGTAAATGGTTAAGTGTGTCGATTTATAGGTGTTATCATCGTCAACATCACTTTTGAGGCCTTATTAGTTAGTGGATGTCACTTTATAGGCTAAAATGTTATTTTTACCCCATTTAATATGTCCTGAACTTATAGTTGATACTGCTATGGCCATAAGTTTCTAACTCAGATATGAGAGTATAATGGTAACATGTCCACGCTCTTCTTTTTCTCTCACTCTGATTATTCTCATTTACTAGTTATTGACTATTTTTTTTGGCTTGTCACCAGAAGGGCATAAACAAGACGTTGCTAACCATAGCAGCATCAAGGCTAGGAATGAAACAATCAAAACCCCAGTATTTATTTATTTGTTTTAAGGAAATTAACAAGACTTGTACGTAGGTTGGAAACTGTATATGAGCTCACCAAATTTCCATCGAGCTTGGACAAGCGCAATTTCGGGATTATGCATGAGGAAAGGAACAGTTCGCATAAGAAAATCTGGTGCTGGTTGAAAATCAGCGTCAAAAACAGAAACATAGTCGCATCTCTGAACATAGTCAATTTCCATTGCTTCCTTCATAGCTCCTGCCTTGTACCCATTTCTATTATCTCTTGAGATATAATGTATGTTTATTCCCTTCCTGAGCCATCTTTCACACTCCGCCTGTACCATGTCCTGCAATTTTAGCTAGCGTAAGATACAAAGAAAACATTAATGCAGATGTTATTAGAAGAAAAAAAAAAACTTGGTGGATTCAGTTTATCTTCGATCGACATGATTCTAAATCAAGTATAGGATGAAAGACTTCGACCGTTATTATAACAAAAGTGAACTCATCTTCTAAGCTCCTCAAATCTCAATCTTTACATCAGAAACATATGAAGTATAAAAAGGATGACGTGCATCCTTCCTCAGAAGTTAAAAGAGAGTCTGCAGGTCTGTCTTATTAGCTTTTCCTGTGGTGCAAACTCTACTCTTTAATCATGAGGGGCCTACGTTTGACGATTCAAGATAACAAAACAAAAAATGCCTTTGGTTTCACTAGGGCTTGGTTCTAATCAAGTTTAACCGTCATGGACAGATCCCAGTTATCAAGCATTTACTTTCTCAGCTTTATGGTAACATATATATATATATAATTGAAGTTAGATGTGATTTCATATATTTTTATTCTCAAGAATGGATGACCGGCCCATGTTACTGGCATTTTCCTAAAACACGTCGTCCTTTCTCTCCTGAAAATTAAGCTCCCTTGAAACGTTATTCTGATGAAGCTATATGAATGAGAGAAGTCCTTTTGCAGTAACAATTTCTTGATTTGAACTAGCGAGCTAGTTAAAGGAAATTAGGACTTCAAATTGTTATCTTCGCAGCTTGGTTCACGCATTAATACAGACCCTTGTGCTTAAGTCAGTTGAATCATCGAGCACTTGCACAATCAGTCGATCGGATGGCCACACAAGACTGCATACAGCTCCAATAGAATGTTTATAGACCTGCAGCAAATAGAATCTTATATAGCAAAATTAGATATTTCTGAGAAGAAGCTTGGTATGAAATGTTTAGTGGGAAAATGTCACTGTTCATGGACATAGTATGAATATGCATGCTTGGGAGGAATTAATTACCTCTTTCTCATTAAACATTGGAACCTGGATGAGAACCATGGGATAAGCTAGAGTTCCCAGCTCCACATCCTCCTTAATGGGCTCCCATTTGTAGACTTTTTCTGGTTTCCTACCGAACACCTTAACGTAAAGACTCACAAGCCCCATAGTCAGCTTCTCAACGAGCAGCATCACTGACATGATCAAGCACAAGATGACCGCAACCTTCATCACCGGCAGGAGTACCTTCTCTCTCAGCCTCCACCAGATCAGATCGAACTCGTCAGGCAGAGCCCCGGCTACTGACAAGAAGATTATCTGAACTGGTTCTGCGAGCGATAGCATAAGGGACTGGGAGGCATTGGCTGCATTAATTCCAAAGGTTAGATAAAGAAAATTGGAAAAAGGAAAAAGGAAAAAAAAAAGAAAAGAAAGGAAAATGACCAATTAATCGGTGAAGGGGATATTTAAATCCTTAAAGCCGATCATTTTACTTAAATTAAAACTCCTGACTCGATCAGTTCTCGGGTACGTACCTTGTAGGGCTATGGCATCCATCTCCGAATGTTCCTCTGCTAGCTCAAAGTTGTGCAGAGGAGTAGTACTCTCGAGTCAGAAGGAAAATGAGGCCTTACTTTTTTTTGATGGGATGTGGCTTAATTTTTATATGAGAGATGAGAAACGAATAAACGAGCTTTTTTTGATGAATGTGTTTGCATGCATGCAATTATATCGTTATTAATTAATGCCATGCATGCATGGTCCCCTGCTGCTTTAAGTTTAATTAATTAGCAGATCGATCATAGAAAAGTTCGGCGAATTAAATGGGTGGTGGAGGGTGTAAAGCGTACGAGCTGAAAGACGAGTGAGTGGTGAGGCAAAACCAGCACTTTATTAATTTATTTGGAGGGTTGCTGGTGGGCTACAAGGATGACAGCTTTGTTTATTCTAGTCTATCATCTGCGTGCGGGTTTCCTTCGTTTTGGAAGAATTAATAAAGCTACATTTCTTTGCAGCCCCGGCCCCAGATTAAATGACACGTGCGGAAATCGAACGAGGAAAACTAAAGGTGTTTGAAAGATTAATTAGATTAAAGGTGGGCTAGCTTCATCAGCAAGAGGCTTTTGATGGTCAGTTCAGAAGCTTCACCATTGTGTCAGAAACTTTGGAAAGGTATCAGGTCTAGCTAGAAGCAAATGCATCAAAGTGTGCAGTGTTCTATGGGGGGTGTTGAGGAATCTGTTAAAAATGCTATACATAGAGAAATGGGCTATTCTGAAGGAAGCTTACCCATAAGATACCTTGGTGTTCCTTTGATTTGTAAAAGGTTATCTTTCATTGACTGTGCTCCTCTCTTCAAGAAAATTACCACCCAGCTTCAGACATGGAGGAATCATAGAAATCTGTCATACGCTGGGAGGCTTCGCATCATTAAAAGTGTCATTCTGGGTATTCAAGTCTATTGGACATCTAACTACACTTTACCAATCAAAGTCCTCCAGAGAATTGAGAGAATTTTTATGGGGGAAAACTGAAAAGAATTTTAAAACTTCACTGGTTGCTTGGGATAAAGTCTGTATGGAAATGAAGCTTGGTGGATTGGGTGTTTTCTCAGCAACAAGATGGAATACAGCCACAACTTTAAGAATGATATGGTACATTCACATTAACAAGGAGATGTTATGGATAAAATGGATCCACGGCACATATCTAAAGAATAATACAATATGAAATGTTAATATCAAAACAGGGGATTCTTGGATGTGGAAACAAATCCTTAAAACTAGGATAAAGCAATTACCAGATATGGAGGGATTGAAAACTTAATCCAACAAGTCAGCTCATGTTACAAAGGATCAAAGGTCAAAATCTCTAAACTCTATACTGCTATCTCCCCTTCAGCAAGCAATGTTCAATAGTATAATACAGTATGGGGGAGTTTGAATTACCCAAAACACAGTTTCATTCTATGGCTAGCTGTGCGTGACAGATTACTCACAAGGGACCGTTTGATGAAGAGGGGTATCATTCAAGATGGACATTGTTGTTTATGCAATGGGTCTGTTATAGAATCCATGAATCATTTGTTTTTTGAATGCAATTATTCAAATGCTGTCTAGAATAAAATTATGGACTAGCTATGTTTTAAATGGAGGGCTAGCAATTGGAACTTGGTGATAAACTGGTTCAGCTATAGGCTAAGAGGGAAATGTTTCAAGCAGAATGTGAAGAGATTAGCTTTATCGGCTACAATATATTGCTTATGGAGGGAGAGAAACAACAGAATTTTCAATCATGAAATCAAGAGTGCTAACCAGATAGCAAGGGAGATCAAAGTTGATACATTAACAATCACACTCAACAGCCCCATTTCAATGGAACACAAAGCATGGCTTTTAGCATTGTAAAAGCCATATACTTGTAAATGTTGTGACTGATGCTTTGAGAAACCAAACCAACGAACGCCGAGAGAAAGACCAAACAAAACACAAACACCAAGGTTTTACGTGGTTTGGCAAATTGCCTACGTCCACGGGGCAAGAAGGGGGTGGGTTTTCACTAATAGAGAAGGAGAGTACAAATTGAGATTACAAATCGCTCAAACGAACCAACTAATCTCACCAACAAATCTCTCAATCTCTCAACCAATAACCCTAACAAATAGCTCAGAAAGATCTCTCTTTTTCTGTGCTCCAAAACCCCAAAACTCTCCCCACAAAACCCTCAAATCGTATTGGTATTTATACCAAAACAGAAACCCAAACAGACTGCAAATAGGAACCTGAACTTTCCAAAAAACCCGTCATAAGTCGACTTATCAGTCTGCATAAGTCGACTTGGCAGAGCGAAAAACAGCAACTGGAGAAGAGATCATAAGTCGACTTATCAGACCTGATAAGTCGACTTGGCAGAGCAAAAAACCAACAATCCAGAGCAGAACGTAAGTCGACTCATGCACCAACATAAGTCGACTTACCATAAGTCGACTTATGCCTGTGCATGAGTCGACTTATGACCAAAAATCTGCTTTTTCCAATTCTTCTCCACAATTCTCCACCTCGGCGAAGTTTTCCCAAAACTGAGCCGACACCAACCAAACAAATGCCTCACATGCTGAGACCCAAATGAGAGTGTGAACACTCACCCCAAATGTCGATGTCGCTCACCAAATCGGCTGCATCAAAATGACTGCCTACGTATCCTTTGCCCAAGGAATCAAGCCTTCACGTAGTTCACCCAAACGGCCTCCAAAGGCCCTCAATCAAATAGAAAAGTCTGCAACTCTTCTCCAATATCACCAAACGATCTGCAACTGATAGTATTCCCAATGACCCCAAATTGAGACAAATCAAACACCTCCACCTGAGGTAAACCAATGGCCATATCCAAACTATATCTACCAGCTGCAACTGAATCCAAAACCAATCCATCATCTGCATCCAAAACCAAATGATCTCCAACCTGTGTCACCTTAGCTGGAATCCCAAATGACGCAGTATGATCTGGAGTATGTGGAGTAATCTCCACCCAACGTGGAGTAGCATCACTCTCCACCTGCTGCGATATCCAAATGACCTGATCAACACTCTCCACCTGCCGAGAGTCAAAAGTGACATACCTGCTCAGAACAAAATCAGAAGCTCCCAAACGATAATCAACTGAGCCTCCGAACCCCAAACGCGCAATCGGATCCAATCTCACATCCACGATGTGACCAAATGCTGGGTATCCAAATATCCGACGCGACCCAAAATCTGAAGCAGCTCCACCAGATCTAATAACTCCTAAAGCAGCAGTCGGCGACCTATGCATAAGATGACCCAAATATGTCGAAGCCCGCACACCAATGCCAATGCTCGACATCAAACGCCGATCCTCCTCCAGAAAGGAACGACCCATCGAAACTGTCATCTCATCTCGTCGCCCCAAAGTCTCCACACCAATGAAGTGTCTCCTATTGCCGTGAGCTCGGCACCAACGCAAGAAAGGACCCCTACCAAAGCTGAAACAATGAGTTACCTTTCTGCCAATACACTTCTTCCAATTGTTGTTGACTTCTAGGACTTTACACCAACGGGAACTGGTCGCGACCCAATAATGCCTAGAACAATCACCAACTGTGGAAACCAAGATACGATTACCTCCCAATGATGCCTCCTTGGAAGGCCCCCAAATGCCTGACTGAACACCTCCAAAAAGACCCCTCGCTCGATGGATAGAAGTGCCAAACTCCACCACGGTCTCGCTCATCCTAATGTGCTCACAGGACTTCAATCTGCAGGTCATAGCACTCCTCAACAACCAATGCACGGTATTACCAATCATATACCCCAGCACCAAACAATGCCACAGTCTAGCCGAATCTGATGAAGTCGTCATTTCCCTATCAATCACCGTGCTTCCGTGCAAATAATACAAATTTCTTCTTCTGACGCCCTTCATCACAATCATGGACCCAAATGTAACCTTCAAGCGTGCATCCGCCAAGGTCACCCTATAGCCAGCTGCCTCCAAAGCTCCAAGTGAAATGATGTTCTTCTTCAACTGAGGAACGAACCTCACTCCAACCAACTCCCGAATCACCCCGTCACTCATCCTGATCCGAACAGTACCAATACCACCAATAGAGCATTTGTGATCATTCCCCATGAGCACGAAATCCCCTCTTTCCAACTCCTGAAAGCTGGAGAACCAATCCCTCCTAGGGCAAATGTGGTATGTAGCACCCGAATCCAATATCCACTCTGTAGAGTAGGCAACACAAACTGACGGCAGTGCAGATAACGAGTAGCCCGAAGAATCCGAATCTGAATCGTTGCCACTAGCCTTGACAACATTCGCCTCTGAAGCTTGAATAGCTTTTCCCTTATTCTTCCCGGCTCGATCAACTAACTTTGGGCAATCGGCTTTCCAATGTCCATCTTCTTTGCAAAAGGCACATTGATTCTTACGAACTCCAAGATGTGCCCCTCTAGACTGCGACCTCCCACTACGGTTTGGACCCTTTGCTCTTGCGACCAACGCCCCCGCTACCGGCTCAAACGAAGTCTCCTTATCCTTCTTTCGAAGCTGATAATTCACAAGTGCAGCGGTGACCTCACTATACGAAAGAGATGCCTTCCCATTAATAAGAGTAAGAACGAAGGTCTCATATTCCTCGTCAGGCAAGGAACTCAATAGCAACAACGCCTTGTCCTCATCTTCAATCTTAACATCCACATTCGCCAAATCCGCAAGAAGCTTCGTGTAGTGGTTCATGTGATCACCAATGGAGGTTCCTTTCTTCAACTGGAAGCGGTAAAGCCTCCTCTTCAAATGCAAGCGATTCTCCACACTCTTGGTCAAATACTTGCTCTCAAGGATCTCCCAAATCTTCTTTGCAGAAGTCTCATTGATCACATCATACTTTAGATCTTGAGTGAGACAAGACCTAATCACACCACACGCCGTTCGATTCATCTTTTTCCAAACCTTCTCATCAATGTTGTCCGGTTTCCCGTCCAACTCCAACGTATCTTCCAAATTTTGCGCGTTGAGCGCATCCATGACTTCGCATCGCCAAAGTCCAAAATTGTTTGTGCCATTGAACTTTTCCACATCAATCTTCATTGAGTGGATATTCAAGCTTTGGACGGTCTTCACGCCGGAAGTACTGCCCACAACTCCTTCTTTCTCGGCCATAATCCTCAAGGCACCACCAAACCAATGCGGAAACAAACGAGAAATAGATCCAAACTGAAAAAGACGAGATTTTTACAAAAAAAGATCCCACCTTTATCACCAAACGAAGCCCTAGATGAACTTCCAAAGCGATCTACTCCTCCAAATAGCCCAAGCGTTGCCCGTGCTCTGATACCACTTGTTGTGACTGATGCTTTGAGAAACCAAACCAACGAACGCCGAGAGAAAGACCAAACAAAACACAAACACCAAGGTTTTACGTGGTTCGGCAAATTGCCTACGTCCACGGGGCAAGAAGGGGGTGGGTTTTCACTAATAGAGAAGGAGAGTACAAATTGAGATTACAAATCGCTCAAACGAACCAACTAATCTCACCAACAAATCTCTCAATCTCTCAACCAATAACCCTAACAAATAGCTCAGAAAGATCTCTCTTTTTCTGTGCTCCAAAACCCCAAAACTCTCCTCACAAAACCCTCAAATCGTATTGGTATTTATACCAAAACAGAAACCCAAACAGACTGCAAATAGGAACCTGAACTTTCCAAAAAACCCGTCATAAGTCGACTTATCAGTCTGCATAAGTCGACTTGGCAGAGCGAAAAACAGCAACTGGAGAAGAGATCATAAGTCGACTTATCAGACCTGATAAGTCGACTTGGCAGAGCAAAAAACCAACAATCCAGAGCAGAACGTAAGTCGACTCATGCACCAACATAAGTCGACTTACCATAAGTCGACTTATGCCTGTGCATGAGTCGACTTATGACCAAAAATCTGCTTTTTCCAATTCTTCTCCACAGTAAATAGCAGAGCTTCTTCTTTTGTGAGTAGTTGATTTCTTGTGTTTTTCTTTCAGCTTTGTAATTGCTGAATGATCGAGGTGTACATAACTTTCAAAATTGGGAAATGAAATAAAATTCTTCATTAACAAAAAAAAAGAGGCTTTTGATGGCAAAAATCGATCTTCCTACTCATGAAACCTAATGAAGAGTGAACCTATTCTTAAACTGATCAAACGAAGGGGGCCGGAGAGTCATAATTGGTACATGATCTTTAATTCTATTTGGTAGCCATCATATAATTAATTTCCTTGGATCTGATTAATTGTTTAGTAGCTGCTGAGATTTTAGCTACCATATATATATATATAGCAGCTGCACGCATAATTAAGTAGTCCTATCTTGTGAAAGTACTGGTTTTTCATTCTCAAACTTCTTTTTTGACATGTTTTGATGGTCAATGTCTAGCTTGAACATGAAAAAAAAAAAATATATATATATATATAGGGAAAAGTGAATCTAATGTGACACCCTAGGCTCCCACCTAAGGACGCGGCCTAGAATCACATCATTTCTTAATTTTTTTTTTGCGATCCGCTCTGTTGAACTTGATCTACACGTTCTTAAACCCAAACACACCAATTTTGGGGTGAACCCGTTGTGTTTTGACCATTCGTTGAGCCGTGCAAAAAGTTCTATTCATTCGAAACCATTAAAATTACAGCGAGTGGATAAAGGGTCAAAACACGAGGGGTTCACCCCAAAATTGGTGTGTTTGGATTTAAGAACGTGTAGATCAAGTTCAACGGAGCGGATCGTAATTTGGAATACGCAAAGCTAAAAATATAGCTAGCCTAGCAAACATGGAAATAGTTCTTAACCATCCCTAACTCCAACTAGTTTTCTTCAGGAAACTGCATGCATCCATCTTTGGAAGAATATATGCAAGCTAACAAGCCTGCAATTTCGTTCCATGCAGTCTTGATATATTTCAATATCAACAATCTGGCTAGCTAATTAGTAGTTAGTTTATCTCCGGTTAATTGTACTGTGTTATAAGTACCTCTGGCAATTAATACGTTTAAGTACTCATCATGCCATCTCTAATTTAAATCCGGTCAGTTGTGTGCTAATTAATAAGCCTAATTAACAGATACAAGTTGCACGATCTAATATGTTGTCATGAGTTAACCGATAGGTATTTCACTAGCGTACGTCTTGGCTCAAAATTTGTCTAGTTTATCACACAACTTGTTTTGCATTTGCATCTCTAAAATTATACTATCATGGTACATATATATACATGAAGGTATACTTCACGTCTAGCTACCATTTACAATTATCTTTATACGTACGCTAGCTTTTGTCAAATGATTTGCATGATCATAAAGTATTTTAAATGCTTGCGGAACTAGGGCCACGATGCACGTGTGGGGTTTTTTGCTTTCTTAAATGCGAAGACAAAATGGTCTACGTACCTCTTGCAAAATCAATAATATTTCTTCCAGGTGAGAGAACTTTGTTACTGAATTTCTAGTTGATCTGTTTTACTCTTTGATAAAAGACAATTCCGAAAAAAAGCTTGGAACTAAAAGTTATTAGAAAGTGTTCCATGATATGATAATCAGTAGGCAATCATATCACGTCTTTTTTTGATAATTTTGTGGTCTGGTAGTCCCATTTTTGTCGTCAGTTTTGTGCTGAGGTTCACGGGTTGAAAGCTCTATTCCTACGGCCAGCTTAATCATTTAACAAGGTTCATCAAAAGTTCCCTGTATCGATCTACAGGAGTCCACATGTGCAAGAACGTACATGACTAAATAAATCTTTGTTAACAAGTCTGATCTTTATCTATCTATATATATTTATATATATTATTATGTTCATGTAAAATTATTTGGAACAGTGTTTTCTGATAGAAATTAAACGTACGTACGTAAAAGGCTCTCACAAGATTTAGAAAAATGATCGGCAGTAATATATATATATATGCAAGGTAATATATAGCAACTCATGTAAATTGTTTTGATGCTATATATAAAGACAATTAATGATGATATTTAATCGATCACGTACAACTTCTGATCACTGTTCCTCCCAACAGGAACCTAGCTTCCAATTAATATTGTTTTGATGCTATATATAAAGACAATAATTAATGATGATATTTAATCGATCACAACTTCTGATCAGTACTGTTCCCCTCAACAGGACCCTAGCTTCCAATTTTGTCCAAGACAGCTCCAATCTGAACGATCTACATATAATTGCATTAGTCACGGTGCGCTGCTACCGCACACAAGGGCACCAGTACAACTGAAAGTCTGGAAATGGGTATCTCTAGACAACATGTACATCGAATCATTGGTAGTCTCGGGCCCTTCTATATATATACATATACATATATATCTCGTTTTTATTAATCCGACCGCGGCACACCATTTATAACTACTCATATGTGGCACCGAAGGAGAAACGTATCTTCCGGCGTTCCCATAAGCTGACCCAGGCTGCTCTCTCGTCTTGTTAACATCGAATCTCTCGGGTGGCCGATAGAGAACAAAAAGCTAAAGCCCCGCAACGTGGGATGCGTACGTAGCATGGGATCCTCTCATTGAGACATCAGCAGCTGTGAATAATGCAAACACCTTTTCTCTCAGTTATTGTCTCCTTCCCCATTCAGACAAGCAGAGTGCGACTTTGCGGCTTGGCGAGCTCCGCCTCCCTTTGGCATTTCTCATCAATTAACACAGCAATAATTTGGGTTGGCTGCACTCTTGTAGGCCGGTCTCCAAAATAAATGATTACGAGATCACTTTTCTTTCTTCGCTAGCTCCTGGAAGAATACAGCAAAGCTTTAAAGTACTTGGGTGTAAATTAAGGTGTGATTATTTGCTAGGATAGCTACCTAGCTCCGTCACCAGTGTAAATTGGGAAACAACCTGGGTCCCATAAATAGAAACTCACAATCCAACGGTCAGGAGTTTTTAAGATAGTAATTACATGTAAAAAGAGAACATCATCATCTAGAGAGAAACGACACCCACCATTTCTATAATTTAAGGAATGAATTGCCCTAAAGTCCAGAAAGTCTAGAAGATCCAATGTAGCAGAAGGGAAAAAAAAATATGAGCGGTTGGCAAAAGCAAAACCAGGTGTAATGCTACATAACCTACTCTTCTGTTAAGTTGAGAGGAGTGGTGGCCGGACATTAAGGAATATATTGTTAATATTTCTTTAGTAGTACAAATACACACTCTAATAATGTTGGTTGAGTCGGCCACCTGTGTGTAGCAGCAACAAGACCGTGATATTCTGGTCTAAAACTGTAGATTGTTATTCTCCTCATCCTTGCATCAGATATTTTAGAATCTAGATCTAGATGAGCAATATCTGAACAGAGTGATTTTATTTGCTTGAAGTATTGACTGATTGTCAGATCCTTCTATTGTAAGGTTATCAATTGATTCTGCAGGAGTTGAAGACGAGCATCGTTCTTTTTCGAGAAGAGTATTGCGAGCGCATCTTATGCCTCCTTCGGAGTTCTAGCATCTCGCATATAGTCTACGAGATATTCTTCTACTATTTTCTTCAACACATACATAGCCTTGCCGGCTTTGATGTTCCATTTTCTTAGTACTTGCTTCGCCAGCTTCCCAAGGGGATGTAGTTTCAGCATCCCCGATGACCTTCTAGAGGTCTAGTCCTTGTAAATATGACTTCATACACATCTCCCAGTAGTTATAATTATTACCATTGAGTTTCTAGTGTAGTAGTCGTATTGCCAGATCCGCAATCATGACGTGGTACTGCTTCAGTATCTCCACGCAAGTTTGGTCCCTGACCAACCAACTTCATAGTCCCGGACTGAACACGAGCTTGGGCCTTCAAGAATGCCAATAGGATCAACGTAGGAGAGATCGGGTCCCGAGCTCCTTACTTCTATCACGAACTACAAATTCTACTATTTCACGTGAACAATAATCATAGTTATAAACAGTAACAGTATTCGTGAATAGTACCATACTCATGAATATTCAAAGGGTAAAAGATAATATAATTTATTTTTTGATGTGGAGGATCCACCTTTGGTGACAGCCACAGAGCATACGATAAGCAGATACACACACCAAATTCAGGCTCTGATACCACTTGTTGAGTTGAGAAGAGTGGTGGACACTAAGAAATATATTGTTATTATTTCTTTAGTAGTACAAACACATTATACTCTCAAATACAAATAGTTTCTCTCTCTCTCTCTCTCTCTCTCTCTCTCTCC
>NC_033796.1:588677-611438 GCF_001876935.1 Asparagus officinalis
TCTCTCTCTCTCTCTCTCTCTCTCTCTCTCTCTCTCTCTCTCTCTCTCTCTCTCTCTCTCTCTGCTACTGGGATGGATCTAATACAAACACTTGGGGGTTATTTATAACATTGATTTAGGGTAGGTAAACACTATTAGAGTTAGGTGATTAGTATAGCTAGGTGGGTGTAAAGCTGCTGAATTTCAGCATCTTCAAGTCCAAGAAAAGTGTCCCCAGCCTCATCACAATATTGCTTGGTGAAAAATTACAGAGGTGTTTTATATTTTTTTTAAGGCGATTGACAACATGAGTTTTTGGTGTCAAAACATGCACGAGATTGGTGTGGTAGAGGACAATGGACAAGATGCAGTGTTAGTGGAGAAGTGTGGAAAATACATCTGGAAAGAGGATGCAACAATAATTGAGAACAAACATATGCCCTGTTACTAAATTGTTTCATGCATGCACATCTTTCCTTTACCTCCTATTTAGATCTTCCAACACTTTGTTTCAAGACATCGGAGCAAATGTGGACCTAGTGATTGCCCTTAATAGATAACCTCCTCCTGACTATTAGAGAGGAAAGCTATCAGTTGATGATATCTGTTAGCAATGGAGGAGAGTTGTATGATAAGATAGGTGACTTAGAACAAGAAGATTTGTGGTTCCATCCCTGTGAGTTGGTAAGATATTTCTCAAAAAATTAAATATTTAAGCTACATCATAGCAATCATGGGGCAGGGTATGGCGACTGACTGTATGCTCTTCATCCATAACAAAATTATAAATTTTTACCTTTCTTGATACATTAATATGCAGAGTAGAAATACATCAAACAGTCCTTGTCATCCCTTTCCTCTCACTTTGAAACCAATATATCAGATAGAGTAAGAATCAGCCGTTTAGGGTTGACAGCTGAAAATCATCACTCTCATCCTTTTTCTACCTGGCAAAAGCTCTCTAGATTACCACATATCACAGGGTGCAACATTAAACTTAAAATTTATGTTATTTTTGTAACCTTATCTATAATAAGATTCGAGAGAGACACACTAACAAATTTCTCTAGTAAATCTCTTGAAGTTCGTGCCTTGTCCGTTCAATTTGTCCCTTCATCTTAGGACGGCAGTTTGTTCGCTAACTGGCATGATGGAGAGTGCAATGCGACTATGTGAGATGAGATCAAAGTATGACTTCCATTTTTTGGCACGTATTAACATATCATGCATTGGTGAATTAGTTATAGAAAGATGAAGAACACGAGACGGTAAGAAGGTGATAGAAGATGAAGTATTTTACTTTTGTCATACATAGAGAAATGTACCATTTAGTTCAAATTCCAGTTTTGCTAGATGTAGCCCAGCTGTTTGATTTGCGTTTGTTCTTACTCTTCTCCTTCAGGTTGATTAGGTCTGAGTCACTGATTTCCTACATCAGACTACATTCTTTAATTTGATTTCAGTAATAAATACTCACTTTAATTCACGTGAAAGCCCTTGCTGGTGTGAATACTGAATGTACATTCTAATTGCAAAAAGAAGGTATGCTAATGAGTAATGATGACTAAGGTTTGAGGTATAGGCTGATATTTGATACGTATTGACCATATCATATCAGATTTTAAGCAAGTCAATCAAGGCCAATAGCGTTGATATTTCATAAATGACAAATAATCCGATTTGATATTTTCTAATAACTAGTAATGCAAGATACCTGAGGTTTAAAGCGCAAAATACAATTTGACGGTGTTGAAGGAAAAAACATTTGATTAAACAGACTTATCCTATGCATTGATAATTCCAATCAATCTTTGTCGAAATCGTCCAATTTCAGAACCAGTACACTGATATCAATAAAATGAAAACCAATACCGTTATCAACATATACATTTAAAGGCTGTTTTGAGCATTGTGTTGCTTATGATGTTGGCTGAGTAAGAAATCATAGGTACAAATGGTAAAATAATCAATGTACATGTGCTAAATAGGTTGATACTTCAATAGTTTATTAAGCATGCAACATAAAATGTGTGAAACCTTACTTAGCAATCATGTGAGAAAGGTAAGAAAGTTCATAGTTTGAGCCAGAATCTGTGAAATTTGAATTGTTTCTCACACTTCGAAATTTAGAATCTTCACCTGGAAATAAGGAAGCAGATTATTTTCGCTTAGCTCAACAAATGAAGCATGGACATCATCTTTACAGTTATTGTTCTTGGTCCCCGTTCAACATTAAGCAAGTTAAACTTTTTTTAAGCCTTCCAACCTGGTTCAATACTTGGGGATTTTTTCAGCAAGAGGTCTCGAGGGAAAGGATCTGAAGAATTTATCCCGTTAAATATTTCCTGCGTGACTGTGGTATGGACTGAAAGCAAACCAATGTACTTTTCTATTTTGGAATGTCCGACCCCGGAGCATCCCTTTGATGAACTGGAATAAAGACTGGTAAAGAAGATCTCCCATGAATACACGAAGTGATTAATACTCTGGCCACTTTGTTCTCACGAAATGAAAAAGCAAACTGGCAACTTGATTTATCTTATTCAGATAGACTTTGAATTACACATTCTGTGGCTTAAGATGCCACCTGCTACAAAAATTATAGTACTGACATTTTGGAAGACAAACAAATACAAATGAACTTATATCCATTCACTACTGTTTGTCTGATAATTATCGCACTGTCCAACCATAACTCTTGTGTCAACCGCATGGGATCTTTTATTATATGCCATATTAACAATTGTAGTGGATCATCCAGGGTGGGGAAAAAGAATCAAAGCATGAAGAAGGACAAAAGAGGTTGCGTGATACTGGTCTCCACAATATTGCCTCTACTTGTCTCTAGGAACAATGGTGCCAATATAACCAAATCCCATGATTATGAATGAGATAGCCTGAGGAAAGATGTAGATGAAGTAGTAGTCATCACGATAGACGTAGTCATAGAGAGCACACAATACTAGGTACGCCCCTGCTACGAGCTCCAAGATATGAAATCTGAGGAATGAAGACCATAACTTCAATTACAATCAGTGATTATGGGGGGCAAAAATAAATAAGTAAAACTACAACTTCTTAAATGTTAAAGACTGGATATGACTTCCCAACTAATTTATCATTATCAAGACTCCCTGACACTGTCTATGTACCATAGGCAAGATGCATCGTAGATGTGAAAGAGGGGAACATGTTTACCTCTCCCAAAACTTGCTTTGGAATCTCTTAGCGATACTTGCAGCTGAATTTGATTTCAGTAGGTCTCCTAATTTCTCAGTGACTACCCACTCGTTAGCTCTCCCGGCTTCTAATAAGCCAATGAAGACAGCTTTGCATCGGTGCAGGGCCATTACATTCTCAAACAATACCCAGAAGATGACTAGGTGGATAGATCTGAGACAGAAGGACAGTTAATTAGTCCTCACGTAAGTGAAGAAAGCGAGAACCTTATAAGTGATTTGTAGAAAGGATATTTCAAATTGTTTGCTGTATGCTATGATTAGGAAGGATGAGAAACATGAAGTTTCTAACCTTGGAGTTCCAACACAGTTGAGAAGAGTAATGGTTGTTGGGAGGTAAACCATTCCCCATTTTGGGATTTCAACTTCGGGGAAGAACACAGAAAAAGGGATCACCACACAATAAAAGAAGAATGTGACAGTATGTGATACTATCCTTCGGGCTATGAAAAAGCTGTAGATCACGTAGAATTTCTTCCACAGGGATACTTTCTGCACCAAGAAGGTAAAATATTAGGTTAACTGAATATTTCTTGTGATCTATATATTTATCTAGCAAGGTTCTAAAGAGTGAACAAGTAAACTAGCTCTCTGTCATCAACATGTAAAGTTTAACGTAAGTGAAAAAAAATTTAAATACAACGAGAAGGGAAAACCTTGGCATAAATAACATCCCATAACATTTTTCTGAAAAGATTTGCAGGTCCGCATGACCATCTGTGTTGTTGATAACGATAGGCCTTGAAAGTGCTTGGAAGTTCACTTTTAACCTAGAAATCCCCAAAACAGGATTCATGATGCTCTTTGTAATCAACATTTTGCTAGGTTAGCATAAATACGCAGACAGATTAAAGTTTTACCTGCACGTTGCCTACATAAACAAACTTCCAGGCTTTGAGCCCTGCTCTAACTGCTAAATCCATGTCTTCTACTGTAGTTCTATCTTGCCATCCTCCTGCGTCATTGATGGCCTGGATTCTCCAAACACCAGCAGTTCCTATAGCCACATTTCAGGGATAATGTTTATTCTACAAATTAATTGACATTAACATTTAATGTTTACTCTACAAATTAATTGACATTAACATTTCACATTATTTCAAATTGTTGTCATAACACTTATGTAACCATACTCTTTTGAAGTGAGTGTCATCATTCTTAGGTAGGTTTTTGATGACACAGCTGAAGTTTAGTAATATTACAGCAGAGTACTCCCTTGGTGTCCATTACAATTTTGAAGGCACTTACCATTGAAACCAAAGAATGCGACAGTCGATGAACCTGATTCTTGCTCCACCTTAAAGTGGTAGTCCATTGACATCTCCTGCATCCTTGTCATTAGGCATTCATTGGCATTTACTGCAACACCAGGGAGTTGAAAAAGAAAAAGAGAAAAAGGTATCATGAGCATCATTTAGAAATAGGCTTATGGCAAAGAGATAAATCATTTGTTGATTAAATGTGATGTGTTTATCTTTACCGTAAAGGTATGAGATCCTTTTACTCTGTTACTTTACTAAAGCATAACAGTGGACTTGCAAAAGTAAATATATACTGTAACAACCTTTCATACCTGTTGACTCGTAAAACAGCTTGGTTTATGTGTAATTGTTTATAAGCTGTTAGCTTGCGTGTCTGCTTACCTGATTTAATAGTTTACAAATAGCAAGTATCTGCTGACATAATTCGTTTTCGCACGTGATGGATTAATTATGCAACGTTTGATACAATGATTGAAGAAAATTAATAATCAGTTCTCCAGTGACTTTACATGCATCTCTCAGAGATAGCATTCTCGATACATCTAGCTTGAACGAATAGTTATTTGCTCAAGTTGGCATTAACAGAAATATTATCAGGTCGATCAGTATTTAAATTCGAAAAAAAAACTAGGCAGCTTCTTGAGTTTACTAGTAAGCTCACCAAATTTCCAGCGAGCTTGCACAAGAGCAATATCTGGATTGTGAACAAGAAAAGGGATTGTTCTCATGAGAAAATCGGGTGAAGGTTGAAAATCAGCATCGAACATGGCGACATATTCGCATGGCTGCACATAATCATATGTCATCCCTACTTTGAGGGCACCTGCTTTGTATCCGTTCCTGTTATTCCTCGTCTCGTATTTAATATTCTTTCCTTTCTTTAGCCACTTCTCGCACTCATTTCTCACCAATTCCTGTAATCAAAGGATATATAGAATCGAGTAATTAGTAGAGCCTCTACGTAGAACAATTCTGAAGCCTGCGCAGTTGTACAGGAAGTCTGGAGTTCAAGTATCCTAACATCCTAAATGGTTTAATATGGAAGTTGAGAAGAGGTAAGCAGCTAAGTAGCTTTGGATATTGGTGCTATTCAAATTTCTAATTGTGTTAGTAAACAAGTGGGTGATTAATTTTGTCAACTAACTAATCCAACTGACAAGATCCAATTTAATTAATGGCTAGAGATGTCTAAAAACAGAAGCATATGCTCATCAGCGAAACGTGAGCCGTGACAGGTGGGGAATAATTCCAGAGTCCCCAGCAAGAAGAGTGATGAAGTCAAATATTTACCTAGTCAATCACTGCTAAAACTAATTCAAAGAAATCCAGACAGCTAAAAATGTTTAACTGCTGGAACTTGCTAAAATCTTCATATTTATTAATTAAAAAATTTCACCCCACTTCTATTTAAATGCGGTGCATGATACAGGGATTTTCCAGCTGCTATTAAAAATTGCCAATAGGTGTTTAAATAATGCCATCTACTCTAGTTTATGTACTGCACCAGTCATAATCTCACCCCTAATAACGCGAACATCGGAGAATGTAGACCATTTACTTGATTAACTTGGTGGGGGCAATATGATAAATGTGTCTGATTGTTACATGATTATGGTTAAAAACTTTTAGATACAAAACAACGATCATTTCCAGCACAGGGACCGCTAAAAAGGTTTTTCGGGGGAGAGAGATAATTGAGTAAAATTCAAACCTTGATGATTGGATCTGTAGAATCGTCGAGAACTTGAATTATGATCCTATTGCTAGGCCATGATATGTTACATGCAGCTCCTACAGACAGCTGGTACACCTGCGTTTTGAATTGCTCATCATATTAGTTGATGATTAACTATGACAAATGATTCCGGTTAACAAATCCATGCTATCTTTTGGTTGAAAAAAATACAAGGAGAGGAGAGTTCATGAGAGAACGATGCGACCTCACCTCCTTCTCATTGTACATAGGAACTTGGACGAGAACCATAGGGTAAGCTAAGTTTCCGGTCTCCTCATCCCCCGCTATAGGATCACATTTATATATCCTCTGTGGCCTGCGCCGAAATACCTTAGCATACAGGCTCGCAGCACACATTGATACCTTTTCAATAAACACCATTATCGACATCACCAAGCACAAGATCACAGCAAAGTTCACCATTGGAATGATCACCTTCTCTCTGATCTTCCACCATATCAACCATATCCCCTCATGGAAGTCAATTTCCGCCACAGAGAAAAGAAGCTCGTATCCCTTATTAGCCACAAGGACTAGCACCCGAGACAATTTGGCTACATTGTTTGAAACAAAACCAACACTATATATGTTAGTAGCGAAGAGAAACATTAAGATTTTTTTTTTTTCACATGCGATGAAGTAGAAGTCGGTACTAAAGAAGACAGTAGTAGTATTAGTACCTTCCATTAAGTAGCTTAGCCTTCTTCTCAAACTCCACTCGTATAAACGTGTTAGTTAGAGAGAAGGCTATGGGTGCGACTTTCTCCTCTGTGGTTTTGGCCTTTTTATACTACAAAGAAGTGCCTACTTTAAAAAAAACCATGTGTGAGATCTGAACACGGTGAGACTCCTACATTATTTCGGTATAATTGCTCTAATCTTATTGTCTTTTTTGGAGCATATATAATTGATAATAATTGTTTAGTGATTGAGAAAACTCATGGATGATGATTGATTAATCTTGGCATAATGTTTTAGAAGGTGCACACATTTCATATCAGAAGGATGCGATGCTGCTGTGTTTTACTCGCGGTGAACCATTGCTCGTGAAATTCTAACTAAAGTGTGGTCAGACGCTGGCTGGAGTTTCGATCATGTCATGCTGACAATCAAACTAAAGGCCCCTCTAGGGAATTGAAAAACATTAATCAGAATGACACAAAATCAAAAGAGAGAGAATACAAAGAAGGAAGTGTTGGTTTTGGTCGTGTGAAGAACGAAACCTGAAACAATTCTGCGAGGCTGAAAAATCGCGGGTTGGTCGACCGACTGAGGAGATCCGGTCGACCGAAGAGACTGCAGAAAACGAACTCAGGAACATGCTCTGGCCGGTCGACCAAAGCTGTGTTGTCGGTCGACCGAGGATGACCAATCGGTCGACCAAAAAGGTGCACGAAAACCTTGTAAGAAACTGCTTTCTGGCCAATCGACCAACACACATGGTCCGGTTGACCGTAATCGGTTTTTCCAGTTTCCTGATTCGTTTGGGAAACTGTTTTGGGCCAGTATGCTATATATACCTAAACGGTTTTAGGGTTAATAGCAACATAGAAAAAGAGGGTTTTAAGAGGATTCTTTCAGAGAGATCTCAGAGAGATAAAAACATATTTGTGGGCATTGTAATTTACTTCAATTAATTAAGTTTTTGTGGTGTGGCTCCTGAAGACGTCGGCACGTTTGCCGAACCTCGTTAAATCTGGTGTTCTCTGATTTGATTATTCTTTCCTGCAAGTTTTTCTTTTATTAATTTGTTGTGATTTCCTACTTGTTAAACTCTTAACACAAGATCCGTAAGGGCACGGGTTCGATTGTGTGTTCGAATCCCCAACAGGAAGTATCATTTTGCATCTGCTCAATATTGCCGAGTGAGGACATCTTCTCTCGTGGGGTTAAGACAAAAAAAGCGATTTACAGTCTTTTAGACGTAGAAGAATTAAATAGTTGTACAAGGGATGTTCTCTCAGCACCAGAACAAATGCAGCCAATGACCAATTGATCCATGGGTAGCATGCATGCGTGTCAAATTGTTTTGGTAGGCAGGACTCATTTTTCCAAAGATAATTAATACTGCTTGTTAGAATGAACATTAGACGAGTTTAGTTTATTTTGTTTACAGGCATTTAACATACGCATTTCTTGCCTTGTACTCAAACCTATCATCTATACAATAGGTTGACATGGCTCATGAACAATATCTCTCTCTCTCAATTTTCTTTCTACACTAGCAAGCGTACGGGCAAAACAACGGCGATGCACTACAATTGTGAGGGCTCCTAATTTGGTGACTGTTGGATTGGACCACAAATTTTAACCAAGAACATGAATAATTCATTTTGGACCCGAACTTTGGGACCCCCTCGGGGGAGACTTGAGAAATAAACTACCGAAGGGGCAATTTCGGAATTTCAAAAAATTAAAGTCGTGTTCTTTTGCCTTTTCTCCTGACGAAAAGAACAATTAAACCCCCTCATCCAGCATGGATTTTCGCCAATCGAGACCCTACCCGAAACAATCCGGAACCATGCCCAGCTGAGTTGATTTATTTTATCGGTGAGTGATAATTAGCCATGGGAATCCCTCCATAATAGCTATTACCCTTTTTTTTTATGCAAAATGCATCAATATGCCACTGAAAGTGACAGCAATTAAGGACCAATGAAACAAAGATCTCTTATGTCAAAAATACCCATATTCTCTTTTAATTGAGATTAGTGAACGCCAGATATAATGATATGTTTGGGAGTTTACTAAAGGGTAGGAGAGGAAATGTAAGTTGGGGAAAGGAAAGATACGGCAAATATAATATCTTGTTTGGGAGTTTTATAAGGGGAATAGGGGTGAACTTAAATTATGTTTGTTGTGCGCAGCGGAAATTTCGGTAGAGTTTCTGGTGCACAATAATAGAGAAAGATCCCAATAAGAATTACCGTCTCACCAAGAAGACAAGAATCTGAAGCGGATATCTCAACAAGGTGAGATATCGGCTCTTCCTCTCATCAGTTCTAGGACTGACCTGTCGAGGGATCCTAAAACTATTACAATGGCCACAAACTCAAACAAACCAATTTTACGTGGTTCGGCAAACTGCCTACGTCCACGGGGCAAGGAGGGGGAGATCTACTATTAGAGGGAGAGAACACAACTAGGGTTTACAATCACTCAATCTAAACCCTTTCATAAACTCTCAGATCCCTCACACAAATACTCTCTCAAATAGATACACAAATCAAAGAACAGCTGCAAAAGGACTTTGCTTTTTCTTTGTGAATAGCCGCCAAACACCTCTGTACGCTGCCCTGCTTTTCACCTGCACCCAGCCCCTCTTTGCTCTCAGCCGCCTTTTTCTTTTGTTCTGTACCTTTTCCTCCTTCCTTCGCACACACGAAAACCTAGAAAAACTAGGTATTTATAGGCCCAACAGAAGAAAACGCGGTTTTAGGTGGGCTTGTGGGTAGCAACCAGTGGTTAAAACCCGCTGAACAATCCTTATCTCCTCATACCACATCACTTCATGAGACATCCATTTAACCGCTGGACTCATGTGATCCCCCCACGTGATTCATCAATCAACAATTCTCCACCTCGGTGAAGTTTTCCCAAAACTGAGCCGACACCAACCAAAACAAATGTCCCACTTGTTGCATCCAGTACGCCACGGCAACGGACTCATGACAACGGACTCCATCCACACAAGTCGAGACCCAAACGGGAGTGCGAACACTCACCCAAATGTCGGTATCTACTCACCAAATCAATCTCACCCCCCATCAAATAATCCAACATGGCTGCATCATAAAGACTGCCTACGTATCCTCTTGCCCAAGGAATCAAACCTTACGTAGTTCACCCAAATGGCCGCTAACGACCTCAATCCAATAGAAGAGTTCGCAACCCTTCTCCAATATCATCAACTCTACGGCTGATAGCACCTCCAATGGCCTCAAACACCTCCACCTGAGGCGAACCAATGGCCATATCCAAACTATGTCTGCCAGCTGCACTCGATTCAAAACCCAACTCATCATCTGCAAAATGACTTCCACGCTGTGTCACCTCAGCTGGAATTCCAACCAATGCAGAATGACCTGGAGTATGTGGGAAAATCCCTACCCAATGTGGAGTAGCATCACTCTCCACCCGCTGCGATACCTCTAAGGTCTGTCCAAAACTCTCCACTTGCTGAGAGTCAATTAGCTTCCTCATCGAAGCCTCAACCAAAGTGACACTACCAGACCTATCTTCCAATGGATTTTTACCTCCAATCACAGCAGTTGACAACTCTTTAATAGGATGACCCAAATATGTCGAAGCCTCTGTCCAAAAACTCTTCTGCAGACCATTGCTTGACAACAAACACCGATCCTCCTCCAGCAAGGCACGGTTCTCTAAATTTGTCACTCTATCTAGTTGTCGCAAGATTTCCTTTCCAACGAAGTGTCTCGAAATGCCGTGAGCTCGGCTCCAATACAGAAACAGGTCCATCTTGTATCTCCCACCAGAATAGAGTACCTTCACCTTTCTGTCTATCACACACTTCTTCAATCTGTTGGATACTACTAGGAATTTCTCTAAAGGGGATTTGGTTGCAACCCAAACACGCCTAGAACAGTCACCAACAAAAGAAATCAAATGCCTATTACCTCCCAATGATGCCCCCTTGGAAGGCCCCCAAACATCCACGTGAACTCCTTTAGAACGACCATTAGCACGGTGAATAGAGGTGCCACACTTCACCTCGGTCTTCTTGCTCACATCAACATGTTCACTGGACTTCAAACTACAGGTCTTCGCACCCTCTTTCAATCTATGCGAGGAATCAATACTGGAATGACCAAGCCCCAAATGCCGCAGTTTAGTCGAATCAATAGAAGTCGCCAGTTCTCCACCTGCCACTATACCTCCAGTCAAGTAATACAGGTTATTCCTCCTGGCGTCCTTCATCATAATCCGAGAGTCTTCCACAATCTTGAGAACCATGTCCTTAATTCGAACATTCAGACCCTCTCCAACCAAAGCTCCAATTGAGATCAAGTTCTTCCTCAAAGAATGAACATATCTCACATCATTTAACTCCCTAACAGTCCCGTCAAACATCTTTATGCGAATTCTTCCTATCCCAAGGATCTGGCATGCACGGTTATCAGCCATGTACACCACACCACTATCCAGCTTCTCAAAACTGGAGAACCATTCCCTTCTAGGGCACACATGATAGGTCGCACCACTATACAACATCCACTCGGATTCCTCCGAATAGCTCCATGTAGGACTAATAGAAAGCGAATAAATAGAAGAGTCAGAATTATTACCATCCGATACGATATTTGCTTCTGATGATGGTTGCTTCCCTTTTTCCTTCTGCTTATTCTTCATCCATTCGTCGAGCTTTGGGCAATCTTTCTTTCAATGACCAGTCTCTTTGCACCAAGCACACTGATCTTTTCCAACTGTAGGATGCCCTACTCTAGACTGTGACTTCCAATTCTTCCGGTTCGGATTCTTCCCTCTTACGACCAACGCCTCTGCTACCGGCTCAACTGAAGCCTCCTTATCCTTCTTTCGAAGCTAATAATTCACAAGTGCAGCAGTGACCTCACTATACGAAAGTGATGCCTTCCCATTAATCAGAGTAAGAACCAGCAGTGACCTCACTATACGAAAGTGATGCCTTCCCATTAATCAGAGTAAGAACGAAGGTCTCATATTTCTCGTCGGGCAAGGAACTCAACAACAAATGCCTTCCCATTAATCAGAGTAAGAACGAAGGTCTCATATTTCTCGTCGGGCAAGGAACTCAACAACAACAACGCCTTGTCCTCATCCTCAATTATGACATCCACATTCGCCAAATCCGCAAGAAGTTTCGTGTAGTGGTTCATGTGATCTCTAATGGAGGTTCCCTTCTTTAATTGGAAACGATAAAGCCTCCTCTTCAAATGCAAGCGATTTTCCACACTCTTGGTCAAATACTTGCTTTCGAGAATCTCCCAAATCTTCTTCGCAGAAGTCTCATTCATCACATCATATTTTAGATCTTGAGTCAAATAAGACCTAATCACACCACACGCCATTCGATTCATCTTTTTCCAAACCTTCTCTTCAATCTCATCTGGCTTGCCATCTAACTCCAAGGTATCCTCCAAATTCTGCGCATTCAGCGCATCCAAAACCTCGTATTTCCATAATCCAAAGTTGTTTGTGCCATTAAATTTCTCCACATCTATCTTCAAAAACTGGATATTCAGACTTTGAATGGTCTTCGCGCCAGAAGCACCTCCCTCGACACCCGAAGCACCTTCTTTCCCTGACATCTTACGCACCAATGAACGAAGAATAGATCCAAAACTAAAAAGATAGAGTCTTTACCAAAAGATCCCACCTTTATCACCAACGAAGCCCTAAACGAGCCTTCAAATTGATCTACTCCTCCAACCAAACCCTAGATCTGAAATCTGGGCTCTGATACCACTTGTTGTGCGCAGCGAAAATTTCGGCAGAGTTTCTGGTGCACAATAATAGAGAAAGATCCTAATAAGAATTCCCGTCTCACCAAGGAGACAAGAATCTGAAGCGGATATCTCAACAATGTGAGATATCGGCTCTTCCTCTCATCAGTTCTAGGACTGACCTATCGAGGGATCCTAAAACTATTATAATGGCCACAAACTCAAACAAACCAATTTTACGTGGTTCGGCAAACTTCCTACGTCCACGGGGCAAGGAGGGGGAGATATACTATTAGAGGGAGAGAACACAACTAGGGTTTACAATCACTCAATCTAAACCCTCTCATAAACTCTCAGATCCCTCACACAAATACTCTCTCAAATAGATACACAAATCAATGAACAGCTGCAAAAGGACTTTGCTTTTTCTTTGTGAATAGCCGCCAAACACCTCTGTACGCTGCCCTGCTTTTCACCTGCACCCAGCCCCTCTTTGCTCTCAGCCGCCTTTTTCTTTTGTTCTGTACCTTTTCCTCCTTCCTTCGCACACACAAAAACCTAGAAAAACTAGGTATTTATAGGCCCAACAGGAGAAAACGCGGTTTTAGGTGGGCTTGTGGGTAGCAACCAGTGGTTAAAACCCGCTGAACAATCCTTATCTCCTCATACCACATCACTTCATGAGACATCCATTTAACCGCTGGACTCATGTGATCCCCCCACGTGATTCATCAATCAACAATGTTGTTTGAGATTCCAACTCTACCCTTTTATTTGAAATAAGAAGAATAACAGCTTCAGAAACAGATCAGATAAAAAAAGGAGTGGGGTCTGAAAGGTGACATTTGCATAACCATCAAATTCTAAATTAGGTATTCCAGAATAATATTTTTTAATGAGTCACAAGTTGGGAGAAGCGCTCCTTAAATTTACAATCTGTTTCTTTATCTAAACAGAAACATAGATCCTGTTTCTATCCGAGTATTTGAGAGAATAATCATGCACAACAAAACAAAATCTAATCTTCCATGTATCCCCCCCAAAAAAAAAGTATAACCTGAATATTACAGTACATTTATCTCAAGATGAAAAATATTGCAAATCTGAAAAATAAATAAATAATTAAGCTCTCATGAAGTAGGGAAAAGTAAACAAATGTCAATAAACTGTTCTGTCCAATCTATATTGGCTTCTGAATTATTGCATACATAGCTAAACAAAGGCAAAAGTGTATGCCAAGCAATACAATTGGAAACGTTGAGCAATGCATTGCAGTACATGTTCATTTAAACAAAAAGCTCTTCTTTCTTCGTTGATGCATCTTTTCCTTGCATTGGATCTCCTATGAGCCTATGCAGCTGAATCTGATTGGAGATGACATGTATAAAACTACATTGTAGCTAATCAAAGAGAACTTGAAAGATATGCCTATTGGCTGATCAATCCTAAAAATTTAGAGCATCCTCTGAATCACCATCGTTTGTAATATATAGCCGGATTCTGCTACCAATCGACTCCGGATAACACTCATTTACCGGAAATGATCACCTTCTGGAGGACAAAGAAGGTAGCAAAAAACTGATGCTAACTATATTATTCCTCGCATTCCGATTTACTTTCACTCACACTCAACTACTAAGAAAATACTACAATTCACTCAAAATCGTAAGGTAGACTTGACGGTAATCACATTGTCCCCAATATTCCGCTGTACTTTCGACCTCCTACAAGTTAGGGACAATGGTGCCAACATATCCAAGACCCATGATGAAGAATGCAAGTGATTGTGGAAATATGTAATAGCAGAATTTACGCCTTCCATAGTTGTAGTCATAATAGGCACAAGTAAAGAGGTATGCTGCTAGCCCCAACTCCGGAAGGAGAAGCCTAGAGGAGAATAATAGCCAATGCCAATTTCAAGTCAGGATTATTCCAGACTATTTAAGGCATTTGAGAGCTGAATCAATTTGATATTTTATAGAGAACACATCCAAGAGGAACATACCTTCTCGTGATCATCCACTTAAATCTTTTGGCTGCTTCTTTG
Organism: Asparagus officinalis; assembly: GCF_001876935.1. Classification (NCBI taxonomy): domain Eukaryota; kingdom Viridiplantae; phylum Streptophyta; class Magnoliopsida; order Asparagales; family Asparagaceae; genus Asparagus; species Asparagus officinalis. Next base: position 603,386 of record NC_033796.1, read on the forward strand.
ATGGTGCTTGCCCTTGGAGCCGACCCTAACTTCTCGGTCACAATCCACTCATCCACTTTGCCTACCTCCAGTAAACCTGTTATAGCTGCTTTCATCCGATGCATAGACATTACATTCTCAAAGAAGACCCAGAGGATTAATAAGTGGATGGATCTGTGAGCACAAGTTACGATACACTTTATGAATTAATGAACGATTGATCATGTATTAACTCGAGCTTCAGGAAATGTATAGCCAAATAAGGTTCATACCTTGGCGTTCCAACTGAATTTAGAATTGTAATTATTGAAGGAACATAAACCACCCCCCAATCTGGAATATCAACCTCAGGGACAAACACTGATGCCGGTATTATAACGCAGTACAGCATGAAAGTGATGAGGTGGCCGATAATCCTTCGAACAAAGAAGAAATTGTACAGCATGTAGATTTTCTTCGCCACAGACACTTTCTGCAAGATATATTCAGACCACAAATACCAAAGGTATCACAGAAACTAATTATCATTAAACAAACACAAAACTAGTATATCAGTATAGTAAAGGTTTGTTGGTATAAGTTGCTGGCTCATTTGTCAAATGAGCTACCAAGATATAAAGGTGACGAGGCCCGTATATCCGATGTGACTAGCAAGGTGAGCCTTGCCTCTTGTCCATTGGCAGTTCATTTAGAAAAACTAGTTGCCACTTCATATATCCATTATTTCCACACAGTAATTGTGTAGTGATTGCTAAAAGGTTTATACTATAAATCCCTTTCTAATCAGCACGATAAAAACACAGGTAAACAACAAGCACAGACAGTACATGAATACCACAACCTATCATGTACCCACCACTTCCTAAAGTTCGGGTACTCATTCATTCAGTCAGCCCAAAAAAAAACTATGATGTTATTGGCTTCCAAAAATAAAAGATGATAAAATTGTAATATGAGGCACATTCTTTTTCCCATATAAATGGAGACAACTTATTCTCACGTTTTATTTAAACCGCGTATTATATATTCAAGAAAGAGTTGAACATGCTGACCTTTGTCCTCAGAATCTCTCTTACTGCTTTTCTAAACAAATTGGCCGGTCCACAAGCCCACCTGTACTGCTGATTTCGGTAAGCATTGAATGTGCTTGGCAGTTCACTTTTAACCTGCAAGGCACGCCAAACAGAAATCACTTTTAACATGCAACTTGCTTTTCGTTTAATTTATATTTCCCATTTCAAGAAAATTTACGCTCGAAATGAAATCAAAAGTTCATGTAATAATTTATATTATACAAAATAAGTACCTTAACATTGCCTGTGTATACGAATTTCCAACCTCTAAGACTTGCCCGAACTGCTAAATCCATATCCTCTACAGTTGTACGGTCATTCCAACCTCCTGCATCTATCAGAGCCGATATTCTCCAGACACCAGCGGTTCCTATAATGAAAAGACTCACATTCTTGCTTTTTTCCTAACCCCTCCTCACCTCAAAAGTTATGTAGAATGAACTTTAGAACGAGCCTACTGAAATATAAGCGCTCCTACAGTGATATATTTGGATTCAACTTGCTGGACTGAAATTTATTTGAAATTTGATAAGCAATGAACTTCGATTCAGATGTTCTTTCAATTTAAAGATTTAAAAAATTCACTTATTCAAATTCACCATTCTTTTCACCCTAAAAAATTGTATTATTTGCTTCCACGCCACCAATAGATTAAGCTGTAACATTACATCAGAGACGAAAAAAGTTAAACTAGTGTCACACATGTTGTTACTTCCTTTTTTCATCTTTTATCCAAATTATCACCCTCTTGTATTCCCAGCCAACAATGAACAGTAAGACCTCCTTTCCTTAAAGGACTCCTGCTACAAATCATCTTGAGAGGGAAACTATTCCTTACTCAAATTCTATATATGAACGGACCTTTCACATAGAAATTAAATATTTACTTATCACAAGACATTCCACACACATTTTGCTTACCATTGAAACCAAAGAAGGAGCACATTGTTGAACCCGACTCTTGTTCAACCTTAAAATGGTAATCCATTGACATCTCTTGCATCCTTGTCATTAGACACTCATTGGCGTTAACTACAAAAACAGTTTCAGAAGTTAGATTTTGACTAAATTTTCTTAAGAAAGCAAAAGAAGATAAATGTGCATAAACATATGTGACATATATCTATGTCAGCGACATATATCTATGTCAGACATACATCTATGTCAGCATCAATAGCATCATTCAAGCTATATGCAACCATAACTCTCTTAGCTATAGGAACAACTTAAATTCTAGTCAAGGCACACCTAGCAATACAGGACCATGCCACGAAACTTAAAAGGGCACTTCTTGTGCATAGAGACCTACCTTGTAGGTTATACAATTTATGTCTATGAAACCAGAAAGATCCCCCAATTCATCTTTGATTGGAAGTAAAAAAAAATATGAGTTGAGATACTGCCATCAAATATTCTAGGGAAATCTGAATTATCTTCCGGATACAAAAAATATACAAGAACTACATAGATTCACAGAGAAAGTATATGCATGCTGTACTAATACTTGGAGACAAAAGGATACTATTTTAGAACCAAATGTACTCACCAAATATCCATCGTGTCTGAACTAGAGCTATTTCTGGATTGTGGAACATAAAGGGAATAGTTTTCATCAAAAAATCAGAGTCAGGTTGAAAATCTGCATCAAAAATGGCCACAAAATCACAATCGTCGACGTATTTGTGTTTCATCCCTTCTTTCAAAGCACCTGCTTTGTATCCATATCTGTTGTTCCTTATCTCATACTTAATGTTCACGCCATTGATAGCCCATTTTCTGCATTCTTGCTGCACTAGAGTCTACCATTGAGGGGAAATTAATGTGTCAGCAAGAACCAAAAACTTCTAAAAATAACTTAACAAGTTGACAATCCAGTGGAAACACAAGAGATGAAGTAATTGTGCTGACATTTTGTACGCTCACAGTTTCTGAAAATAGACTTATATTCACAAAGCAAGAATGTAGTCTAAATTGTAACTGAAAAGAGAAACAAAAAAGAGAAGAATACAGGAGCTTCAAAGCACTTATCCCGCACAAAAACACATCCCTGGAAACTTGAAGGTCCTGTTTCAACTAAAGAAGGTGGAGCATGCACTTTCTTTTTTTTTGGCCCACCCACAAATTTACATTGTTTTATGTAGAATATAGACCCAAATACCTAAATGAGTCATACAAGGTTTTCCTCTTTTTTCCTTTTCTTTTGAGGGATGTCATGCATGCTGAGAATGGACTACAGAAGAAAAATAACCCATGTAAAGCAAGGCTAGGCATTAAATAACCACTACCATTATATGAAATCTCTGAAGTTATGGTAAGAACTGAGAGAGATATATCTATATTTAATACTCTTTATGGGCTAAAACCTGTATTTTGTTTAATCTGCTTTTGTGTCCTTCTGACCATTAGACAAGAGTGGCTATTATATTAACTTAAAGTACTCACCACCACAAAAATTTATGTTACTGTGAGAGCTGAGTGATATAGAGTTATATTCTAACAATGAACACCAAGCTGAGCCAGATTAATCTGTCTTTATTTTTCTCTTCGATATCTGCTTCTACTCCAAACCTGACGTTACAATTTATGATGCAATCTTAAATCCTTAGACGTTATTGTTTTTCAAAAAAAAAAGTCATAGTACAAGCATGAAAAATTGAGGCCCGTCAAGACACAGGCAATATCAAAAACGCGTTTTGTAGCATATTCGGAGAAGCCCGTAATTTAAGATTTAGTCAGGGTTAGGATCACGATAATATTATGAGCAGTTAAAATGAAGCATAAGGTGTATGACATGCTAAAGTGGAGAAGCTGTCAATCTTCCACCAGGAATAGGAAACAGCTCCTACCTGCGACTGCAAACACCTATAAACTAAAGATAAACATAAGAAAAATATATAGTACACAATGATCAAGTTTCTAAAAACAAAATTATGGTCCATAAGATTTTTTGCAAATGAAGATGGAAAATGAATTCACCTCCTCCCTGTTACAAGGTAAACATGATCATCCAGCTCAGCACATTGCCTTGGATGAAGGAAACAGCTTGAAACTCACCTCCTATCCTATTGTCTGGACTCGTGATACTTACACTCAAATGTATTCAGTTCCAGGCAGTTTAAGAAATACTTCAGAAAAAAGGTATAAAATATGGAACTAAACTATACAGAAAAAAATAATAATTTTTATTCACCTTAACTTCAGGATCAGTTGAATCATCAAGCACTTGGATTATTATTCGGTCAGACGGCCACAGGATCCTACATGCAGCTCCAATTGAAAGCTTGTACACCTGCAACTCAGAATTTTGCAAAATTAACCAACTCTACTAAAGAAAATAACAAGGAGTTAACACAAAATTAGATGCAAGGGGTTATAGAGCTTCACCTGCTTTTCATTATACATCGGAACTTGGACAAGGACCATGGGATAGGCTGAGGTGCCAATCTCCTCATCATCTCTTATCGGCGCACACTTGTATATCTTCTCTGGCCTGCGCCGGAATATCTTTGCAAAGAGACTAACGGCACCCATCATCACCTTCTCGATCATCAGCATCACTGAGAGTATGAGGCACAGTGAGACAGCGAGCCTCAGCATTGGAGCCACTGTAGTTGCTCGGAGCTCAACCAGCATTATCCCTGTTTGGTCCATTACTAAAGACTAGCAGGACCAAGGAGTTGTTGCGTTCACAACAGATGAAAAAGATACAGAAGATTTAAACACAATCCTGCCTCAAAGATTCCCACTGGCATACTACAAGTCTAGTAAGTATTAAATAAAATTAATTAAGATAGTTAATTCAGATACTTTCCTTTCTAGAAAATCTTCTCTAGCATTTAATGACAAAGATGGGAGGTATCCATGGGAAATATGATTTAAAAATTATTTTAAAATTAAAATTATAAAAGTTTGTTCCTGCTTTATCAAATAGGAAAGTGGGCATTCATGAATCTTCTGCTGGAATATTAGCTGGTTTCCTTAACAGGAAAAGGAGTATGAACCTAAATCATTTTCATTTAAAATATAACTCGTTGGAATATCAAATTCATCATTTTGCAGGATAAACATGTGTTTTCTTGCAAAGAAGCAAAAGGAGTAAAATTAAGGATTAGATGAGTCATACAGCAAAGACATTAGTACACGTACGATGGTTTTTCTCCGTAAAGGGAGATAGAGAAAAACCATAAATAACTTCTATCTCCCTTTTGGAGAAAAGAGAAAACCCATAACAATCTTCTATGTCCCTTACAGAGGAAAATCATCATATGTGTAAAGGGAGATAAATGTGTACAATGGCATTCCGTAGAAAATTTGATCTAGCTTTCAGCACGCTTCTGCATCATAGAAAGAAAGGATGGACTGCATACGTAGATAAGTAAATGCATTTCTTAACATGCAGTTGGAAATGTTTGCACATAGGGGGGAAATGGCAAGTAAAAGAGTGAGGATTTAAGGACTTGAGAAAAGAATACATGTGTAATTGTTATTTATTAAGACGGATGTTCAGCAGTAGAGATTCCAAGGGCATTCCATTGAATATGTGATAGTTAAACAGGGGCTTCACATAATTGAAAATTACTGCATAGTTCATCGTATGATAATATTGACAACAAACCATGTGTTTTTTATATGATAAAAATATAACCATATGCAAAGATGAAGGTTATCTAATTGTTAAAATCATATCAGGAAAATAAAATCATGTATATGGCACAAAATATGTCCAAAGCAACCAATACATTATAGCCAATAAATTTCCAACCACCCCCTGTATTGTACTTTACAAATCAAGAGCAGAACAAACTATTTGAGACCTTAATGCCTACAACAATAAATATTAAGAAGTAAATACAGAAACAAGGGAAAAAATCTCGAAGATCAAATAAATGTATAGAAGAGAGGCTGAAAAAGAAGAAATTGATATATATTTAAAAGTATAATCATAATTTCGACAAATTGTTGATAATCTCAAATTGTAAATGATCTTACCTTTGCTTACACAAGTCATAACAAATCTTACATGTGACTAAACCATTTAAAATACTCCGGAATTTGAAACATGTTGTTCATGACTTATTCAGGAATTCCCATAAGATGTCAATTAATTTATGCTATTTGCTGCTACAACGTTAAGGTTGCATGCCCCTATTCTAGCAAGTGATTTATATGACAAGGATACACATTTGCTTTTGAATTATCTAATGATGATCTGTTTTCTTTCCTATCCAATTTTGTTCGATGTTCGTTTTGACAAACCTGGCAAGGGAAAACTTCAAGTTCCTATAATAAGAAAGCTCTATTAAATCCGATGGCACTGTTAGGACCATCTGAATAAGGTATTGCAATTACAAAATTACAAATGCTCCTACAAGAAGGTAATTATTTTGTTACATTGTAGCTCAATCAACAGATAGGCTTTGGACTTAACATTATCTTGTTACATTGTAGCTCATCCATTTCTATTCATGGGAATTCTAAGACATATGATGCACAAAATCCACATAAATATATTCAAACACATTGGAATATGGACATAGATATCTTCACACATTTCCTAGATTGCAAATTAATATACGAATATGCATGATATACTATAACAAGAGAGGTTGATCAAAACTATGAAATTATTCTTGGGAAATTTTCATTAAATAATTTTCCTATCTAATAGGCAACATTTGTATAAGAATATTACAAAAGTTTATACATCCACACCTGTGGCAATATCAAGCGAAAACATCACAGTGTTAGAATTTCTTTTGTGATGCAGTAGCATTGTGCCATGATCACTAAAAGAATGACAGATTCAAATAAGATTAAGCACTGATGTTTCTTTGAACATTATATTGTAAGTGTTTCTTGCTAGTTGGGGATGAAGGTTCCAACATAACCGAGACCCATGATGAGGAATGCAATGGATTGTGGGAAGATGTAGAAGTAGTAGTAGTTCTTCCCATATGCAAAGTCATAGCACGCACATGCTAAAAGATACACTGCCATCCCCAGCTCCGGAAGAAGAATCCTGATAAAGAGTAATTCCATATTTCAAGACTAAGTTCAAAATGACGAATCATCCATACATGACATGTTTGATATCTGGCAGCTGTGTGCGTGTGTGCGTGTATGCGTGTGTGTAAGTGTTATAAAGAGTGTCACTAAGCGTCTGCTTAACTGCTTTGGGCCCTTAGCCACTTTCCACTTGAAAAAGCCCATCCAAAAGCGGACATGCCATGTAAAGCATCCCAAAACGACCACTAAACACAAAAGCGCCACCATAACATTTTCTTGTCATAATTTACATTAAGTTATTAACTTCTTGGCTATTCGATGTACATAGCCCACTACATATTAGTTTATCGCATTACAATGTGTATAATATTTTGTTAACAATGTGTGATTGAATTATGTTTTGTTACACATCTATTTCCTGCTTAGGATCTCGATAAATATCACATATGCATTTGTACAAATTTTTTCCTCCAACTTTTTATTGTTTTATTACTTTTTAGTGTTTTTCTTGATATTTCCTTTTTTTAATTTTTGATTTTATCCCTATTTAAAAAGAAAAAAAACGCTTGATGCTTTTTCTCGCTTAAGCCCCAAAAAACCTAAGTGACACATTGTCGCTTCACTTTGCTTTCCACAACCATGGTGTGTGTGTGCGCGCGCCCACATGCATGTCACTGTGTCTTCAAGTGAAATAAGACCACATATTACAAGGCCGATTCACAGATGAGAAATAAATTACATCATTGTTAATTGCTTGATACATGGAAAAACAATAGTGTTGATACATGTTGAGAGATGTTACATAACGTGGTTTAGTCCCACATCGGGCATGAGACCAGACTTGTATCTACAGTTAAACTATATATAGAGCAGAGTATGAGGCCTTAAGCTCATAACTCCTTTTTCTCCAAATCTCTGATATTAACATGGTATCAGAGCCAAGTTAAAAAAAAAGGTACCAACCGCCACCGTCCTCCTTAGCACAGCCCGCACCC
>NC_033796.1:611643-629733 GCF_001876935.1 Asparagus officinalis
TCCTAGCCGCGCCCGCAAAGCCTAGATCCCGCTCAATCGCTCACGTCCCCTCTGCTCCGAACTCATTTCTTCAATGATCTGAGCCGTTCATGTTTTTTATTCTGTTTTGGACTCACGCTATGAGTCATTGGATATGATCTTGGTTATCTGATATGTTCTATTTGTTTTGTTCTGAGGAGGGTCCTTTCTTCTCGTCTGTCTTTTGATGGCTGGTTCTGATTCAACTAAGCCTGCTGATTCTCTGATTCAGACGAAAGTCTCTGAGTTATTTTTTGGTCGGATTACTAATCGAAAACTTGATGGCAACAACTACATGCAGTGGAAGCGGGTTGCGGAGATCTATGTGGCCAGTCGTGGGAAGACTAGTCATCTGTTGGCGGATCCTCCTACTCCGATACCTGATTCTTGAACACTTGATGATAATGTCCTTCTGCATCAGATCTTGACTTCTATGAAACCCAAAATCCAGGATCTAGTTCTTCACTACCTTACTGTGAAGGAACTCTGGGCCTTCCTGGCCGATCTCTATGGTGGTCGCAGTGATGTCAATCGCGCTTATGATGTTATTCAGGAGTTGTTTCAGAATAAACAAGATGGCAAGAACATGGATGATCACTATGGCGAGTTCAATCGCCTTGCTGAGGAGCTTCGCCAAATATTCCCCATTACTGGGGATATCAAGCAGATGCAAAGTCAGTGGAATCGCTTGATGGTTCTCGCTTATTTGGGCACTCTAGATCCTGCTTATTCCTCAGTCCGTCCACAAATCATGGGAAGTTCTGCTGTAAGTTCCCTCGCTGAGATGTATCATTTTCTGAAGAATGTTATTTCTGCACCACCCTCTACAACTTCCACAGCTAGCCAGGACCATCCTGCCCTTGCTACTCAGACCTGGCAATCTACTGGTCGGGGAGGCTACTCTGGTGGACATGGTCGTGGCCGTAGTGGTTCTGATGGTCGTGGTGGGTTCAATGGAGGTCGTTCTACTAGTCGTGGTGGACACAGAGATGGTCGTGGTGGTCCATCTCGGAGTAGCCCTGGTGATGACTCAGTTATCTACTGTCACTATTGTCATGAGCTAGGCCACATGAAGTTTAACTGTCCAAAGAAGAAGGGGAAGGAGGCATTTCTGGCCTCTCAAGATATTTCTCAGGATATCCATTCACAGTCGTCATCTTCATTCCCGGATGAGCAGTTACGTCGTCAGCTTGAGCAGTTCCAGCTTTTTCAATAGTATCAGCATACACAGGCCTTGCCGTCTTCTTCCACTGCTACTCTTGTCCAAGCAGGTACTCCTACAGCCTTTCTTACTTCATCTTCCACTCCAACCTGGATTATAGATTCCGGCGCTACTGATCATATGACTGGGAACCGAGGTATTTTGTCTTCTTTTTCTCCTATATCTAATTCTGTTGTCCTAGCTGATGGGTCTCGCAAACCTATTCGGGGTATTGGCAATGTACTCACCACTCCTTCCCTTCATTTGTCCTCTGTCTTTTATCTGCCTGATTTTCCGTACAATCTTTTATCTGTTAGTAAGATTACTAAACTTCTCAATTGTATGGTAACATTTTTTCCTTCATATTGTATATTTCAGGATCTGGTGACGAGGAAGACGATTGGCACAGGACTTGAACGAAATGGCTTGTATGAGCTAAAGTTGGAATTCGACCATGTGGCCTACATCAGTATTATTTCAGCCTTTGAGTACCACTGTCGGTTAGGTCATCCTTTTCTACTTGTATTAAAACTTCTTGTCCCCTCTTTAGGCTCTCTTTCCTCCTTAGATTGTGAGTCATGTCAGTTAGGAAAGCACCATCGCGTGTCTTGTCCTAGTCGGGTCAATAACAGAGCACTTCAGTCATTTGATTTAGTTCATTCAGATGTATAGAGACCTTGTCCCATTATTTCAAAATTGGGATTCAAATATTTTGTTAGTTTTGTGGATGATTATTCGCGTGTTACTTGGATATATTTGTTAAAATATCGTTCTGATGTATTCTCAACTTTTAAAATATTTTTATCAAAAATACAAAATCAGTTCAAATCCACAATAAAAGTTTTGAGGTTTGATAATGCTAAGGAGTATTTAGAAACAAATTTTGCCAACTTTCTTGCTCAATCTGGTATTTTGCATCAGTCATCCTGTGTTTACACTCCTCAACAAAATGGAGTGACTGAAAGAAAAATCGACATCTCCTAGACATTGCTCGGACCTTATTATTTCATCGACAGGTGCCTAAAGAATTTTGGGGTGATGCTATCCTTACTGCTTGTTACTTAATTAACCGCATGTCGTCTTCTGTCATTAACAACAAAATCCCATACACCTTGCTGTATCCTAACACTCCTCTGTTTCATCTACCTCCAAAAATTTTTGGGTCTTTATGCTTTGTTCATAATTTTAGTCCTCAAAATTCTAAACTTGACCCTCGGTCCCATAAAGGCATCTTTCTTGGATATTCTCGTACCCAGAAAGGCTACCGATGTTTCTGTCCGTCCCTCCAACGATATGTTCTATCTGCTGATGCTATATTTTTTGAACAACAAGCTGGCCATTCATCAACTGTCTCTCCTAGCCCCTCAGATTTTTATGACTATTTGACCTTTCAGGAAACTTTATCTAAGCAAGTTGACTCTTTGGCTAACACTAGTACTGGTAAAGATCCACAGCGACTTTAGGGTCCCCTCCAGGTTTATACACGTCGTCATGCTCCTGCTCCTGTGCCTCCGTCTACCTCAACATCAAATCATGTTTCAAGTGCTACTGTACCCTTGTCTGAGGGTTCTGATGACCTCCCTATTGCGTTGCATAAAGGTAAAAGAACTTGTACTCAACATCCCCTCTCCAATTTTGTTTCTTACTCTCATCTTTCCTCTTCCTTTAAATCTTTTATCTCTTCATTGGACTCACATTTGGTTCCCAAGACTGTGTCCGAAGCTCTATCTATACCAAGTTGGGTTGAAGCTATAAAGGATGAAATGGCTGAGCAAAATGATACTTGGGATTTGGTATCTCTTCCGCCAGGCAAAAAGGCTATTGGCTGCAAATGGGTTTATACTGTTAAACTTAATCCTGATGGAACTCTGGCATGCTTGAAGGAACGTCTGGTTGCTAAGGGTTTCTCTCAAGTCTATGGTCTTGATTATTTGGATATGTTCTCTCCTGTTGCTAAGATGACTTCAGTGCGGATTATCATTTCTATTGCTGCTACCTATCACTGGCCTCTACACCAGCTGGACATTAAAAATGTATTTCTTAATGGTATTCTTGATGAAGAAGTCTACATGGAGCAACCACCAGGCTTTGTTGCTCAGGGGGAGTCTCTAAAGATCTGCAAGTTAAAGAAGTCTTTATATAGCCTAAAACAATCTCTGCGTGCCTGGTTCTGTCGCTTTGCATTTGCGGTCCAAGACTTTGGTCTCAGTAGATCAGAGAAAGATCATTCTGTCTTTTGGAGACTACATAATGGCAAGCGAATCCTACTCGTTGTATATGTGGATGATATTATAATCACAGGGGATGACACAATTGGGATTAGCGGTTTGAAGAAACATCTACATAAGCACTTCCAGACTAAGGATCTAGGGTCTCTCAAGTACTTTCTGGGTATAGAGGTGGCCAAGTTAAAGAAGGGTATTCATTTGTCACAAAGGAAATATGTGCTCGATATGCTTTCAGAAGCTGGCATGTTAGGATGTAGAAGCATTGATTCTCCAATGGATGTAAATGTAAAGTTGTTACCCGATCAGGGGGAGCTTCTTGAGGATATTGGACGATTTAGAAGGTTAGTAGGAAAATTGAATTATTTGACTGTAACTAGACCAGACATCACATTTGCGGTAAGTGTAGTCAGTCAGTTTCTATCAGCATCAAGAACTACTCATGTGGATGTTGTATTAAGAATTCTGCGGTATCTAAAGAAAGCTCCAGGAAAAGGTCTTCTCTACTCAGATCAAGGACATACAAGGGTGGCAGGATTTTCAGATGCAGACTGGGCTGGGTGTCCGGTTGATAGGAGATCAACCACAGGATATTGCATATTTGTTGGAGGAAATCTTGTGTTATGGAGGAGTAAGAAGAAAAGCATAGTATCCCGTTCTAGTGCAGAATCAGAATACAGAGCGATGGCAAATGTAACTCTGAAAATGGTCTGGATTCACGATTTGTTGGCAGAAGTTGGTCTTTCCCCAGAATGTCTTATGAAACTGTATGGTGACAATCAAGCAGCAATCCATATTGCTAAGAATCCTGTTTTCCATGAGTGGACGAAACACATTGAAGTCGATTGTCATATTGTTCGAAGGAAGATTGTAGATAAAATTATCACTACGAGATATGTATCGATAGGTCATCAGTTAGCAGACATTCTAACAAAACCACTTGGGAAAACTCGGGTAGACTTCATTTGTGACAAGCTGGGCATGTATGATATATATACTCCAGCTTGAGGGGGAGTGTTGAGAGATGTTATATAACGTGGTTTAGTCCCACATGGGGTATGAGACCAGACTTGTATCTATAGTTGAACTATATATAGACCAGAGTAACTCCTTTTTCTCCAAATCTCTGATATTAACAGTACATAATATATCAAGGAAATGAGTCAAGTAAAATGAGTACCTCTTTGTGGTCTTCCTCTGAGATTGTTTGATAGAATATTTGGTAGATAACTTTTGAGTATTTGCCTCTGGAGCAGAACCTAATTTCTCAGTGACAACCCATTCATTCACTTCGCCTACCTCCAATAGACCTGTTAAAGCTGCTCTCATCCGAAGCATAGACATAACATTTTCAAAGAAGATCCAAAAAAGCAATAGATGGAAAGAGCTGCAGCGGAACATATAATGCATTAATATGTTATTTTAAGATATGACTTCTAGTTGATAGTGCCACCATGTATAATATTATTTGAAACTTCTCAAGAACATTTAAACCTTGGAGTTCCTACGGCGTGCAGAAGTGTAATGGTTGTCGGGATGTAAGCTACCCCCCACATTGGAATTGAAACCTCAGGAACTAGAACTGATGCTGGGATTACCACGCAATAAAATGTAAATGTGACGATATGTGCGATAATCCTCCGAACAATGAAGAAGCTGTATATCAAATGGATCTTCTTCCATAAAGATACTTTCTGCAAGATAATACCAAAAGTAAGCTTCTCATGTGTAGATTAAGAACGTGGACAGATACAGATAGAAGGAAGAATCCCAACCTTTGCCTTTAGTATCTCGACTGAAACCTTTCTAAATAGATTAGCAGGACCACAGGCCCATCTATATTGCTGACTCCGGTATGCCTTAAGTGTACTTGGCAGTTCGCTTTTAACCTATAAAAAAGATAGTTAATGATATTTGAAGCATTTCAAGCTGAAAGCATGTACATAGCAATTTACAGAGTAATTAAAATATTCATGCTTATCCCGCAAACGACATTAGCAACTGGGTACTGCATCCAGGTCAAGATCATTAGGAGAAGGCCTTTAACATCTTATATATTTAGACCTCTGTTGTCTAAGTTGTGACGGTCTAAATTGGAGTAGTTTTATTGGTGGAAAATACATTGTTACCTTTCATTGTGCCAGAACCATTTATGTATGTATAATGAGAACTTTAAAAAGTACGTAACATGATGCTCTAAAACAGTAACAACTTATAAGAATTGGTGACCTAAAAGCAATTCCAATGATTTGAGGGACTAATTCAAAACATTAAAGATGTAAGGGACTTATATTTAAAAAAAAAAACTTAATAAAAATACCTACTAGGCGCTTCATGATCATACAGATGTGATTACGGTACCGTAAGCATGTCACCAAGTAATTCAAAGTGAAGCATTTTCAGAGAGAGAAGGTGGGGGTAAAAAGACCACCTTAATGTCACCAACATATACAAATTTCCAACCGCGAAGTGATGCCCGAACTGCTAAATCCATATCCTCCACAGTGGTTCGATCTTTCCAGCCGTCAGCTTCGTTTATAGCTGAGATTCTCCAAACTCCAGCGGTTCCTGTAACAGAAAATTGGCACAATTGTTAAACCTCCCTTTCTCTAATGTCTTGGGTTTTTTTTATTTTCTTTTTAAATATATACGTAATCCCTTTTCTCCTGTGTCGACTAGTCTCTTTAATTAAGATTCCTCTATATTCTTAAAGCTCATGAAAATGTGTCCGTTTATAATGTACTAGCCCAATTTAATTATTCCGAGCACTCAACTTAATTAAGACCCTAAATCAGCTCTAGAAATACTATGTACGTATCCGGGTATAACAGAGGATAAAGAGAGATGCTTTTGCTTTACCATTGAAACCAAATAACTTGAACAGGGTCGAACACGATTCCTGTTCAACTTTGAAATGGTAATCCATTGACATTTCTTGTAGCCTTGTCATCAGACACTCGTTGGAATTAACTGATACATCAAAGAAGGCACATTTTAGATAAATTTTGGAAATGGTGTAACGTGGTACATATTCACGCAAGTAAAATACGCAGACAAGGAGACGAAATTGCATTTAGATTGCAAAAAACAAAATTTAACTAATTAGGTAATTAGTTAGTTGCTCACCAAATTTCCAGCGGGCCTGAACAAGGCCAACGTCAGGGTTATGGACGAGGAAGGGAACGGTTCGGATCAAGAAATCGGAGTCGGGTTGGAAATCCGCATCGAAGATGGCAACGAAATCGCAGTGCTGGACATAGTCATGCTTCATCCCTTGCTTGAGGGCCCCAGCTTTGTAGCCAGATCGATTGTCCCTTATCTCGTACTTCACCTTCACTCCCGCGCTCGCCCATTTCGAGCACTCCGCCTCCACCATTTCCTATTTTCCATTTTATTTTATTTTACTTAATAGGGGTTGGGGGGAAAAAATTAGGTCACATAATCTAGCAATTCTCAGTAAGGGCTCTGTACTTCTTTCTGTTCTTTATACGAAAATAAATTAGCACCAGTTAATAAACTAGGGCATTTAAAGTCTTGATTGATTGATTGAAGCATGCTGGGCCCCATAGCTAGAGGCGTGTTTAGGCCGGGGCCTGACATTGGCCCGTTCTATAAAACCCGGTTGGGCTATACGGATATAACAACCATTCACCTGGCTAATATAAGTTGAAGAGAACAATTTGCTCACCTATTTATTGATCAGTATACATGTAGTTTGATTGGGTTGCATGAATTTTTTTTTTCCAGCCTAGAGTGTTTTAGTCATTGCGTATTTCAAATTAACAATATTAAGGGCGTTATTTTAAAATAAAATAAAAAGACAGTTTTTCTAAAATTAACCGAAATCTTTTTCTTTTTTTTAAGAAAAAGGGGAGAGAAAAAAGGGGAAAGACCCCACACCTTTATTTCTGGGTCAGTAGAATCATCAAGAATCTGGACAATGAGCCTATCAGAAGGCCACGCCAGCCTGCACGCAGCTCCAATGGACAACTTGTACACCTAATCGTCAGTACAAAAAACCGAACACATGTTTAACAACAGGCAAATCTCAAACAAGAACAAAAATAAAAAAAGGTAATTACACCACCGTTAACGGTAGGAACAGCTGTATATATTAAATTTTAATTTTATCTGGCGCCGGCCACTGCACACGTTACCTGTCTCTCATTGTACATAGGAACCTGGACGAGAACCATGGGGTAAGCGAAGCTGCCCAGCTCCTCATCATCATCTCCACGTCCCATGGGTTCCCACTTGTACACCCTCATCGGCCTCCACCGGAAAACCTTAGCAAAGAGGCTGGACGGGGCCGCATCAGCAGCTTCTCCCAACAGCCATCGGCCGAGGCGTAACCCAGGCACGACGCCGACGGCAAGCCTGCAGGCAGCTTCAGGAATCCCCCCTCACCCTGACCACGCCTCCCCCATTGTGGATTTGGCCTCAGCCGGCGTGACGCTGCATTGCGCGAAGGAAGGGAGGACCAGCCAGAGTCCGTTTTACTGGCCTTGGTGGAGAAGCACAGACTAGCCATTGTGAATCAGCGCGCGGACGCAGGCTCCTCCGCCGCCGCTGCTGCTGCGCGCAACCAATCTACTG
The DNA here is from genome assembly GCF_001876935.1 of Asparagus officinalis. Lineage (NCBI taxonomy): Eukaryota > Viridiplantae > Streptophyta > Magnoliopsida > Asparagales > Asparagaceae > Asparagus > Asparagus officinalis. Next base: position 619,684 of record NC_033796.1, read on the forward strand.
CCGTTTGAAATATATTGAATCTGCTGCTCTGTCGTCTGTGCTAATTAGGGAGGAAAGCAGATACGCTTTTCCAGCGAGTCTGCCACTGTACTTAATTACTTATGAGGACCGTGGTTTCTTTTTTTGGTGGGGGTGGACCAGTCACGTGGCTCGCGTTTGGATGAAACGTGGAATCAGCTTTTTTATTCCTTAAAAAAAAAAAATTTTTAAGGGGGATAGATGTAGGAGGATGAAGGGGGACAGTTGTTACTACTAAACCATACGTGAAGACTTAAGGAGTAGCTTTTATAGAAAATAAAAGAACTTTGATTTGTTTTGTTTTGTTTTTCTTTTTTTGTACTCCCATAGTCGTAGCTAGGCACAAGGCCTACAGCTAAATTTTATGACAAATTATGCTGGAGCTGATGAAACAGTAGTATCACCAGTGGATCGGGTAGGAGAATCTAGTGAGAAGGTTCGTATATATATATATATATATAGAGAGAGAGAGAGAGAGAGAAAAAAATGGGTATGCTTGGTACCAAGCACAAAAGGTTGTGCTTGGTAGTGAGGTGGCATAATCCCCTCCACTCATTCAAATGATTGCAAATATTATCAAGCCTTGGTTTAGAATTGGGCATGCATTTCTTCTCAAAGAAGAAAGTAGGCCCCATGGTGGGCGCCAAACTGTTGATGCTCGTAAACAAACATTCGATGTGGGTTTCCCACAGTCAGATGCAGTTTCGATCCTAGCGACGGTGGGGAAGAAGGAGAGGATGAATGTTAGAGTTGACTCCTTCTCCGACTTTATGCTCGATTCTGGGCACGCGATGTGGACTGATAGTCTGTACATGCAAGAATCGCAGGAATACGGGGCTAGTTTCCCCTGTGGTATCTCCGATGGTCAAGTCAATTAGTGAATTTGGGGAGGGTTTTTGAGAGGCCCCAGGGCCATTGAGGTCCTTGCAGAGGGGTTTTCCACCAATGGAGGTCTGTAGAAGAGGTGCCGACTCGGAGGAGCCGAGTTCTTCCAAAAGGTCTCTAAAGAAAATGAAGAGGGATTCTGAAGGTGATGACCCTGAGCCTTAGGAATAGATGTCATTCTCCCTCCCCCTTTCTCTTTCTTTTTTTCCTTCTTTTCTTTTTTTTTTGCAAGCCCTGTCGGGCCCCTTTTTTGTAAAAAAGATATGTACAAGACTCCTTTTTGAATGAGAGTGATTTCTCCTGTCATTTGCTTTTGAGAGTTATAATGATTTGAACATGCTGAGACTCAGCTTTTTTCCCCAAAATAATGGTTGCTTCCCTTTTCCCTTCTGCTTATTCTTCATCCATTCGTCAAGCTTTGGGCAGTCTTTCTTCTAATGACCAGTCTCCTTGCACCAAGCACGCTGATCTTTTCTAATTATAGGATATCCTACTCTAGATGTGACTTCCAATTCTTCCGGTTTGGATCCTTCCCTCTTGCGGCCAACACCTCTGCTACCGGCTCAACTGAAGCTTCCTTATCCTTCTTTCAAAGCTGATAATTCACAAGTGCAGCAGTCACATCACTATACGAAAGAGATGTCTTCTTATTAATAAGAGTAAGAACGAATGTCTCATATTCCTCATCGGGCAAGGAACTCAACAATAGCAACGCCTTGTCCTCATCTTCAATCATGACATCCACATTCGCTAAATCCGCAAGAAGCTTTGTGTAGGTGTTCATGTGATCACTAATTGAGGTTTCCTTCTTCAACTGGAAACGATAAAATCTCCTCTTCAAATGCAAGCGGTTCTCAACACTTTTTGTTAAATATTTGTTTTTGAGAATCTCCCAAATCTTCTTCGCAAAAGTCGCATTCACCACATCATATTTTAGATCTTGAGTCAAATAAGACCTAATCACACCACATGTCATTCGATTCATCTTCTTCCAAACCTTCTCTTCAATATCATCTGGCTTTCCATCTAACTCCAAGGTATCCTCCAAATTCTGCGCGTTCAGTACATCCAAAATCTCGCATCTCCATAATCCAAAGTTATTTGTGCTATTAAACTTCTCCACGTCTATCTTCATAGAGTGGATATTCAAACTCTGGATGGTCTTCGCGTCATAAGCACCACCCTCGACACCCGAAGCAGTTTTTTCCCCGATATCTTACTCAACGTACCAACGAACGAAGAATAGATTCAAAATTAAAAAGATAGAGTCTTTACCAAAAGATCCTACCTTTATCACCAAACAAAACCCTAGATGAGCTTTCAGATTGATCTACTCCTCCAACTAAGAGATCTAGAATCTGGAGCTTTGATACCACTTGTTGTGCACAGCGGAAATTTTTGTAGAGTTTCTGGTGCACAATAGGAGAGAAAGATCGTAATAAGAATTCTCGTCTCACCAAGGAAACAAGAATCTGAAGTGAATATCTCAACAAAGTAAGATATCAGTTCTTCCTCTCATCAGTTCTAGGACTGACCTGTCGAGGGAACCTAATAAACTATTACAATTGCCACAACTAGCAAATCACATAAGTTTTACGTGGTTCGGCAAATTACCTACGTCCACGAGACAAGAAGGGGATAGATCTCACTAATAAAGAGGGAGAGTACAAATAGAGATTACAACCACACAAAATAACCCTCAAACTAACTCTTAAATCTCTCACAATCTCTCTCTCAAAAGGATGCTCAAAGCCCTAAAAAGGACTGCTCAAAATCTCCCCTAACTTCTGCGTTTTTCTCCCGCAGCAAAAAAAAAATCAACTCTGCCAAAGAAAATAAAACCCTTTGCATGCCTCCACAAATTTTCTCTTCTGCGCATTTTATTTTTTCAAACCCAAACATAGGAAGTGATTGAAGAGCTATATATAGCTGCGGTATAAAAAAATCGTTCAGGAGAAAATCGAAAACCGCACATGTCCTTATCTCCTCACGTCACATCCTTTCACACTTGCACCGCTTCAATGTGATCTCTTCACACGTCCACAAGCGTGGTGGCCCCCACGCCATGTTCACAGTGGGTGCAATTAAAACTTTGGGATTTATCTGTAACGTTTTAAAATATAAAATTAATCAACGTAAAGTTTATAAAATTAGATCTTAAATATCCCAAAGTTTTAAACATTTTACAATTAAATATCATTAAGTATTTAAAATCCCAAAGTTTTAAATATTTACAGTCAAATACCATTAAGTATTTCAGATAGTATTTTCCCCTTCCTGTATTTATTTTTTTCCAAATAGTATTTCTGGCTGTGTTACCAGCAGGTACTTAAGTGCAAAGTAGAGAAAACTATAGGGTCTCTACTGAAATCAAACAGAAATGCCAAAACCGAATTCGAGTGCGGGTGTTACCGTCGATCCGCTGCGATAGAGGAAGAGGTCTCGATGATAGCGAAGAGGTCTCGACAACAACGGCACAGGGGCGACGACGGCGCTGGGGCGGTGCTGTTGCGTTGCTCGACGATGACGAGATCTAGATGACGAAGAGTTCTGCAAACAAATTGATGATGATAATGATTACACAAACTCGAGATGACGACGAGATCTCGACAACGAAGAGGTTTTGACGACAGCGAACTCGAGACGACGACAACTCTCTCCGACGAGCTGGAGCCGACGACGAGATGGAGATGGCGGTGAGTGTCGATGATGAACTGTAGCTAGCTGAGGACGACATGGAGACGATGAGGATGACGAAGTGGAGACGATGAGGAGCACGAGAGCGGACAACGACGTGGGGGAGCGGATGACGAGATATGGGGGCGGCGATGATAAGGAGGTGGATTTTTTTAACTAGGGTTTAAATCGTTATTTTTGTGGTTAGAGGATGATTAGGATTTGTGGGTTTGTAAAATTCAGTTTCGGGTTTTAGTTGGGACTTCAGGTTTGGTTATGAGATTTGTTAATAGAAATAGGTTAATTTCAGTCCAATTATGATTAAGAGTCTCATCAATGAAGGTAATGGACCTCTTCATTTTTAAGGAGACCCAATAACGATGGTAGTAGGATCAAATCAACGAAGGGATTAGAAAACCGTTATCCCATATCACAATATTTCTCTATTATTTGTAATAACTCGACGAAGGGTTTAAAACCCGTCGTTATTATATGCACATTAATGATGGACAACTGGTCCCTTCACTAATTTTGGTCGTTAAATAGCATATTTCTTGTAGTGATTGTTCATTCTTGAAGAGCATCGAAATTACACCGTTTAAGCTAAACAAAGCCTGGAATCGCATCATTCAAGCTAAGGAGGATTAGCCTATAGCTATGAGGAGCCAATGTGGGTATAGCCCTTGGAGGCTCCAGCTTCTGGGGGGTATTTGCTAAGTGGAACCCCAAAAGCCCTCCTAAGAAAAGACACACCACTATGGTGCTTGTCTGGCTTGAGAATGAAGCACATGCTTCTAATCGTCGCCACAGATGAAAAACCTCGCCGCCTGGACAGCCAAGAGGCCTGGGGTTGGATCACAAACGGAACCCCCAGGGATAATAATCAGATCCAGTATCGCTCAAGCTTCTGTCGGCAATGGATCCCCCGAACAAGGAGCAGCGATCAAGTCTGTGGTAGGCTTCTCGGACCACCACCATCTTCAAAGGAGAGTCCTTCCTCACCAAGAGAGGGGTTGCGGGAAAAACTCAAGGGCTCTCCATCTGGTCTTCTCAGGAAGATTAACAACTCTGGCCCCCACCCGTTGTTCGAACCACCTAAAGACAAAGTAAGAACTGGTGGTCGAAACATGCGACTCGCATCCCCCTAACAAAAGAAGGCTCCCCATTTATAGGATGGTCCGACCGTCGCTATCCCTAGAAACCTCAAGAGGAAAAATATGATCCCATCAAATTCCAGGAAACAAAGCGTCGACATGTGGGGTTCTCTCCAACAAGAAGCCCTCGTCACAAAAGTTGTCTGGGCCTCCTCCTGTTGAGCACTATCCTCCAAAAGCTCGATCAATAGGGCACTGGCCATACAGTGCTACCAACAGTGGATGAGAAAGATCGGTTCAAAATCACCATGTCCACCGTTGACCTATAAGGATCTCAGCAGAAACTCCAAGCAGGTCCTTGGCTGATGGGATGACAAATATGCCAACAACTCAGCGACGCCCAAAGCCAAACAGCCCACTCTCGGGAGGAAGAGCAATCCCCGATTCCGGACGCTCCTCAGCTTGGTAACAAAGATAACCAATGAAGCAATAGCTCGCTTTCATCAAGGCAGGAATGTTCGCAGGCGAAAAGAAACAGCCAAGGAAGCTCCGTCTCGGTGACTTTGTCCCTAGCCAAAAGCCGTCTCCAAGATGCACACGGATAAGAAACATGGAGTCGGCATCATCCGACGGAATAAAAGTGAAGATGAGTTGTACTCTATCATGTATAAATTCCAACAATAAATGGAAATATCAAAAATAAAAAGAAAGACATCAAAGACTCAGTCAGCTGGGCACTCGATTAAGTCGATAAAAGTCATTGGTACCTTCTCAGGATAAAACCAAGGCATAACCCTTTTTCTTCTGCCAACTCCCACAGTCGACTCTCGGCCCTAGGGAAAATATAAGTCCTTGGCACCTAATCTGGATAAAACCAAGGCACAACGACTTCTCGATCGGAATAAATACATTGGTACCTAATCTAAGTAAAACCAAGACAAAACGACTCCTCAGTCGGTCACAAGACCCTGGTGCCTCCTCAGGACGGGCCTAAGGCGCCACGACTCCTCAGTCCTATGAATGGAAAAATTATTATTAATGTATATTAGAAATTTGTAGTCTACAATGACGGTTTTATATATAAACCGTATTTTGTTCATCAACGAAGGGAAAGCATCGTCGTTAATGGGTTACTAATTACCCATTATGAGGATTTTTACGACGGTATTCAACCGTCATTAATTAGTCTTTAACGACGGGAAAATATCTCCATAACTAATGGTAACGATGGAAAAATATCCCTGTAACTAATGATAACGACGGGAAAATATCCCCGTAATTAATGATAACGACGGGAAAATATCCCCGTAACTAATAATAACGACGGAAAAATATCCCGTCACTGATGGTAACGACGGAAAAATATCTTCGTTACTGATAATAACGACGGGAAAATATCCCCGTCACTGATAGTAACGACGTCGACGGTGATAATTACCGTCGTAAATATTAACGACGGTAATATGTTCCGTCGTTATAGACTCTATAACGACGGGTAGTATATCCTTTCGTGACTCTTTAGCGAAGAGGGCTTCAACGACGGGTGACGAAGGGATTTTTCCCCGTCGTTAGCATACAATAACGAAGGTTTTCAGCTCTTTAATGAAGGGAAATCCCTTCGTTAAAGATGTAATTTCTTATCGTGCTTGGAGTTGGAGGAGTTCATGTCAGTAAATCTGTCAATTTGTAGAAAGGAAAACAAATTAAAACATGGAGGGGAGTGCTAATGTAAGTAAAGAGACAGTAAAACAGGCATTAATCCCAAGAGATGAGAGATATTTTGACCTTAATTTGTTCTTGCGGTCCATGTTGTCTGTCTTTTTTTGGACATAGGTTGTGAGAATAATCAAATAAAAAACATGATGAGTGTTCTTGCGGTCCATGTTGTGTCTTTTTTTGGACATCGGTTGTGAGATTAATGAGAGAGAGAGAGAGAGTCCCTATTTAAAATGAGACGACGTATAGTATAGACCATTTGAGTATTTCCTATCACAATAAATTCGATCGTAACAAATAAGCGAGAAAAGTCCAAGGACACTTGCCCATGGCTTAGACGGAGGGATTCTCTCCTAAGGAATAGTGTTTCCTAAGATCTGCCCCCCACCCACATCCTCCTCCTAATTAATAGGGAGTGACGGCAACACTCGCCCAAAGACGAGAGGGTCGCTATATATAGCTAGCCAGCTAGCAGCCCTCAGCTCAGCTCCTCTTGTTTTATCGTCAGATACCTGCATATGCATCACTCTAGCTAGCGCACCAACCGGCTATATACACTAGTACAAAACTGGTCTGTCCAAACGGTTATTGAAACCGTTTGGACAAGTCAAAATAGCCCAAACGGTTAACACCGTTTGGGCTAATATATCCCAAACGGCTTTAGCCCAAACGGGTTTTTTTTTCGGCCCAAACGGTTGTAACCGTTTGGACTGCATTTGCCCAAACGGTTCCGTTTGGACAGACCTGTTTTGTACTAGTGATAGTATAGGAGAGAGTCGATCGCCACAACCCCATCCACGTACGTCGGGCTGTGTGGACCTTACTGCGGCCCAGAAATCATTAATTAATGTGATTGGTACGTATTGGCCAGTACAGATCGACGTTGCAATATACTAGTGGTGGCAGCGCGTGTATAATATATATAGGCTCGTACGTAGTACGTGAGTCTTAATCGCATGTATTGTTCACGTGTTTGCTCTCACCAGATTAATGCGGTTTGGGCTTTTACTTCGAACAATTTTCCCACCGCAATCAACGTCATAATTAATTCCGGCCCTTGTGGTACGATATTTTTCCTAATGGGACGGCGGACATCGAGTCTTTCTTTCAATTAAATCATTGGTTGGATACCATGCACTCATCAATCCCCGACCCCTTAAAAATTAGAGGGACATCTGATCAGTTTCAAAGATTTCAGGGGTCCCTGATCGATATGTAGTTATCGAAGAATGTGCGGTGTTGAAAAGTAAACTTGATTTTGGATCAATGTTTAATTATTGGATCAATGATCCAATTATCACTTGTTGGGCCAAACCCAATACTTGATCTAAGTTCTAGAGTTTTCTCTAGAAATATCTAAACATCTCCACCTCCTTAAAATGTTCTAGAAAATTATAGAGAATGAATATCTAGATATTTCTCTAGATAATTGTAATATAAAATTCTAGATATTATGCTAGAACTCTCTAGATTTAGGATTAAAATATTCTTATGCTAGAACTCTCTAGATTTAGGATTAAAATATTCTAGATATTTTGTACTTTGGATGCTATAAATACCTCCTCTTCCCTCTCATTTGTAATCAAGAAGTTCCAAGTTGTTCTAAGGTGTTCAAAAGAAAATAAAAATCTTCTTCTTCCTAAATTTTCTATTGTCTCTCGAATTCTTAAACACTTTCTCCATCACCTCCAAATATTTCTTCCCAACATGCGGTACTAATGTACGTATCTGAATAGTCCCCTTAAAAAAAAATCAAAACGGTAGATTGACTTAGCATCTGACGCTGATGACCCTCTGACCAGTTCCAATTCTACGCTTGTACCAATATTTTTAGATTGATCTGTCTACATTAAAAAATATTAAATTAAATTTCTCAACATTGGTTGTCCTTAATTACCACCTTTTGTTCTAACCTTCTCCCATTTGATATATATACTATATATATTATATGTAATATATATATATATATATTATATATATATATTATATATATATATATATATATATATATACTATATACTAATATATAATATTATATATAAATAATAATGACAATCTAGTCGATATGAGAGAGATTATTAGCGTTGATGAGTCAATCACACAAAAGAACTTTGCCTCTCTTTTTTTATTTTTATTCAATTTATCTAATATTAAAAATCATCATATTCAAGCACGCAGACACTAGTCCGGTGCATACATCAACTAAGTAATATATATAATATGATTTTTCAAATCCCCCGTCCCCCCCACCCCACCACCTATTACGACGGCATAGTCCACCCTATAGAGCCACAGAAAGATAGCCTGATCACAAAAGGATCGAGGTAAAGACAATGAACAGGGCCATGCACATGGTGACTACAAAAATTTGATGTACAAATTAATTAACGAATGTCGTGCAGCCTCCTCGTTTCTATGAGCCAGCTGGCACATGAGTTCCTACGTAACCAAATCCCATCACCAGAAACGCAATGCCTTGAAGGAAGAGGTATATGAAGTAGCCTGATTTTGCAAATGCAAAGTCATATCCTCCACAAAGCAACAGCAACAACCCCAGTACAATCTCCGACGCGTAGAACCTAAAATCCAAGATCCAGGAGTCAATGCATGCATGTTCAAATATATATATATATATATATATATATATTTTTAATTCCCTAGCTAGCTAATCATGATCAGAGCTAATTAATTTGTTCAATTAATTAATTAGTTAAGGACTGATTCAGATAGGAACATATACCTATGCCAGAACCTAGTTTTAACCTCCTCCTTGTTCTGATGCTCGAGTAAAGGCTTTGTAACTCGGGCATCGTCTTCCAACTTTTCGATGTCCGCAACATGTTCAGCGGGCGGGCTTTGTTCTGTGAGCATCTCCTAATTTTTCAGTGACAATCCACTCGTTGACTCTCCTGGCCTCTAAGAGGCCTGTAACGGCAGCTTTAAGCCGATGGAACGACATCACGTTCTCAAATAGGACCCAAATGATCACTAGATGAAAAGAGCTGTTGTGATAATTAAGGAAGAAAAGTTGTACATTAATTAATCACAAGTAAATGATTTCAGAGATAAAAGAGTGATTGTTGCCTGTAGAATCAATGATTTTCTAATTTTTTTTTTTTTTTAAATTACCTCGGAGTTGCTATCGCTTTGCAGAATGTAATCATGGTAGGGACATAAACTACCCCCCAGTGGGGAACCTCAATTTCAGGAACTAGAACTGTAAGTGGTATTACAATGCAATAAAAGATGAAGGTAACTGTATGAGCTACAATCTTGCTGACAAAGAAGAAGCTGTACAGGACGTAGAGTTTCTTCCAGAATGATACTTTCTGCATAACGTACGAAAGGAAATATATAGTTAATAAAAAAAATTTAATTCACGCGCGGTGACTCCATCATTTTCAGTATATCTGAACAATTGGTACTGATTTGAGGTTAAAGTTATAAACCTTATTCATTATGATCTCTATTGCCATCTTCTTAAAAAGATTAGCTGGGCCGCAGGACCAACGATGTTGCTGAAACCGATATGCCTTGAAAGTACTTGGTAGTTCATTCCTGACCTGAGGTCACTGTAAATTTTAGTGAAGTTTAAACATTATTTTTAAAAAATTGGAGAAAGGATCAACAAGGATGTAGCATGAATAATAAAATTCATGCA
>NC_033796.1:629743-650009 GCF_001876935.1 Asparagus officinalis
CATGTGCGTACGTGCTACAGCCTACACTACAAGCTAGAACACATGGCGCCATTTAATTCCTAGGAGATCGAGGAAATGTTTCATGCATGCTGTGAAAAAAGTAGGAAGCATACTTTGATATTACCGACATAAACAAATTTCCATCCTGCAAGACCAGCACGAACGGATAAGTCCATGTCTTCCACCGTTGTTCGATCATTCCATCCTCCGGCATCGTGTATTGCCGATATCCGCCATACTCCAGCAGTCCCTACAAAAAGATTGTTCCTTTTATAGCAGAGCACAACTAAAAGTTACTTTTGCGAGATAAGCACTACAAAAACTTTAGATGCGTGCGTGCTAAAGATTTACCATTGAAACCGAAAAAGGCAAAAGTAGATGACCCTGCTTCTTGCTCCACCTTGAAGTGGTAATCCAGTGACATCTCCTGAATTCTTGTTATCAGGCACTCATTAGCATTCACTACATACAAAAAGAGTGACAAATGTTATAAAGAAACTTTAAGTTTGCAGTCATATGATGGGTTAGTGAGAATAAAAAAAGCGGTTAGTGAGAATAAATACAAGGCTTATGAAAACTTCTATAAGAAGTTAGAATCTAAGGAGGGAAACAAAGATATATATAAGTTTGCTAAGATTAGAGAAAGGAAGAGTGGAGATTTGGGTAATATTAGATGTATTAAAAGCGAAGATCAAAGAGTTCTAGTGACCAACGGGGAAATACAAGAGATGTGAAGGAGTTACTTTCATCAATTGCTTAATGACAACTAAACAAGTAAGCAAAATAGATAATTTGACCATATAGTGAATGATAGGAACTATATATATTGTCTAAAAATTAGGATTAGCAAAGTTAAATATGCTCTAATTAAAGAAAATAAAAAAACGAAAGAGTCATAGGACCGGACAATGTCCATATTAAAGTTTGGAGATGTCTTGGAGATACAGGCTTAGGATGGTTAACTAAATTATTTAATAAGATTATTGAGACAAAGAGAATGTTTGATGAGTGGAGAATTAGTACTTTGATACAGATATATAAGAATAAATGAGACATACAAAATTGTTCAAATTATCATGACATAAAACTTAATTATGAGTTATGCTATGAAACTTTAGGAGAGGGTAATTGAGCAAAAACTAAAAAAGGAGACAAGTATATCTAAAAATCAATTTGGTTTTATGCTCGGAAAGTCAATTATAAAACCTTTACATATTTTAAAACGATTGATGGAGAGATATAGAGAGAAGAGAAAGAATATACATATGATTTTCATTGATCTAGAAAAAGCTTATGATAGAGTGGATAGAGAGATAATATGGTAGATTTTAGAAAAGAAATATATATCTAGTTTATATTATTGATATGATTAAAGATATTTACGATAGAGAAACAATTAGAGTACGAACTAATGAAGAAGAGACTAAGTCATTTCATATCACCATAGGTTTACATTAAGGGTCAGTCTTGTTTGCGTCGAAAGTTAGTTTATTTGTCAAATCCATTACACGTTTATTGATTACACTAAATTCAAAAGAGTTAATATTTTTATAAGATTACTCACTTACACAAATAAAATAAAAATTACAACTCTCTTCAAACACACGCAGATGACGTTTATCACCCGCTACTAGCGTGTGATCTTTACCTGTGCCGGGGACGCGTTAGTCCGTGGACCACCGCGGATCAGATCCGGTTGACAGAACAAAATTTTGATGCTCTTGCTTCACAAAAGAAACAATCGCAGAAGTAAATAATATCAACAAAGTGAGATTACTACTATTCTCGAGATCAAAGCAAAGTCTGATCTCAAGGAATGATGAAACGGGTCTTAGATCTTTCGAATAGCTCCCTCTTTATGCTAGAGTTTGCCAAGATCTGCTAGCCCTCCTCTGAAATTCGTGGTTCACTCTTCACAGAGACAGAGCCTTACCTAAATTTTAGATCCTCTGCGTATAGGACCCTAGTCTTGTATTTATAGGCTTTAGTTATGGTGTTTTTAGATAAGAACAAGTGATTTGGCCTCATCTTTAGATAATAATGATCTAACTATATTTAGGGATGATATCCAAGTAGTTGGTGTTGCGCGCAGCGGAAATTTCGGCAGCACTTCGGCAGCACAACAAGAGTTAGGTCGCTATAAGAATTCTTGTTTCTCAAAGGGAACAAGAATCTGAAGCCTAATATCTCATCAAAGTGAGATATTAGCTCTTCCTCTCGTCAGCTCTAGGACTGCGCGTCGAGGGAACCTAAAAGCTATTACAAATCACACAAATAGCAGTACAACTAATTTTTACGTGGTTCGGCAAATTGCCTACGTCCACGGGGCAAGGAGGGGGGAGATCTACTAATAGAGGGAGAGAATACAACTAGGGTTTACAATCACTCTCAATCTAAACCCTCAAACAAACTCTCAAATCCCTCACAATATCTCTCTACAAAATAGGAGCACAAAACCCTAGAACAGCTACACAAAACTCAAGAGGAAAACCTCTGCTTTTCTTTTGCATACAGTAGCCGCCAAAGAACCCTGCCGCCAAAGAAAACAATTCCCCTTGCACAAACCCTTTTGCTGCAGCCGCCAATCCGTGCTCACCTCCTTCACACTTGCACCGAAACCAAGAGATCACAACATTGTTATTTATATAACAAATATTGGGTGGGCCGGCCTTGCTGTGTTTTCGCGTGGGCTTGTGCTTCATGCGGTTTGAAACCGCGTTCCCCTAACTCACGTGACCACAGTTGGGAGGCTCTGAAACGAACAAATCCCGAGAAAACATCGAAATACACGTTTTCGGTATTTCTGGGCGCGAGCCACCTTATGGTGACTCAGCAATGTACGAGCCACCCTATGGTGGCTCAGCCTTGGCCGGGCCACTTGGCCTTGGCCGAGTCGTTTTGATGTGACTCAGCTGCCAGGGGCTTCTTCGGATTTTCTGGTTTGGTCTTGTTCTGTCGCTTTGCGCATTTCTTCATTTTGTTGACTCGTACGCTTTATTGACTTGATTCGTGCACTCGTTAGCTCTTTTACGACACCGAATAATCTCATTTGACTCAGGTGATGACGTTTATCATGCTTGCTTCGTCTCAAAGTGGCTAGCATGAATGTGAGTCACCTTGAAGTGGCTAGCATGAATGTGAGTCACCTTGAAGTGGCTAGCATGAATGCGGGTCACGTCGATTAGCATGAGTGTGAATCACCTTGAAGTGTCTAGCATGAATGTGGGTCACGTCGAGGTGGCTAGCATGAGTGTGCGTCGCCTTGAGGTGGCTGAGGTGGCTAGCATGAGTGCGGATCACGTCGAGGTGGCTAGCATGAGTGGGAGTCACCTTGAAGTGGCTAGCATGAATGTGTGTCACCTTGAAGTGGCTAGCATGAGTGCAGGTCACGTCGAGGTGGCTTGCATGAGTGCGGGTCATGTTGAGGTGGCTAACATGAATGCAGGTCACGTCGAGGTGTCTAGCATGAATGCGGGTCACGTCGAGGTGGCTAGGTCTTTTTGATTTCCCAATTTTGGTCTTGTTTAGTCGTTTTGCACATGTTTCGATGTTTCTTTGACTTGTGCACTTTGCCGACTCGCTTCATGCGTTTGTTTGCTTCTCCATGGTAACAGATAATCCTCTTTTGACTCGGATAATGGCGTTCATCACCTTTTCTTTATTTTGAGCTGTGTGTGAAAACCTATAGGTAATTTTTTACGCTTACAAGTCTTAAGCCCTTATCATTTTGCATTGGTTATGGATCAACATACTGTTGAACTATTTAACCGTGATTAATTCAAAGAGAAGAATCACAAGAATAAGAGCAAAAACTATACATGAATTCATTGTATGGATTTGAATTAGGGTTTCGATGATCTTTTAATCTTGAGGGTCTCTCCTTAAGAATCTCTTTAGATGAGGATAAGAGAATAGAGAATGTTCTCGATTAGGGACCATAACCCCTATATATAGACTTGCAGTTTTCTAATTTAGCCCCTCCTTAATTAAAATTACAATCTGGTATCTGCACAATTAGCCCGTGACATATTTAAATATCCATTGACCCAATTATCTGATTGATCATTTTATACGGGTCATCTGCAAAGATAGCAACACACACCGATGTAACATATGTGCCCACAAATAGATTAATTAGATTTAAATCCAACACGTACTAGTACATTCAGGATGAAATTTCATTATGTATGTTATTTACAGATGATATATTATTAGTTGACGAAACTAAAAGATGTATAATTTTTAAAGTAGAAAGATAGAGACAAGCTCTTGAATCTAAAGGTTTTAGAATTAGTAGAACAATAATAAAATATATGGAGTGAAGTTTTAGTAAAACTAAGAAAAGAAAAGAGCCTATAATGCACATTGATGGTTAAAAAATACTTTAAAACAATTATTTTTGTTATATGGGATCAATCATTAGGCATGATGGTGAGATAGATGATGATCGATGTTGCACATCGAATCAAATTAGGTGGGTTAAAATGAAGGAGTGCATCGGGAGTCTTTGTGATTGCAAAATACCAATAAAACTAAAGGAAAAAAATTCTATAGGATGGTTAAAAGACCAACTATGATTTATAGGTTCGAGTGTTGGGAAATTAAAAAACAACATGTGCAAAAAATGAGTGTAGCAGAAATATGAATGTTGCGATGATATTATGGGTAGACATTAAAAGATAGGATAAGAAATGAGTGCATCTGTAGTAAATTAGAGGTTGCTCCTATTGAGGACAAAATGAGAGAGAATAGATAAAAATAGTTTAGTCATGTACAACAGAGACCTGTTAGTGCACCGGTTAAGAAAAGTTAATGGGGCTAGGAGATCTAGAGGTAGAACTAAAAGGACTTGATTGGAAACAGTTAGGGAAAATATGATTATGACTAACTTAACGGAGAAGATGACCCATAACAGAATGGAATAGAAGAATATAATTCATGTAGCCGACAATAAACATTTGAGATAAAAGCTTTATAGTTGTTATCATATGATGGGTTAGGAGCCATATGAAACACTTACCGAACTTCCAACGTGCTTGAACAAGAGCAATATTAGGGTTGTAGACGAGGAAAGGAACGGTTCGCAACAAAAAATCAGAATCAGGTTGGAAGTCGGCATCAAACATGGCAACATAATCACACTCGTCCACATAGTCCTTCTTCATCCCATCGTGTAGTGCTCCGGCTTTGTATCCCCTCCTGTTGTCTCTAACTACATAGTATATGTTCATGCCTTGGCTCCTCCATTTGTGGCACTCCATACTCACTGATTCCTTCAATTTTAGAATGAAAATAGTGAATGCAGAATGCTGAACATATATAGGAAACCATATAATTTTATGAAATTGACTTCTCAGGTTTTGTTTAACTTAACAACGTCAATGTTCCCAAAGACAATATATAGTTGACAGTTGACACTAGTTTTAGATTGATTGGCGGATGTCCATTATGGGCACAAACTTATGAAATTGGATTCTCTTTCCCGGTAAAAGAAGTAGAGACACCATTATTTTTAATCCTTGTCACTGAGTGTTTGACTCCACTTTCCATGTAGCTGTACCAAGTTATTTACAACTGACATAATAAGTAGTAGCTCATATAGTTCATAATAAATAATGTATAGATTGGTGCCTCGTTGTTGATCGAATATGGACGAAGTCAGCCCACGAGTATTTATGGCCTCTGGATGTCATTTATAAATTTTGCTAGACTTAATGATGGAGAGGAAAGTATAAGGGCTTGCTTGGCCACTCACCCACAAACTTGGAGAAGGACACTAACTGACTTGGATAAGAGTTTAAATTGTATTTGGCAAAAAATTGTACAAGATTGAATTAGTTTTTTAGTTCGAAAAAAAGGCTCTTATCTAGGTTATTTTTGAACCACCCCTACTTTGATTCAATCCTAATCCAGATAAGGCCTTAACCGGATTAGTGTGAAGTGCCAAACACACCCTGAGTTTCTTAATTTGATAGACTTCAATGGTACTGTCATACAATAAGAAGAACAGAATATGGTACTAAACTATTTTATATGAGGTGACAAGGTGGTCACAGCCCCAAATACAAACCTGTAACATTCCCTGCAAGCATGTGCTCTGCCACAGTTTGCAAGTCCCTCTTGTGTTATCAAAGTATTATTTACAAAATTAAGTAGAAAAAAGAAATAACTACTTGCTGACTTTCTACAAAGTGGACTCGTGCACCCTAAAGCCTAATTACAACGGATTAGTGGAAGTTGTCTGGGAAAGAAGAGGAGTGACGATCATGCGTGGGCTAATAATTAGCCAAGGGTTGCAAACACTCACTTAGACTTACTAGGCTTAATCTATTTGGATCCTAAATGACTGAAAAGGATTAGCACTAATTAACCGAATCGCGAAAAGCAGTATATTTTGCCATATATTATTCTAATGAGTTGATGTATCAAACCCATCCGTTTGATTTGAATTAATGAATCCAGGATGCTCATAACAAGTTCGCATGATAAAGCGTTCATCATCTTACTGTAAATAGAGAGTAGTCATCTGTCAATTCTTAATTTATCTTACAGTTCGGATGCACATACAACTAATTCAGGCACTGAATAATTTCAAAAAGTGGTCATCGAACTTTTAATTTCACCATTGACTCGCATGCGGTTGAAGAAAACAAGGAAAACAAAAAAGGGGAAACATAACGCCATGGGGGGAGTGCGACGTATAACAACAGACGAAAAAAATGTAATTCTGTCAAAGTTGGCGTTTTGCATATGACGTCGTACGTGAATTAATGAATAATGTAGCTGTGAACTGCACGTTTTATTGTTTGAGTGAGTGTAGCCACGAAAGACACATGAGGTAGCTAGCTAGGAATTGGACAAGTCGATCGAGGGACCAATGAGGAGCGAGCTCCAACTCGATTTAATTACCTGTCGACCATCTAGTTAATATATACTAGCTAGCGCTACATTCCATTCACTTGCCAGTCTGGCAGCAGCACGAACACGCACAGGTCTCGGTTTGAATCTAAATCTCTGATAATAACAAAAGGGTGCATATGACTTTTTCTGATGCTGTTTCCCACATGCATGCCCATGACATCATTTCTCCATCTATTGATTAAATCCCTCTCTCTTCACACATGACACGTTACAAGTGACCCTCCTCCACCTTTTTTTTCTTTTCTTTTCTTTTCTTTTGTGTGTGTGTGTGCATGTTTGCTATATCCACTCCCAAACAGTAATTTTGGGAGTTGGATTGCTGAAAATGCCCTTTTGATGTTGAGGGTGTTTCTGGAATGGACTTGGCCTGTTTTGGTTTGGGAGAAGGGCAATATTTTCTTTTTCATCATTTGAGGGGAACGTACGGTTGGCAATAATACATACATAAGAGGGTAACAAACTTTGTGTGGTTGTAAAGAGAGGGTGGACTTTTTGGATGCATACCCTCAAAGCAGCATCAGTAGAGTCATCCAACACTTGAATTATCAGCCTGTCCGTTGGCCAGTCCATCATGCATGCTGCCCCTATTGACAGCTTGTACACCTATAATTTGTACATATAACAATCATGCATGTTCATCACTCTCGATCGGTTAGTTAATAGCTAGAGATGTTGAGAAATTAGGAAATGAAATTTGCAATAATTAATTAATGCTGACCTCTTTCTCGTTGAACATGGGTATCTGGATGAGGACCTTAGGATAAGCCAGAGTGCCTAGCTCTACATCTGGCCTGATCGGCTCCCATCGATATCTCTTCTCCGGCTTCAGCCGAAAGGTCTTCACAATGAGGCTCACCATACCAAAACAAATCTTCTCCAATAAGATCATGAGAGTCATGACAAGGCACAAGAGGATGGCAATCCTCAACAGAGGAGCCACCACCATGGCTCTTGTTACTCTCCATAATGCTACTAGTGTCTGTGCGAGGCCATTGAAATCGATCCGATCCGAGACGAAAGACAGAATGGGAGAAAGAGATGGAATTGAATTGCCTGCATTAACTTTGGACAAATTAAGCTAGTTGTGTTCAATGAAAGGAGGAGGAGGAGGGAAAAAAAAAAAGGAAACGGAGAGATTGAGAGTTTTGAATATTTGTACCTGCAGTTGGGGTGCCAGATACACTGGCACCCATTAGCTCTCTCTCTCTCTATGAAGTGATCAGATTAAGCTTTTGTAGCGTCTCTCTCTCTCTCCCCCCTCTTTTATAGACTGCTCCTCATTTATATCATGATTTGCAGTTGCACCCTATACATCCTTCGATCGTGATCATCTTGAAGCTTCAATTCTCATTAGGAATGATATCTGTGGGCCCTTGAATAATGTGAGAAAACTCAAGGCCCACAAGAATTGGAGCCTCTCACCTCCCTACTCACAGATTGCTTCTTGTGCTTAATAGTGGTGGAGAAGCTCCATGAGATCGAATCCTTGCGTTTAAGTTTTTAAGGCAGAGGGAACAGTATGCGGTGTGCACTTCTTTTTTTAATTAGACCTGAGAAATTAATTACATGTTCGGTGGTTTATATAGTCCTAAAAGAAAAAGGAATTAGGGTATGTTTGTTTCAATTTAATCCTTGACATTCGTGGAAATTAAAAGTGGATCCACATCAAGAACCCTATAATAAAAAATCGATCTCAATCGAAATTTTACGTAAACTTTATCGAAGAATTTATTATTTGTCATGTCAGTAAATTCTTATGTCAAAAGTTTAGAAGAAAGGTGGATTCCACATTCAATTCAACCGAAATAGCAAGGACTTTTTTTTTTGGTTGCAAATTTAGCATTCTCAAGAATTAATTATGAATTGGTTAGAAATCCAGAACCAAAATTTTGGAATCCAACAAAATTACCATTAATAAGGAGAAGTTTCACATGCGTGAAGAAAGACACGTGGGCATGTTCCTTTCCTATCTAGCTCTCACATGCACATATTAGCGATCATGAAAAGATATATAACTTTATTGCTTACCTTCCTTGCTTTATATCTTCACATTGCAATTTCAAGTGAGGCAGGTACTAGACTGTGAAGGTAGAAGTTAATTGTTCTCCTTTTATTAATTAGTTGTCCCTTTAACCATTTGATCCACACGCAAAAATAATATTGCACTCAACCTGCCACTACTAGAGCGTGTTATATTCACTTTTTATTCCTTTGGTTTTTTCCACATGATTCACGTCTCCTACCTACTGCTTATCACCTTTTCGCCACGTGCTCTTTCTCTATTCTTTTGGTTATCCTTTCTCCAAAACAAAACAAAATTTTTTTTTATGGCCTTTACAAATAACTTTTCAAATACTAACTCGATCAGAAGTTCGATGCAGATTTATCAGACAATCAAACAATTAAACTTAAAGCGAACCCGAAGTTTGCTAAACTAAGTCACCAAATTTGAGCTTGTCTTAAGATGAGCTCACAATATTCAAACTCAAGTTATCACTGTATTAACAAATTTGAGCATGCTATACCTGTTTATCGACTTAGAATGACTCATAGTTGATTCCTATTCAAAAGCCTTTAGACGTACTGAAATAAGTTTCTCTACTTCTCTAATTGTTGTGCATCTTAAAACTTTTGTCTGATTTGAAATTTAATATAATACCTGTTCTCTAGTATAAAAGAAGCTCATAAAAATAAATTTAGCATATCAAATAAAAATTTGACCAAAATATACCCATTAATATATGAAATAAAAAAATCTTCATGCTTAGAAACAATGATTGTCAACATTGTTGGATTGCTAATGAGATTCAATACATGAGTTAGCATATACACTGATATTTACTACTTAATCTGTTAACAATTAATGTTTACTCTGAAGTTGCCTACTGTAGAATTGGAGGCGAAGGCGACGAAGCTCGGGAAAATTGTAGAGAAAACATTTTGGATGTTTCACGGACGACCGCGAGTGGCGCTACGGTCGACCGTGAACGTGCACATAGCCTGGAAAAGTCTCTGGACTTTTCACGGTCGACCGCAAATGGATTCACGGTCGACCGCGATACCCTTTAGTGCATTTTTTATTCTCTGTCGTTGGCCACGGTCGACCGTGACTGGCTCGCCGGTCGACCGCGATGCGGTTTTGGACCTGGGCTTGGTTTTCGGTTCTGTTTGGGTTTCATGTTCATATAAATAGGAACACGATTTGTTTAGGGTTTATTGGATCATATCGATCACTTTTGGGGTAGCTTGAAGGAGATTTTGAGCACAGAAAAGAGAATTTTTTTCTGAGCAATTTGTTTGAGGGTTTAGTTTGTGAGATTTGAGAGATTTGTTTGAGAGGTTAGTTGAGTGATCTTGTAATCTCTATTTTGTACTCTCTTTCTCTATAGTAAAAACACATTCCTTTCTTGCTCCGTGGATGTAGGTAATTTGCCGAACCACGTAAAAGTTGGTTGTTTGAGTTTGTGCCATTATTTTGGATTGTTTTTGGCTTTCTCTCTCGGTGTTTGAGTTTGTTCCGCCGTGCACAACAAGTGGTATCAGAGCTCGGGCTACGCTTGGGCTATTTGAAGGAGTAGATCGTTTTGGAGGCTCGTCTAGGGCTTCGTTTGGAGATAAAGGTGGGATCTATTTGGAGGAGTAGATCGTTTTGGAGGCTCGTCTAGGGCTTCATTTGGAGATAAAGGTGGGATCTTTTTGGTAAAAATTCTATCTTTTTTTCAATTTTTGGATCTATTCTTTAGTTTGTTCCGTATTGGTTGTTGGTGTGTTGAGGAAGATGACTGGAAAAGAAGGTACTTCGGGTGTTGAGGGTGATGCTTCTAGCGTGAAGATCATTCAAAATTTAAATATCCACTCTACGAAGATAGATATGGAGAAGTTTAATAGCACGAATAATTTTGGATTATAGAGATGTGAGGTTTTGGATGCGCTGAACGTGCAAAATTTAGAGGATACTTTGGAATTGGATGGCAAGCCAGATGATATTGAAGAGAATGTTTGGAAGAAGATGAATCAGACAATGTGTGGTGTTATTAGGTCTTGTTTAACACAAGATTTAAAGTATGATGTGATGAATGAGACTTCAACTAAGAAGATTTGGGAGACCCATGAGAGCAAGTATTTGACCAAGAGTGTGAAAAATCACTTGCATTTAAAGAGGAGGCTTTATCGCTTCTAATTGAAAAAAGGAACATCCATTGACGATCACATGAACCACTACACGAATCTTCTTGTGGATTTGGCGAATGTAGATGTTATGATTGAAGATGAGGACAATGCATTGTTGTTGTTGAGTTCCTCACCTGACGAGGAATATGAGACCTTTGTCCTTATTCTTATTAATGGGAATGTATCTCTTTCTTATAGTGAGGTCACCGCTATACTTATGAATCATCAACTTCGAAATAAAAATAATGAGTCTATAAGTACAACAACAGCAGAGGCATTGATCGCAAGAGGGAAGAATCCAAATCGAAAGAATTAGAAGTCACAATCTAGAGTAGGGCATCCTACAGTTAATAAAGATTAGTGTGCTTGGTGCAAGAAGACTGGTCATTAGAAGAAAGATTGTCCAAAGCTCGACGAATGGATGAAGAATAAGCAGAAGGGAAAAGAAAAGCAACTATCATCAGAAGCAAACATTATTATATCGTATGGTAATCTTTCTGACTCATCTGTTTATTCGCTTTCTATCAGTCACATAGGTCGCTATTCGGAGGAATCAGAGAGGATGTTGGATAGTGGTGAAACCTATCATATGTGCCCTAGAAGGAAATAATTTTCTAGTTTTAAGAAGCTGGAAAGTGGTGTGGTGTACATGGGTGACAATCGTGCATGTCAGATCCTTAGGATAGGAAGAATTCACATCAATATGTATGACGGGATAGTTAGAGAGTTACATAGTGTGAGATATGTTTCTTCTTTGAGGAAGAACTTGATCTCGATTAGAGCTTTGGTTGGAGAGGGTTTTAGAGTTCGTATTGAGGACATGATTCTCAAGATCGTGGAAGACTCTTTGATTGTGATGAAGGACGTTAGGAGGAATAACTTGTACTATTTGATTGGAAGTTCGGTGACAGGTGGATAGCTGACGACTTCTGTTAATTCGACTAGACTGCGGCATTTAAGGCTTGGTCATTCCACTATTGATTTGGAAAAAGGTGCATCGACCTACAATTTGAAGTCCAGTGAACATTTTAATGTGAGCAAGAATACCAAGGTAAAGTTTGGCACCTCTATTCACCGCACTGAGGGTCTTCCAAATGGAGTTCATGTGGATGTTTGGGGCCCTTCCAAGAAGGTATCAATGAGAGGTAATAAATGTTTGGTTTTATTTGTTGGTGGTTGTTCTAGGCATGCTTGGGTTGCAACCAAATCCTGATTGGATAAAGTCCTAGTAGTCTCCAACAGATTAAAGAAATGTGAGATTGATAGAAAGGTGAAGGTACTTCATTCTGATTTTGGTGGGAGGTACAAGAGGGACATGTTTCTGCATTTGAGGCAAGCTCACTGTATTTCGAGACACTTCGTTAGAAAGGAAATCTTGGGGCAACTAGATGGGGGTGACATATTTGGAGAACCATGCCTTGCTGGAGGAGGATCGATGTTTTTGGTCAAGCAATAGTTTGCAGAAGAGTTTCTGGACTGAGACTTCGACATATTCAAGTCACCTTATTAAAGGGTTGTCGACTGCTGCGATTAGAGGTAAACCTCCATTGGATGTTTGGTCTGGTAATGTCACTTCGGTTGAGGCTTCGATAAGGGAGCTAATTGGCTCTCAGCAGGTGGAGAGTTTTGGACAGACCTTAGATGTATCGTAATGGGTGGAGAGTGATGCTACTCCATATCGGGTGGAGATTACTCCACAGACTCCAGATCATATTGCATCGTTTGAGATTCCAGCTGAGGTGACACGGTTAGGGGATTATTTGGATTTGGGTACAGATGATGAGTTGGTTGATTCGAATGCAGGTGGTGGATATAATTTGGATACGGCCATTGATTCACCTTAGGTGGAGGTGTTTGATTTGTTTTACTTTGGGGCCATTTGGAGAGCTATCAGCCTCATATTTGTTGGTGAAGATTTGAGAACTTTTTTATTTGATTGAGAGCCTTTGGAGGTCATTTGGGGAACTACGTGAAGGCTTGATTCCTTAGGCAAGAGGATACGCAGACAGTTAGTTTTGATGCAGCCGATTTGATGGGTTGATACCAACGTTTTGGAGTTTGTTCGCATTCTCATTTGAGTCTTGACTTGTTGTGGATGAAGTCCGTTATCATGATTTTGTTTCACTTTGTACTTGACGTAACAAGTGAGATATTTGATTTGGTTGGTGTCGGCTCAGTTTTGGGAAAACTTCACCGAGATGGAGAATTGTAGAATTGGAGGCAAAGGCGACGAAGCTCGGGAAAATTGAAGAGAAAACATTTTGGATGTTTCACGGTCGACCCTGAGTGGCGGCGAACATGCACATAGCTGGAAAAGTCTCTGATCTTCACGGTCGACCGCGAGTGGATTCACGGTCGACCGTGATACCCTTAGTGTATTTTTCTGTTCTCTGTCGTGGCCACGGTTGACCAGGAATGGATCGGCGGTCGACCGCGATGCGGTTTTGGGCCTGGGCTTGGTTTCCGGTACTGTTTGGGTTTCCTGTTTATATAAATAGGAACACGATTTGTTTAGGGTTTATTGGATCATATTGATCACTTTTGGGGTAGCTTGAAAGGAGATTTTGAGCACAGAAAAGAGAGTTTTTTTCTGAGCAATTTGTTTAAGGGTTTAGTTTGTGAGATTTAAGAGATTTGTTTGAGATGTTAGTTGAGTGATCTTATAATCTCTATTTTGTACTCTCTTTCTCTATAGTGAAAACACATCCCCTTTTTGTCCCGTGGACGTATGCAATTTGCCGAACCACGTTAAAATTGGTTGTTTGAGTTTGTGCCGTTATTTTGGATTGTTTTTGGCTTTCTCTCTCGGTGTTTGAGTTTGTTCTGCCACGCACAACACCTACAACTTTGATGTTAAAACTATATTTTCCATACTTTTTTAAATAAATCTTTTTTATTTAGAATTGTAAATATGATGTAAAAAGCTTGAGAGTTGGCATATATATACACTTTCCGGTAAAAAAGAACAGATACCCGGAAGAAGAAAAAAATCCTATCATTTGGGGGTCAACGAATTCAAGGTACAAATAGGTAATCCAAACATTAAGGTGAACAAGAGCATATGAGGACCACTATTAACGCCATAAAGCATGGAGTAGCGGGCCTCTGAGTAGCATGGAGTAGAGATCTCAATACATAAACAGACTAGCTAGCATAGCATGATCAAATAATGAAAAACTAATAATAAACAAAAGAAAGGATGGGGCAAGGAGAGTTGGTGAGGACATTGCGTACCTTTTGTGATCACAAGTCTCCGCTGCCCACCATCCCCCACCGGCTATTTTTTCTTCTTCCGGCCATTCACTTTTCTGATTAATTAAGGAGCTAGCTACTGGATGGAAAATAAATAAAATCAACAAAAATAGAAAGGAGGAGCGATAGATCCAGGTACATTGCCTCTCAATGTATATAATCACAGCTGTAGTATATATGCGCGCACGTAGCACAAGAGAAATTAAGGAAGGATTAATTAATGTCATTGATTTTACACTACTCTTGCTTTGCACTTGCAGAAGGGGAGAACCTGCCTCCTAATCAAAATGACAGCTAATGTATGCATGTTCGAAGGATTAGTAATAATAATAAAACTGCAGTGAAGAGTCATACGTACATACATGGATCTGAATGACCATTCGTGTGCGTTTTGTAATTTGAGTCGTCTAATTACTTTTATCTCCTGGACTAATTGTCACTTGGCTAGTGATTAATTGCCAACGGATCAGCATCGTTCACTTCCAGCTCTAACTCTTGGTGACCTCCGTATTAGATCACAGCTGGCATGCGTGATTGAAATCTCTAATAACTCTTCTAATCGGTATTCAAAATGAGATTGTGAGGTTAAATAATATCAAGATCTGAATATTGTTGTTATAGGTTGCCTCAAATACTCAAATCCATATTGCTTTTGGAGTTCCTTTTATAGCTTGGTTTGTTTTGATCAAGAGTCCTACTTACATTAGACTTTGCACAACCAGTCATATTAGAGGTTTATTTCTACTTGGACTCTTGTCGGGTTTTAGGACATGTGGACTTCTATTCTTATTAGAACTCTTATTCCTTAGACAGCAAGAAGTTGGGATTTCAAGGCTACATAAAAACAATATTTCAAGCCAATTAGATCATCAATCTTCAGGGCACCAATCAAGAAGAGAGAGTTCTTTTGTGAAGCCTATTTGATATTCCTCTCTTTTGGTCCTTTAATTGAGAGTTGTATTAGGCTTTTGGGGTGTGATTTGGGATTGAGAGATTAAGAGATCCACTTTGTATTCCTCACAATTAGCAAAGCTTTTCTCCTCCTTCGCCCGTGGACGTAGGCTACAAGCCTAACCACGTATATATTTGTGTTCGTGTGTTCTTGATATTTTTCGTGTTTTCGTTTGATTGATATTAATTAGCTTATCCTGGGGAATTTGTCTTAACAAATTGGTATCAGAGCCCTCAGCTATCGATCGGATAAGAAGATGACGACAACTACTACGAAGTGGGATATCGAGAAGTTTGATGGCAACATCAGTTTTAGCCTTTGGCAAGTTAGGATGATCGTCGTGTTGACACAGAGTGGATTGAAGAAGGCTTTGTTCGGGAAGTCGAAGAAACCGACTACTATGACGGAGGAAGATTGGAACGAGTTGGATGATAGAGCTCTCACAACGATCCAGTTATGTTTGATAAACAAAGTTTTATAAGAAGTTCTCACGAAGAAAACAACCGCTAATTTGTGGTCTAAATTGAAGGATTTGTATTTGATAAAGTCCCTCACTAATCGCCTCCTCTTGAAGCAACGTTTGTACACACTTCGGATGTCGGAAGGAACACCCATCAAATCTCATATTGGTGAATTGAATTCTGTGATTACAGATTTGAGTAAGATTGATGTTAAGATTGATGATGAACATCAAGCCCTATTATTATTGTGTTCTTTACCGCCTTCCTACAAGCACTTCCAGGGATACTATGATTTATGATCGAGATTCTATTGGTATCAAGGACGTCAAAGAAAACTTGTTAAATAAAAAGAAGATCGACAAAGAGTTAACCACAAGTGAAAGTGGTGATAAAACTGATGGCTTGTTTGTTCTAGGAAGATCGAAAGAAAGGGGCTTTGGAGATAACAGGTATAAGTCGAAGCACAAGAACCTGACCTGTAAATATTGTAAGCAGAAAGGACACATCAAGACCAATTGCTACATATTGAAGAACAAGAATAAACAAGAAGAGTATGAAGAAAAATCAAAGCAGGACTCCGCTGAAGTTGATATTGCTGAATATGTGATTTTGTTGGCTACAGATAATATAAACAGGAGCATAGATAATTGGATCTTAGATTCGGGTTGTTCTTATCTGATACGGGTGTATCTTCTCTTCGGAAAAACGATCCTCATGGGAGTTTGAGGATAGGTGATTCTCATGATATCTTAAGAATAGAGACGTGGTTGGAGCCATAGAGGACGGCGAAAGAAGTCAGAAGGAGTGGAACGCAGAAGATCAGGAAAAACAGGGTCGGGTTCTGGCCGGTCGACCGCGGCACCCATGCCGGTCGACCGGATCTCTGGCCGGTCGACCGGACCAAGCCTGGCGGTCGACCGGATCGCGATTTCTGGGTTTCCTGTTTCGTTTTGGATTCTGTTTTGACAGGGATTCCTGATCCTTTTTGGACTTGTTTATTTACAAGATTACCACCACGTTGTAAACCCTATAAATAGGGATTGTTTAGGGTTCTAAACAAGGGGGGTTAGAGGCCAAGATGTAGTCCTAAAGGGTTTTAGGTCTAAGTGAAATCCTGATCAAAAGGATTAGGGTTTAGATTGTAATCAGATCTCAGAGAGAAATGATCAAGAGAAAATTCTAATAATTGTATTAGGGTTTTAGAGAGAGAGAGTTGAGAGGTTGTTCTCGATTCTAGTGAGATTGTGAGGGACAGATTGTAATCTTTTGTTCTTCATAATCTAGAGAAGGTATTTTCCTTCGCCTTATACTGAATTGTTCTTGTGTTTTGGTCATCCTCTTCTCAACCCACCTTTTGATAATTCCGCGACCAAATGGTGCTCGCACGGCGACTCGTATCACTATCATATGTATCCTAATCGGGACTGATTCACCACTTATGAAGCTATTGATGATGGAGTTATTCTTATGGGAAACAACGCCTCATGCAAGACTGTTGGGAAAGGCACAATTCGGATTAAGATGCATGTTGGAGTCATTAGGACTTTGACAAATATTAGGCATGTTCTAGGTTTAAGGAAAAATCTCATCTCTTTTGGCACTCTTGATAGCATTGGGTGTAATTTTTCAGGTGAAAGTGGAGTTCTTAGGGTTACAAAAGGCTTTCTTGTGGTTATGAAAGGAAAGAAGATCGACAACTTGTATGTTTTGTAGGGTTCTACTGTTACTGGATCGGCTGCAATTGCATTGTCAATGTCAGGAGTTGATACTACCAGATTATGGCATATGAGACTTGGTCATATGAGTGAGCGCAGATTGACCGAGTTGATTAAGAAGGGTCTTTTATATGGACACAGTACAAAAAATTTGGGATCCTGTGAGCATTGCATCTTTGGAAAGTAGAAAAGAGTCAGCTTCAGTATGACAGTGTATCAGACTAAAGGTATTTTGGATTATATCCATTCAGATCTTTGGGAACCTTCTCATGTTGCCTCGAGGGGTGGTAGTTCTAGATATTTGTTGACCTTTATTGATGACTACTCAAGGAATGTTGGGTCTAATTTTTGGGACATAAAGATAATGTGTTTGTGACTTTCAAGCAGTGAAAGTATTTGATTGAGAAGCATACTGGGAGACTGATTAAGATACTTGGAACTGGTAATGTCCTTGAGATTTATGGAGGAGAATTTAATGAGTTCTGTAAAAAGGAGGGAATCGTTAGACATTGTACAGTCCCTAGCACGCCGCAACAGAATGGAGTGGCAGAATATATGAATAGAATCTTATTAGAGAAAGCTCATTGTATGATATTCAATGCAGGTTTAGGCAAGGAATACTGGGCGGAAGCAGTGAATACGACCTGTTACTTAGTGAATCGGTCGTCATCTGTTGCTATTAGTTGTAAAACTCTAGATGAGGTTTGGTCCGATAAACTTGCAGATTATTCTAATATATCTTAGAATATTTGGTTGCCCTGCATATGCGCATGTTAGTCAAGGGAAACTTGAGCTACGAGCGAAGAAGTGAATATTCTTAGATTATGCATTGGGTGTTAAGGGTTTTAGGTTGTGATGTCATGATCCAAAGTCTCCTAAGATTATTATTAGCCGTGATATTACTTTTAATAAATCCGCTATGTTCCACCAGAAACGATCATCGGTTTGAGTTGTTGATACGGCGCGCACTACAGGACATAAGGTGGAATTAGAAATTCATGATTCAGCTCTTCAGCAGGCTGCAAAAAGAGCGGGAATACACTATTGCTAGAGATCGGTCTAGATGAAATATCCAACCACCGCGAAGATATGAAGATACAGTAGCTTATGCATTATCGGTTGACAATTTTGTGCCCTTTAGCTATTCAATTGCTACTTCAGGTGATGACTTCGCTAATATTTATGGTCATCGTGTGGACAATTCAGTCAATTTATTGAAGAGGCATCTTTCAGTTAGCAAGTTCAAGTCGAGCTTAAACTTGATCCATACGTATCGTCCTTAGATGCCTGCGAGGCTATTGGAGAAGGTGGAGTAAGTTAGTTTATTTTGGAGTGAGGAATCTTCTACGCATTTGAGTCAAGGTGGAGATTTGTTATAGGTTGCCTCAAATATTCAAATTCATATTGCTTTGGAAGTTCGTTTTATGGCTTGGTTTATTTTAATCAAGAGTCCTACTTACATTAGACTTTGCACAACCAATCATATTAGAGGTTTATTTCTATTTGGACTCTTGTTAGGTTTTAGGACATGTGGACTTCTATTCCTATTAGAACTCTTATTCCTTAGACAGCAAGAAGTTAGGATCTTCAAGGCTATATAAGAACAATCTTTCAAGCCAATTAGATCATCAATCTTCAGAGCACCAATCAATAAGAGAGAGTTCTCTTGTGAAGCCTATTTGATATTCTTCTCTTTTGTTCCTTTAGTTGAGAGTTGTATTAAACTTTTAGGGTGTGATTTGGGATTGAGAGATTGAGAGATCCACTTTGTATTCCTCACAATTAGTAAGGCTTTTCTCCTCCTTCGTCCGTGGACGTAGGCTACAAGCAGAACCACGTATATCTTTGTGTTCGTGTGTTCTTGATATTTTTTGTGCTCTGGGGTGATTGATATTAGCTTATCCAGGGGAATTTATCTTAACAATTGTGCTTCTTAGTTTCTTTATGATTTTACTTAAACCATCTCTTTCATTCTTATGCTCTGCATAGATGCTATCCGAGAGAAAACAACAACATCGTAAAACTATATCACGTCATTGGAAATATATATGTCCCTCTTTTTGGGAGATGAAGATTCTCCTTGCGAAACTATTTTTGGCTAATGCTTTTGAAGGTTGTCTTCGAGTAACAAAAAGGAAGCTTAGGTCAAATTCAGTATCGAGCTCCTACTATCCTTTTCTTAGCAATGGCCTTGCCAGCACAATCATTTATTCATGCACGGAAAAGGCCAGTACATTTTGGTCCCTCTCCAAGAACAACACACGATCTTTTCTTCAAAGAAGACAAAGAAAAATAGAATAATACATGATACATGTCCATGGTTTTCATCCTTGGCTCATATAAGGGGAAAAAAAGATTCCTCTTCGATGATAAAGAATGGAATGAATTGTTAAAAATTAATTATATATTTGCGTTCTATACTTTAAGAATATTAAAAAAACTTAGTTCAATGTGGGAAATCAAAAGGTTTGTCCTAATATTTATAAGTGGAATAACTTGCCTACTTTCACATGAAGATTTTTCGATTTGAATCTCTCCTATGTTATGTCAATTTTTCTCCTACATATTTGGAGACTATGTTACACATATATTCTAAAATTTCACTGATTTTATAAATATTTATAAATACTATGGTGAGACTTGCCTAGCTACAACATGCTATTTAAGAAAATTTTATCCATGATATTGTAAATGTACATGTGTGAGCATCGGCAGATTCACACTGGGGGCAAATGGGGTCAATTGCTCCCACTGATCCCCACAAAACCATATTTAGTATTTGGTTCAAGATTTTG
>NC_033796.1:650276-677717 GCF_001876935.1 Asparagus officinalis
TTGTTTACAGTAAAAATATGAAATACGGCAACAATCATTATTGAATTCTAATATAATACTTAAGAGATATTAGAACTAGTCGATAATATTGTCATGCAATTGTGCATGCTTTTCTTTTCATACTAAAAAGAAAACTTTAGATAAACCTTCATGTGTGCGCGCGCATTTGCATCCACAAGAACTTAAAGGTCCAAATTAACGCCTCTCCCTTAGTCCCTCCTATGATATTCTCTCTTAAATCATCCATGGGATTCAAGTCTCCATGACTCTCCCCGTCACATCGCCAGCTACAAGTTTTGTCTTCGTTATTTACAATCATGTAAGTGCTCATTCTCTTCTTCTTTTTTCGTTGAGACCAAAAAAAAAAAAAAAACAAAACAAAAAAAAAAAAAAAAAAAAAAAAAAAAAAAAAATGAGACCAAAAAAAAAAAAAAAACAAAACAAAAAAAAAACAAAAAAAAACGAAAAACAAAAAGGAAAAAAAAGGGTCGTGGCTAATTAGAAAGTTGAAGGTGTGGGCGCAAGTTGCGCTGTGGACTGACATTTTTGGTTGTACATGTCTAGGACAATTAAGAGATTCTAAGATTCTCTCGTTGATGAGCATGCGTCGCTATCATCAAAATAATTCATTTCGTTGTTTACAATCATGTAAGTATTCATTTCGAGACATACTGATATTTTCCTCAGTATTAGCTTTTTTAATTTGTGATATATTGACAATATTTTCATGTGGCTCCTCATTCACAAGATTTTGTTGTCCTTTTTCTTTCACATCTTTGCCACTAAAGTCATCAATATATTCGCGATCATCATCCTCATTTCCTATCATCATCAATGTTAGAAGATAATTTGTAATTCTAGAAAACTTTAGGATATTTGTAAAAAGCATGTAAACTAGAAATGTCTAGAATAATATAGGAACTAGATATATTAAGCATGAATATATATAAAAAATAGAATTATATAGAATTCTCTAGAAACTTGATGTATCATGAAAAATCTAAGCATTCTAGAGAATTCCTTGTGAGCCTATAAATGGGGGGTGAATAGGGTCAAAGCTAATCTAATTCGATAATAATGCCAATAAAAACTTACTAACAAAAATATCCTAACAAGATAGATATTCAATTGAGGTAAAGAAAGGATATATAAACAAGGGGATAAATATAAAACAAAAATGGACAAAAATGCAAATTCAAACAAGCAATATGATCACGAGTTCAGTCCTTCTGACCTACGTCTTCGCTCCCCACTCCCGGGGAGAATCCACTAACACAACGAGTTTTCGACGTTTACCCAAAACGTTCACAATCGGTTTTTAACGCTTACCGACAAACGTTTATAACAAACACAATGTAAATACACTCTACATCCTCTAAGTGTTGGCCTAGCTGTAGGCAAAAAAAAATTACCTATAGGTTCCCGTACACAGCTCGAGATGAAGAAAAGACGATGAACATTAATATCCGAGTCAAGGAGGATCATCTGATACCTTAAGGAAGCTAACAAGTGCATGAAGCAAATCGGTGAATCATGCGAGTTGATGGAACGGAAAAAAAACGACAAAATGACTCAACCAGAAGCTGTGTCTCGCCCACAAAGGATGAAGCACCACTAGTGTCTCGCCCAAACCATGTGTGTCGCCTCTCTTCTTCAGCTTTCCAACGCATCTTGAATCACTTAATTCTGAGATCGGATTAGAGAGTTAGAGACAAAATACAACATATAGTTTCCGAGACACATGCAACTGTCTCGGAAACTACAAGACAAGAACTAGAATTTCGACCATGATTCGCATCGAATCGGAAAAATCTCAAAAAAGACATAAGTTGTAGGTCTCTCTGCAGATTTCCAACACATCTTGAATCACTTAATTCCAAGATCAGACGAGGGAGTTAAGGCTATGAGACAACACATAGTTTCCGAGACACATACAATTGTCTCAGAAACTATAAGACAAGAACTGATATTTCAACCATGATTCAAATCGAATCTGAAAAATCTCAAAAGATAAAAGTTGTAGGTCTCTTCACCATCTTTCCAACGCATCTTGGATTACCTTATTATTGGATTACCTTATTACAAGATCGGACGAAAGAGTTAGAACCAAAATACCCAAGATAGCACAAACTGTCTCGGAAGTGCGAGACACCTCAGACTGTCTGCCACACTGAGAAGCTGATAACATATTTTCTGATAGTTTTTTTGAGTTTTGTACGGTCCATATAACTTATTAACTGCTGGAGATCACCTATGAACGTGGGGGAAGCAATTACAAGCGAGAATCACGCCCATAACTGCAGGAATAATGACAATTAAACATGGGGGCCGGTTACAAAACAGCCAAAACTGACATACTTCTAAGATAGTTGCAACTGTCTCAGAAGATAGTTACAACTTTCTCAGAAATGGGAAGCTGATCATGCTTCCGAGATAGTTACAATTGTCTCGGAAATAGGAATTCTTCGACACCTTCAGTTATAGTTCCTAGGGGCTATAAATACCCCCTATGACCATGACAAAGTATTTTGAAGTAGATTAAGCAGAGATACTTGAACAATTTGGTGAATTCCAAGTAAGAAAGAGAGATTCTTCATCACGTGCAAATATTTTTCAGAGTTCTTGTGATTCCTTGAGATCTAAGCTTTGACTTAATCTCGAAAATAGTGTTTTATCTTACTTCAATAACATATTCACTTCTTTTCTTACTTCTAAACGAAGCAAGAATCCCAAAGCCTACACGGTTCAATCTAAATCTGTGATTCGGTGGTCCACGGGCTAACGCACCCCCGGTAGAGGCAAAGATCCTACGCAAGCAGCGATCCAACAAGATCATGTGTGTGTTTCTAGGAAGCACTCCTAATTTGGTTTTGTTATAAAGAGTAGTTTTACAAAGCACAAGGCTCACTCTTTTATATTCATTATAATCGATAAACAGTTATAATAAATTCTACAACAAAATTTGATTCCGACGTAAATATGCTGGCGATCACAGTGGGAGCCAACGGTCTCGCTACCGAGACCGTTGTGTCGTATCTGATCAAGATACCGGTTGAATCCACGGTCGAGTACGCGTTCGACTAAACCAAGTTTGAAGAATATATCTTCTCATCCTCTTCAAGATCTTCCTTGTCCTGTAAGTGTAGGAAGATCTCATCATTGAAGAAGGCTTACACGCCAAAGAAGGCCCAAGGTGATGACTCTCACCCAATCGTTGCTGAGGGCTCCCCTTGTAACATTATCCTGGCGACCCCAAAGCCGGAAGCTCTGCTCACGATGATTCCTTCCTAATTAAGGATTCCTCCCTAATTAAGGAATCGTCTGATCGAAGTTTGCCAACTCTAACG
Source organism: Asparagus officinalis (assembly GCF_001876935.1). Lineage (NCBI taxonomy): Eukaryota > Viridiplantae > Streptophyta > Magnoliopsida > Asparagales > Asparagaceae > Asparagus > Asparagus officinalis. The sequence continues at coordinate 653,624 of NC_033796.1, forward strand.
AAGAGGGCTCGTCAGAGACAACGCCAACGTCTCGCTCGTCAACTCGCTAAGGCCTTGGAACAGGTCGATGGGATTCAATACTACATGAACTTGGAGTCTAGGATTCGTCGTGCAACTGAATCATGTCAACATCAAGTTTCTGACATGTCCTCCAAGCCATTAACCGAAGAGTGGGTTCTTGTCAAGAGGACTCGTTCGACGAGGGAAGAGCGCATAAAAAAACATCGTGCACATGTTCCACAAGCTTGCGCTCTTAGAAAGAGGGAAATTGTGGCCAAAGAATCACCAAGAACATGCAAAGTTTGGATCCCAAAGTCCAAACTTGTGTGAAAATTAAATTCACCGACGACAAGGAGTGCCCCCTTTAGCCGAGACACATGCCACTGTCTCGACTCGCACCAAAGCCCACCTTTATCCGGGAACACTAGCCGGTATTCTGTCTCACCAAAGCCCTTTGTTCGAGACACTACCAGTGTCCGCGACAAGCTCATTGCACTGACCAGTGTCTCGGCCGAAGGCAAGTTCCCGAGGCTATTCCCTCAACTTCATCGACGTCTATTTCTCGCCCGTCTGCTGCAACTACATTTGCTACATTATTAGTGGAGCCTTGCATCACTCCTGACCTATCAAACTTCAAAATCACAATGGCAGATCGACTTGGTCCTTTGCACGAAGATCGAGGCAAAGCTCTGGGTCCGGTGAACAAAATTCAAATGACTCTTCAGACTGGGGGGTCGTACGTATCATCTCACCATCAATATGGCTGATAAAGGAAAATCTAAGCGGCATTCAAGTGAATCAATATCTTGAATCACTTAATTCCAAGATCATATGAGGGAGTTAAGGCTATGAGACAACACATAGTTTCCGAGACACATACAACTATCTCAAAAACTATAATAAAATAACTAATATTTTGACCATTATTTGCATCAAATCTGAAAAAGCTCAAAAGAGAAATGTTATAGGTCTCTTCACCAGATTTCTAATGTATCTTGGATCACCTTATTCTGAGATCGGATGAGAGAGTTAGAGTTAAAATATCCGATACAACACAAACTATCTCGGAAGTACGAGACACCTTAGACTGTCTCGCACACTGAGAAGTTGACAACATATTTTCTGATAGTTTTCTCAAGTTTCATATGATCCACATGGATTATTAACTGTTGGGGATCACCTATAAACGTGTGGGAGCAGTTACAAGCGAGAATCACGCCCATAACCGCAGGAATAATGACAATTAAACATGGGGGGGGAGCGGTTACAAAACGGCCAAAACTGACATGCTTCCGAGATAGTTGTAACTGTCTCAGAAATGAAAGCTGATCATGCTTTCGAGACAGTTACAACTGTCTCGAAAATAGGAGTTCTTCGACACACCTTCTTTTCAACTTTTGACTTCAGTTATAATTCCTAGGGGCTATAAATACCCCCTATGACCATGGCAGGGCATTTTGAAGCAAATTAAGCAGAGAGACTTGAGCAATTTGGTAAATTCCAAGTAAGAAAGAAAGAGTCTTCATCACATGCAAACCTTTTTTAGAGTCTTGTGATTCCTTGAGATCTAAGCTTTAACTTAATCTCAAGAAGAGTGTTCTATCTTATTTCAATAAGATATTCACTTCTTTTCTTACTTCCAAACGAAGCAAGAATCCCAAAGCCTTCATAGTTTAATCTGAATCTGTGATTCGGTGGTCCACGGGCTAACGCACCCCGTCACAGGCAAAGATCCTACGCAAGCAACGATCCAACAAGATCATGCGTGTGTTTCTAGGAAGTACTCCTAATTTGGTTTTGTTTTTGTTGTAAAGAGTAGTTTTACAAAGCACAAGGCTCACTCTTTTGTATTCATTGTAATCGATAAACAGTTATAATAAATTCTACAACGAAATTTGTTTCCAACGCAAACACTAGCTCGTGTCCTCTTTCTCAAGTGCTCGGATTTACAACCTCTCTCTAGGCTTTACAACCGACGCCATTCCTCTTGAAATCGACCCCGTCTCTCACCAACCACTCCTCTCGATATACGAGTATAATACAATATGAAACTCATAATAATGCTCAAATACAAATGATTTGTTCTCTATAATGGGTGAGAACACAATATAAGCTCACTCTCACAATATCACAATCCCACAACCCAATATATAATGCTATAATGGGTGAGAACACAATATAAGCTCACTCTCACAATATCACAATCCCACAACCCAATATATAATGTATGAAATACTAAAACAATATAAGCTCACTCTCACAATATCACAATCCCACAACCCAATATATAATGTATGAAATACTAAAAGTTCAAATAGGAATGTGTGTGATAAAATATGTTCAAATAAAATCTAACTCAAGTAATAAACTAGCCATGATATAGATATGAAAATCAAGAACAAAATGCTAGATAAATGAGTTGAGAAAAACTTCTATATAAACACAAAGAGATGATGAAAGTGATTGAGGATGAATTCCTCAATTGACAATGTAAGCTTCCTCTTTGTAAACAAACACCAAACTTGAAAATAAAACTTAAACAATCTTTTAAACCTTTGGAAACTCTTGTTAAAAACCCACTTAGATAAATTTTAGAAGTGAAACAGTAAGGGCATTTATAGGATGAAAAACCAAAGCCCAAAAACCAAGAAAACCCAGCAAAAAGATAAAAATACAAAAAGCTAAAAAAAACTAGTCGTTGGGCCGTCAGTCAACTGATATTATTCATCAGTCGACTGATGAGCTGATCGTTACAAGCAAACTGGCAGCTCATCGATTGACTGAAGACCTCATCAGTCAACTGATGTCTCATTAGTCGACTGATGCCTCATCAGTCAACTGATAGATTATCAGTCACAAAAATAAATAGTTTTGACAATGTTTGGCGTTTTCATCAGTCGACTGATAGAGACCGTCAGTCAACTGATAACAGGTTTTCAGCCTGTTATGAATAGTGAAAACAAATTTCAAACCTCTTTTTAAAATAGCAAATAAATTCCAAAAAATATAAAACTTTGGAAAAAGTTTATAAACATAAAAATAAATATGTTGGGAAAGGAATTTTTTAATTTGCACTTACCATTTGTGAAAACTCAGAAATATACAAAAACACTAAAATACATGTGTATTAAAACATGTTAATTTTGACATTTTGCACAAGTCAAGTTTTGAAAACTTGTATAGTGTTTTTATAGACTTAATAAAATATGTTTATAATGTTTGTATAGTCCAAAGCATATTAAAGTATATTTTGCATAAAAATATCTATGATTTGAGAACTTTCACAAAAGAATGTGTGTGTAAATTTGAGCTTGAACAATTAGCACACATTATATATAAACCTATACTAAGTATACCAAGAATGAACCTTATGAAGCTTGAACTTTGATTGGTTGACTAGATTTGCATAAGCTTCAATATCAATGTAGCTCATTTTCCTGTGTATACTAAACACACAAAACAAAATACTAAAATCAATATTAGTCGTAAATTGATTGTTAAATCATCATCAAAACAAGAAGGCCAACAATCTCCCCCTTTTTTATGATAACAAACAATTTACCAATATGCATTATAAGATCAATAAAAATAACAAAAAATAAATACTATATACCTCGTATTTTTCTCCCCCTTTGGCAACATCAAAAATGAGGAAATATACACAATAAGAGCTAAAAGCCCCCCCTACATGTAAGCATGAGTGAGAAATATAGAAATAGGGAATTCTCCCCCTATTTAAAATCCTTAAAGAATGGTTAGCCACACAAGACAAATATTAATAGATACAAGGGCTTATTTAAACAAAGATGCAAAATAAATATATATAAACTCAATCACATCCACACAATTGCATAAGTAGATGAACATGAATATATATAAGTAAATTAACCAGAGTTTACACAAACTCTTACATGTTCATTACATTAACAAACTAAAACAGTTAAGCATCCAAGAGCCCACAAACATAGTTTTTAACATATAAGACATAGAAAATACTACATCACAAAGTTTAGAAACACAAAACAAATACATATACTAAAAAAATCCAAAACAAGTCATCTGCATCAAGAAGAAGAAAGTCTTGGACCTGGCAATGAAGTAGAAGGCTGCAACGCACTAAGAACAGAGTCAAGCTTAAGCTCCAGGCCATCTACCCTGCCAATCACCTCAGCATGAATTTCTTCTTGTCGACTCTCGATATCCCTCAATCGTTTGTATACGCCTTCTTCCAAGCTGTCGAGGCGACGAGCCGTGAAATCGGGAATATGCGAAGAAGAAGCAGGAGGAAAGTGGTGATGGGCTCTATAGCTAGAATCAGAAGATGAATCACTAGAGCTGGATGACGCGGACATAGGAGACCTAGGTGGGGGAACATACGGTGGAAGGTTATCTAAAGCATATTGGGTAGGAGGAATACTCATCTATTAAGGGAAATGGAATCAAACAATGGCGAGATTTTGAGAGATGTTCCCCTGAAAGATCAACTTCAAAATGGTTAAAAATCTTGGTAAGAATGGCTCCAAAAGGTAAAAATTTAGAGTGGGTGGAGGCCATTATATCAAAGATTACTTTCCCCCACATGACATCCCTATTGCCAACAATGGCATATATGGCATAGGTAAGATCTTGGGAGTAATGGTCATAAACCCCGGTTTTAGGGATTATATTATAGCAAATAATCCTCCCAATAATATTAGCTAAGAAAGAAACAGAGTCGGATTCAAGAGGAAAGTGTCTACCAGGTAGAGTCATCAAAGAAATAATAGCTGGATCATCATCCATGATATTACCTAAAAGAGTGTCTCCTCTAGGTATATCGAGGATCTCAGAAAATTTATTAGCAGAGAATAGGATTTGGTGACCCTTGACAAGAGATGAAATAAGTGGAGTGTTAGGGTCAGTAGAATGAACTTGCAAATTTGCATAAACTAACCGCACTAAATGAGGATAATGCGGGCGATAATTCTCACTGGAAAGCAAATTAATCAACCTAGCTGCATGAAAATAGGTTCTTAAATGAAAATGATCGGAATCATCAAATTTGACAAATCTCCCATGAAAAAATTTTAGTTGGCAGAGAGCACGGTATTTCCCAATTAAGGTGGGATTCCGTAAATATTGTTCATAAAACTAAAAATTCTCTGCGGGAGGAGGAGATGGAGCTCGAGGAGCTCGAGGAGGGGGATTAGGGGCTTGAGAGGAAGAGGGTCGTCCTCTGTCAGTCCTAGGGTGTTTCACACTACCCCTATGCATGATGATTTACATATTTGCAAGAAAATAGACAAAGATAGGAAACCCTAAGATGATGAAACGAAAGCCTTGTTAGACCCTAGAGGGGGGGTGATTAGGGTCTTATGCTAATCTAATCCGATTTTTTGCCAATTAAAACTAATTAACAAGTTATCCTAGCAAGTATAAAATATAACAAGATACATGAGCTAGGATAGACAATATGAACTAATGAATATATCCTAGCAATGAGATATTATAAATATATGAACAAGGATATATAAACAACACAAGGGTAAATAATGTAAATAAAGAGGTGGACAAACTAACTAATGAGACAATGACGATATGAGCAATGAGCACAAATATAAATGAACGCCAAAGCACACACAAACACAATCAAATAATCACGGAGTTCGGACCTTCCGTCCTACGTCTCCGCTCCCTACTCCCCGAGAGAAATTCACTAACACAACCGAGTTTTCTACGCTTACCCGAACAACGTTTACACCTCACACTCGGTTTTCTAGTTTACCAAAAACTCTACAATTAACACACTCTTGTAATCTCACTCTACACCCTCTCAAGTGTTGAACTAGATGTGTCTCCCTCAAGTGCTCGGATACAACCTCTCCCTAGGTTCATTAACTGACGCCACTCCTCTTGGGACGATCCCCGACTCTCGACACACACTTCTCTCGGTGTACAAGTGTATTACAAAGTGATCTCACAATAAGCACAATACAAGGAGTTTGTTCTCTACAATGGATGAGAACGAATTATAAGCTCACTCTCTAAGTTACACAATCCCAAAACCCAATTATATTATGAATGTAAATACAATAAGTTCAATGGTTGTGTATGTGTAAACAAAGAGAAAATAAAATCAACTAAACTCAATATGAACACTAGCTTAATAAAATGACAATCAAACAATATAAAATATAAAGCTAGATTGAGTTTAGAAAACTGCTTAATAGATCAAGAGTGGAAGGAGAAGAGTTGGATGCTCAAACACCAAATAGATGATCTCCTCAAGCTCTTGTGGAATTGATTCACAAAACCGAAACACTCAAATGCTTAAAAGCTTATAAACACACTTCAAACAAACTTAAACCCTTGATTAAAACTTTGTTAAACCTCTTGGATTCGCTTCTGAAAACTGAGCTATAAGGGGGTATTTATATGAAACCCCAAAGCCAAGAGAAAGCCAAGAAAAGACTAAAAAACCAGCTTAACAACGGCTCTGAAAACTAGCCATTGGAGTAGATTTGACAGTACGACGGTCGACCGCGATGGTCGACCGCGAAGGTCATCAAAACAGAGAAAACTTCTAGAGAGTTCGACGGTCGACCGTGGCGGTCGACCGTGGGAATTTTTAGCTTGACGGTCGACCGTGGCGGGCGACCGCGAAAGTTTCTGCTGCCCACTCGGAGAAAAACATAGGCGCGGTCGACCGTGGCGGTCGACTGCAAACTGATACAAAATATTTCAGGTTTGAAAGTGAAATGCTGATTTTAAAACCCTATTTAAAAATATCAAATAAATTCAGAAAAATATAAAACTTTGAGAAATGATTGTAGGCATGAGAACACACATGCTACAAAAACTGGTTTTCTAAAAGGACTTTCCAAATAAAAAATATCATCATTTTGTAAAATAGTCCAAAACATGAAAATGTGAACACATGAGTTTTGATATTTTAGCTTAACCATGTTTTGAAACATTACAAAATGATTTTGTAGACTTAATAAAAGATGTATATGATTATTGTTAAGTTTATAAACCAAGAAAATAATATTTTCACAAATACAATAGAAAATAAAACATATGAGTATGTATATGAAAATATATTTGTTTCATATCTAAGTAGTTAAACCAAATCACAAAAATAAATATGAAATATGTGTAGGCTGTCTAAAAATCATAATAGATAGTTTATCCTCCATCAAACACCGATGATGGAACTTACAATCTGACGACTTCCAGAAGGCTACAATTTGAAGACTTTCACGTAGATCGCTGAAGGTTACAATCTGACGACCTTCACGACAACCGATGAGAGCTCTAGTTCAACAGCATTAACAATCAACATCGGGAGTTACAATCTGACGACTCTCATATTCTCAAGGAGCCAAGACGAAGATGTGTGTCAACGTCAAAACGCCAGGGTCGATCCCGCGTTACAACATCAAAACGCGAGGGTCGAACCCACGTTACAACATCAAAACGCCAGGGTCAAACCCGCGTTACAACATCAAAACGCCAGGGTCAAACCCGCATTACAATATCAAAACGCCAGGGTCAAACCCGCGTTACAACATCAAAACGCTGGAGTCGGACCCGCGTTACAACAAGCGAAACGTGAGCGACCCTCGCGTTCTGGATGTTCAGTCAACACCCAACCTCGCGTCTCAATCCTAAGACGCGAGGTTAGGGTCCTGAATGCCAGGTTGGGCGTTTGACTCATTCAAATATGAGTCGAACGATTTCAGAACCGTTTCCCCACGATCTGAGAAAATCACGCCCACTTAGGAGCGGATTTAGAGGGCAGTTACACCCCCTTAATCCCCTATAAAAGCGAGTAAACTCAACTGAGTTCAAGGTTCGATTCTTCTGAGTTGGATTCTTCTGAGGGTTCGATTTTTATTGGCTTGAATCGACCATTGAAGGCTAGCTTTTTGGAGCTGAGAATTGACAGCAACAGGGGAGATCATTGGGCGAACTTCGGAGGAGATCGGCATCATCCTTCAAGGAAGATCATCTTCAACGTTCGGCAACAGGAGCTTCCTCATCCTTGGCTATTAACCGATTTTCGGTTTAAATCAACTCTTTTTCAAGAGTTAAAACTCGTTCAGAGTTATCAACTCGTTCAGAGTTCTAAAACTTGCCACGCAAGTTCTACACAACGTCAAATCGTGAGGAGAAGACATCGTTCCAGTGAATCAAGACATGCGGATCGTCAACGGAGAGCAAACTCGACGCGAGCATTCGAGGGAGGCACTCCATCGCCACCGTGAAGAACCCAGTTTTAAACAAAGGGGAGGACCAAATTCGTTCTCTTCTCTTTTGTAATCAAATTATAACCGGAATCAAAGAAATACAAGTCAATTTTCTTTTATGTAATTTCATATTTATAAACATGAAAGCCAAAACCTGTGTTGTATATATATATGACTACATATATATACAAAGAAACCAATAAAATATGTGTGTATATGATATTGAGCTTAACTTACTTAACACACATAATATAACACCTAAACTAAATTACCCAAGCTTGATCAAGGTCTTCAATGAGCTCAACTTGGTACAATTGCGGATGAAGTTTAAACTTGGATCTTCAACTTGAATTTGCATAGCTTCACTCCACAATTCCGCCAACCTCCATTTGATATGATCATGAATACTCGATTCCATCCATCCTCCAACTCGTTGTTTGCTTAGAATAAATACGAAAACACAAACACTAGACAAATAACATTAGAAGTAAATTGTTTGTTAAACATTATCAAAACAAGAAGGCCAACAAGCCTAAGACGACAAAACCCTAAAAATTAAGAGCTCAAAAAGGACAAGGATAAGGAGAAAGGATTATACCAATGAGAAGGACCACAAAGCTCAAAGACGACTGGAGAGCAGGATCAACAGGAGGAGATGATAGCAGGGAATCGCCAGTCGACCAAGGAAGATCGGATGAACTGAGGAATCAACCAGGGTTTTGGCGTATAGGGAGAGTTTCGAGGGCTAGGATTGATTCATATAGGAGAGGAACGACCAGGATGAGGAGGTGATAACGGGTCGGGTTAGAACCAAAAAGAAATCCGCAGATGAAAGTTTAAAGCCCAAAATCAATCGAGCCCGTCGGTCGACTCATCAGTCGACTGAAGGTATCAGTCGACTGATCAGCCGACTGATAGGCTCACAATCAGTTTTTTCAAATGAATTTTGATTTTTATGCTTTTAAATATGTGTAAATATATATAAAATTGTAAACAATCATTTAATTAATGAGTAAACATATTTTAAACAAAATTTTATACAAAAATAATTTATTTTTAAAAATATATAATTGTATTCATAAAATTTTCACAAAAATCATTTTTAAACACATCCTATATTACAAAAAATTATAAAATAACAAAATTAAAAAAAAAATTAATTTTGTTTTGGCATCCAAGCATTTTTTGTGCCGAACATTTTTGGGATATGACCCCTATCATTTAAGCTCAAGGTCCTTGGGTTATGAACCCATTTGGGCGTATTTTGTGTACCGATCCGATTAAAACAAAAATTGTATAAATGATCTTTACGATTGTAATTTGTGCAATGAAAAGGTTAAAATGATTTGCGTTGACCAATAGGTTGTGCACGTGAATCATTTGTAAAAATAGATTTTTCTTTAAAATTGTTTTGCAAATGGGAAACTCTTCTCAAATCAAAATAAAATTTGATCAAATGACCAAAATGACCATAAAAATCACATTTGTACACATGGGCATGTTTATGATGATCATTAAATATGTGTACATGTGAAGATGAAACTTGATGGGATGCACAAACATGATTAGACTTGATAGGCTTTTGTGTATTATAACAAAATTTAGCAATATGGTCTTTACAGTCGCAAATAGAACACTTGTAAATCTTGTTATACATATGTGCATAGTGTGTAGGTTTCTTGAAAGAATTTTTACTGAACTTTGCACATAAGTCCATAAGCTTATTGTTATTAATAATGCAAGTTTTTAATGTTGAATCTAAAGTGGATATTCTACTTTTAACATGATTCAACTCATTATTTTTCACATAGGCATTGTTATTAGAAGTAGAACATTCATTATCATTTTTAAAAGAATCAAGCTCTTTTCTAATGTTTTTAACTTCTAATATGGAATTACATTTATCATAAAACAAACTAGCATTTTCCAATTTCAGTTTTTCATTGCTTTCCTTAAGATTTATGTTTTCATTTGCAATGACATCAAACTTATTGGCTAAGGTTTCATGAGTGGATTTCAATTCAACATTCTTGCTTTTTAAGTCCATAAAGCTACGTTACAATTTCTTATAATCATGCATCAATAATTCATAACCATGTACAAGTTTATCAATAGTAAGATCATTTTCGTTATCGGGCTCGCATACCTTACTAGGGCTATCGCCTAGTGGCCGTGTGTATGAAAATGAAGCTTCACGTGAACTAGAAGTGGAATCCTCCAAAGTTTGTCGGATCGCCTCCAAATTCCCTTGATGTGCTTCTATAAGTTTTCATAATGTATAGGCACTATCAAAAGAATCAAGCTTGTTAGAAAAAATAAATCAAATGCATTATGTAAAAATTCTAACAAAAGCTTATTCATGGTATACATTTTATGATCATCTTTACTCCACCTGGATTTCTCTGAAGTGGGTACAATATAAGCACAATTTATAATTTCCCATAAGACATAATGTCTAGATCGAACAAAAAGTTTGAATCTAACACACCATTGAGCGTAGGAAAAATTATCTAATTTAGGAGTAATGTTAATAGCATAACCAAGATTAGGTGTACCATGCATGTTCATAAAATTATGCAAGCAAGAAGAAAATATCAAAACAAGATTAGCAACAATAAGAAGAACAAGGGATCTTTAACTCAAGGTGGTTAAACCTCAAATCAAAGAGCATCAAGCTTTGATACCAATTGGGGGGGGGGGGGAGTGAATAGGGCCAAAGCTAATCTAATTCGATATTAATGATAATAAAAAACTTACTAACAAAAATATCCTAACAAGATAGATATTCAATTGTGATAAAACAAGGATATATAAATAAGGGGATAAATATGAAACAAAAGTGGATAAAATGCAAACTCAAACAAGCAATATGATCACTGAGTTTGATCCTTCCGACCTACGTCTCCGTTCCCCACTCCCGGGGAGAATCTACTAACACAATAGGTTTTCAACGTTCACCCAAAATGTTTATAATCGGTTTTTAATGCTTATCGACAAACGTTTACAACACACACAATATAAATACACTCTACACTCTCTAAGTGTTGGTCTAGCTCGTGTCCTCTTCCTCAAGTGCTCGGATTTATAATCTCTCTCTAGGCTTTACAACCGACGCCACTCCTCTTGGAATCGACCCCGTCTCTTACAAACCACTCTTCTCAGTATACAAGTATAATACAATATGCAACTCACAATAATACTCAAATACAAATGATTTGTTCTCTATAATGGGTGAGAACACAATGTAAGCTCACTCTCACAATATCACAATCCTACAACCCAATATATAATGTATGAAATACTAAAAGCTCAAAATAGGAATGTGGGTGATAAAATGAGTTCAAATAAAATCTAACTCAAGTAATAAACTAGCAATGATATAGATATGAAAATCAAGTGATAAAATGAGTTCAAATAAAATCTAACTCAAGTAATAAACTAGCAATGATATAGATATGAAAATCAAGAACAAAATGCTAGATAAATGAGTTCTAACTCAAGTAATAAACTAGCAATGATATAGATATGAAAATCAAGAACAAAATGCTAGATAAATGAGTTGAGAAAAACTTCTCTATAAACACAAAGAGATAATGAAAGTGATTGAGGATGAATTCCTCAATTGACAATGTAAGCTTCCTCTTTGTAAACAAACATCAAACTTAAAAATAAAACTTAAACGAACTTTTAAACCTTTGGAAACTCTTGTTAAAACCCCACTTAGATAAATTTTAGAAGTGAAATAGTAAGGGTATTTATAGGATGAAAAACCAAAGCCGAAAAACAAAAAAAACCCAGCAAAAAGACAAAAATACAAAAAGCTAGAAAAACTAGCCGTTGGGTCGTCAGTCGACTAATATTGTTCATCAGTCGACTAATGAGCTGACCGTTACAGGCAAACTGGCAGCTCATCGATTGACTGAAGACCTCATCAGTCGACTGATGTCTCATCAGTCAACTGATAGATTATCAGTCACAAAAACAGATAGTTTTGACAATGCTAAGTGTTTTCATCAGTCCACTGATAGAGATCATCAGTCGACTGATAACAGGTTTTTAGCCTGTTATGAATAGTAAAAAAGAATTTCAAACCTCTTTTAAAAATAGTAAATAAATTCTAAAAATTATAAAACTTTGGGAAAATTTTATGAACATGAAAATGAACATGTTAAAAAGGAATTTTTTAATTTGCACTTACCATTTATGAAAACTCAGAAATATACAAAAACACTAAAATACATGTGTATTAAAACATGTTGATTTTGATATTTTGCACAAGTCAAGTTTTGAAAACTTGTATAATATTTTTATAGACTTAATAAAATATGTTTATAATATTTGTATAGTCCAAAGCATATTAAAGTATACTTTGCATAAAAATATCTATGATTTGAGAACTTTCACAAAAGAATGTGTGTGTAAATTTGAGCTTGAAGAATTAGCACACATTACATATAAACCTATACTAAGTTGTAGGCATCAAAAATTACCTATAGGTCTCCACGAACAGCTCAGTGTTAAAGAACGATGATGAACGTCACTATCCGGTTCACAGAAGTTCGATTGATATTGGTGAACGCTTGAAGTGAATCGACAAACTACATGAGCTAACAGAATTTTAGAATAACGAAGGTACGGGCTAATCGGGAGCCCCGCGATGTTTACAAAAGGAACAATGTCCTTCGTGTCGCATTCATTCAACAGATGATCTAATCATTGGAACTTATATAACTCCTCGTCATCTTTCCAACGCACTTTGAATCTTTCAAATCCGAGTTCGGATGAAGAAGTTACGGCAAAAACGAACAAACGGGCATAACGGAACGTCTCAGGCTGAACTGGGACACCCGAGGTGTCTTAGAACTTGTGGAACTGTTTTGACTATGATTCGTTTTGAATCTGAAGAAACTCAAAACAGAAAAGTTGTAGATATTTTTGTCAGCTTTCCATCCCATCTAGAATCAGGTCATTTGGAGATCATATGAGAAAGTTATGACTAAACTAGCGCCGAGACACCCAAAGGTGTCTCGGACTTGGCCGAGACACCCTAAGGTGTTTTGGAACTTGTGAAGATGTTTTGACTATGATTTCTTTTGAATCTGAAGAAACTCAAAACAGGAAAGTTGTAGATATTTTTGTCAGCTTTCCATCAAATCTGTCTTTTGAATCTGAAGAAACTCAAAACAGGAAAGTTGTAGATATTTTTGTCAGCTTTCCATCAAATCTGGAATCAGATCATTTGGATGTCATATGAGGAAGTTATGACCAAAATAGCGCCGAGACACCCAAAGGTGTCTCAGACCTGGCCGAGACACCCAAAGGTGTCTTGGAACTTGTGGAGCTGTTTTGACTATAATTCGTTTTGAATCTGAAGAAACTCAAAACATGAAAGTTGTATATCTCTTGGTTATCTCTCCAACACATCTTGAATCACTCAAATCCGAGTTCGGATGAAAGAATTAGAGCCAAAATACTAAAGAGGGTACAGACTGTCTCGCACAGGTGCGAGACACCCCGAGCTGTCTCGCACTTGGGACATGTTTTTGACGGTTTTCGATCAGTTTTAACCACTCCGTTATCCCCTCAAGCCTATAAATACAAGCCTTAGGCCTTATTTTTTTAGAGATCTGGAATTTTGGAGAATTGGCGAAGCCCTGCCGGAGTGAAGAGTGATCGAGCACTTCAACGCAAGAGAGTTTTTTCGTCAGATCTACATCACCCGTACCCGATCCTTAGTCTTATCCCGTTGTGGTAATACTAAGATGAGTAAATATCTCGCTTTTATCGAGATAGGCGCTTCAAGTTTCTAGATCTCCTCACGGATCGACGAAGCTCTGGACCAGATCTGATTGCCAGGTAGTCCACGGATATCGACATCCCCGTCACAGGCTAAAGACCCACGCAAGCAAGAGACGACGAACGGATCTTGTGTTTATTTTCAAGAAAGTTGTAATCTTTTTATTCTTTGTTGTTTGAATTCACTTTGTAACGTTCAAAGTTTAATGAAATCAATGTTGAAGGCAACTTTTGACGAAAACAAACTGGCGACCACAGTGGGAGCCAACAGCCTTGCTGCCGAGGCTGTCGTGACGCAACCGGCATTCAAGATCCGGGTAAACGAAGAGATCGAATACGAGTTCGATCAACAGAAGTTTGAAGAGTACCTCTCTTCCTCCTCCTCCAGATCCGCCTCTCCAAGCAGGCGCAGGAAGGCATCCTCTTCCACAGGCCCTCAGGGACTTGAAGATCCAAGATCGCCCTCGCCGCCCGCTTGCACTTACTCACCACGACGCTCCAAATGGCGTCTAACGTGGTCGAAGCTACAGATCCAGATCTCCCTTCCGCCGTGAAGTCAACTGCTGAAGGTGTTCCAACCTTGTCAAAGAGGGCGCGCCAAAGACGGCGTCAACGCCTTGCGCGACAACTGGCCAAGGCCGCAGAATCGATAGATGGGATCCGCTACAATGAGGATCTAAAGTCCAGACAGCGCCAGGAGCAACAACGGCGAATAACCAACTCCTCCTCCAAGATAGAGACGAACAAATGGGTTCGTGTCAAGAGGACTCGCTCAACCCTCGAAGAGCGAATCAAGAAACGCCGGGCATTGCTTGCGCATGCCCGAGTCCTTCTGCAGAAAGCGGAAGAGATGCAAAAAGAAGAGACGGTCAAGAAGCCGTCAAAACACAAGAAAGTGTGGGTGCCAAAGGCAAAGCCGGCGCCTAAGACAAGAGTGGACGGAAATACCGTCCAACCTTCAGCAAATTCAGATCCAGTGTCCCCTGTCCCCGTACCTCCGGCGGAGCCAGGTAAGAACGTGGGTCCCTCAAGATCCAGGGTTCCTTTGAAAGGTCGCCTCGGTCCTTTACCAGAAGATCGAGGCAAAGCACCTATCAAGGAGCGATTGGGACCGTTGAAAGGTCCCCAAACAACAAACCAGACCAGGGGTCATGCTAATCCCCCCAAGAAAGATAACAAAGGGAAAGCCCCTGTTACCGACCGCATTGGATTACAGGTCGAAGTTCAAGAGCCCGTTAAGTTTTCACGCTCGCAAAAGCATAGACTTGAACGAGCGACTTTTGAAAACGCTAATAAAGCGTCATATCCCCAGAAGGAAACACATTAATCTGATGATGATGGTGTTATACCTGGGAAGTCATGCCAACACTCTATGGGTTGCTCCAGTTATCAAACTGATGAGTTGTACTATAGAGCTGGGGGTGCGGGTAAGTCTCGAAAGAGAGATGCTCGAGACACGGAATCTCACTGTCCGTGTGCCAACATAATCAAGGCGGTACTGTCAGAATGCTGCTGTACTAAAGCCCCAAGGAGAGTTTCGGTGTTCGAAAGAATTTCCATCGGAACGTCCGAGACCAAGAGTTTGCCGAAATGTCCCAGCGTATGACTCGATTGCGATCAGGGACCAATAGGCGAAGGAATTACCAAAGGATGCAAAAGGGACTTCCTTTGGAAGAAGAGGTGTCAGATGATGGTTCAGATTCCTGCTCGGCTATAGCGTCCGACGGCAAGGCATCTAGTGCGGGACAGCCCTATGAGTCGCTTATGATTAGTGCCGAACAAGTAACCAAGATGCTTGAAGATGCCTTGACTAAGCAGAAAGAGGCATTCAAGTTCGAAATGGAGATGGCTATGCAGCAGATGAGAG
This sequence comes from Asparagus officinalis, assembly GCF_001876935.1. Lineage (NCBI taxonomy): Eukaryota > Viridiplantae > Streptophyta > Magnoliopsida > Asparagales > Asparagaceae > Asparagus > Asparagus officinalis. Next base: position 669,518 of record NC_033796.1, read on the forward strand.
AGATGCATGACCAGCAAATCGCGGCACTGACAACTCACCAAGGAGAACCCAGTCATCGCAATAATCTGAATCAAGAGGAGAATGAACGGGAGGAGGATAATGTCAACATAAATATCCCTCCTGTCAACAACAATAACGGAGGCAGTCCCTCGGATGATAATACGAAGGAAGACCACGTTACCTCTCCCCGAAGCCACTCGAAGACAGATACGAGTGAAGACAAGAAAATGAAGGACTTGGAGAGCAAAATCAACGCGTTGATGAATGCTCAAGAAGTGAAGAGGTCCGGCATACCATGTCCATACCCAAGGGAGTGGGAATCAATTCCGTATCCGGCAAAGTTTAATTTAATTAACTTCACGCCGTTTGATGGAAAGGGTTCCCCTACCCAACACTTGATATATTTTAAGTCTCACTTAGGAATAATCTCCGGCAATGAACCCTTAATGGTGTGGCCATTCATTGGCACTCTTCGCGGAGCAGCCTTCGATTGGTATCGTCGCCTCAAACCGGGGAGTATCAGCAATTAGGATGATATGGAGGACATGTTTCTGACAAATTTCTTCGACGACGACACCGAGATTTCAATCGGCACACTATTTGACGAGAAGCAGAAAAATGGTGAGACAGTCGAAAACTTCGTGAAGAGATTCCGAAACAAAGCAATGAATTACAGGGATCCGGTCAGTGAAGACTTTATCCTCGAGACTTGTCACAATAACATTTCATTGGACATCCTCGAAGCTATGGGAATGGCACCGCCAAAGACCTGGAAGGATTTAAAGGTGTGAGGAGAACGAGCCGAGCGATTCCTTAAAAGGAAGAAGGTGGAAAGGGGCCAAATAGCTAATAATGCCCCGCAACAGAACTTTATCCCTAAGGGAAAAGCACATGCGAATGCTGTGGACGCGAATCAAACATTCGAGGTGCAAGCGCAACCGCAACAACAGCAACAAAAGGCGCCTCAACAATCAAGGTCACAACAGCAATCCCGAAGGCAGCAAAAGACTTCGGGTCCAAGACTCCAAAGAGAGTATTGCTTCAAGGATGAAGACGTTCCAGCCATCTTCGAATCCCTCCTTGGAAGCAACAAGATCAAGCTACCACCTATCACAAATCAGGAGGAAGCTGACAACACTACGGACCCAAAATACTGTGCATACCACAGGAGGGTCGTTCATCCCACCAAGGATTGCTTTGCTCTCAAGAATAGCATTCAGACCTTGGTTGAAGCCGGCGTTATATCGCTCAATTAAGTCGAAACAAGACTCCAAAGAGTATACGAGTATAAACTGTTTCTCAATCCTCCAACAGGTACAAGAGGTCAAACTGTTCCCTACGGACTCCAAAGAGTATACGAGTATAAACTGTTTCTCAATCCTCCAACAGGTGCAAGAGGTTAAACTGTTCCCTACGGACTCCAAAGAGTATACGAGTATAAACTGTTTCTCAATCCTCCAACAGGTGCAAGAGGTTAAACTGTTCCCTGCGTACTCCAATAGGTATATGAGTCTAAACTGTTTCCCACTTTTTACGGGAAGTTCCTGGGGAATATTACGCTAATATTCTTAAGGATAACCCGGTCAGGTAATTGAGAATAATGTCCGAACCAGTTCCGCGGAGGAAGCTGGGGTGGACGATTTATGTAACGGGAAGTTCCTAGAGAATCATATATTCTTAAGGATAACCTGAACATGCGATTGAGGATAACGTACTCCTCGTTACACCCAGTTTTGCAAGAAAGCTGGGGGTGGATAATTCGTGTAACGTGAAGTTCTCAAAAGAATGTTAATATTCTTAGGGATAACCCGATCAATATGGAAGTGATGAATAAGAAATTCTTGCTCGAATTCAGAACATTGGAACGTTTCTTCTTATTATCAAAATTCTCTAACTCTTATGAGTTATTTTTGTGAGATGAGATCCAATCCTCTGATAGGTTAATCTTTCCTCACCAAACCATCTGCTGATCAAACTAATTGACGGTGGATCCACCAACATTTCCATCTGCCAGTCAGATTCCTCCAATGAACGAGAGGTCCATAGATCGAGCGATCAAACCTTCCTACAGTTAGGATCGTCTCAAACCTCCCATTTGGTCAAACCTTCTTACAGTTAGGACCCCAGTCAAAATCCCCTCTCGATTCATCCAATGAACGAGAGGTCCACTTTCAAATCAAGTGATCAAACATTCCTACAGTTAGGGTCAAAACCATAATTCACTCTCGATAAACGAGAAATTCACCTTTAGTTCGGTAATCAAACCTTCGGACAGTTAGGATTATCCGAATCTTTCGATTCTCGGAATGGAGGTCTCATTCCTAGTTTCACCGTTTCGGATTCTGGGGGTGGAGGTCTCCTTTCCAACTGGAAATAGAATATAAAATTCTTCCTTTCCAGAATCAGGGAATAGAATATAAAACTCTTCCTTCCTTGTGTTCGGGTTCGCCTTCACCCCAAAAGAAGACCGGGAAATAGAATATAAAATTCTTCCTTTCCCATGTCAACCTTTTTTAAGAATTTGTCAATCTAGGATTCATCCTAGGAAGTTTATCCCGAATCCTAAGCAAGGATAAGTCTGCGCCTAACACGCGCTGCCGGTTTAGTCTTTCACCGATTGAAAAAGACACCAGAATCCAGTCTGGGGAATTTTATCCCGAAGCCTAAGTAGGGATAAGCCAACGCCTAACACGCGTTGTCGGTTTAATCTTTCACCGATTGAAAAAGACACCAGGGTCTAAGCCTGGGGAATTTTATCCCGAAGCCTAAGAAGGGATGAGTCAACGCCTAATACGCGTTGCCGGATGTCATATTCCCGTAAGAAATGGCGAAGTCTATGTATTCAAAATCATAGCATTAAGTCTAAGAGAAGCAATTCTCTTAGCACAACGTTACATGTGAAATGGGTTTTAATAATTCACATGCTAGCCCGATTCAAACGGTAATCGGTAAAGGCACGTCAAACCCGTTGATGGCTGGGGGTTTGCCAAAAATCCCAAAATCTATGTCTAACACGCGTTGCCGGTTAATCTTTGACCGTAAAAAGGACAAAAGACCACATATTCAACATTGTGGCAGGTTGTTATTAATAACACCATAATCTGTGCCTCACACGCATGGGGAATTTTATCCCGAAGTCTAAGCAGGGATAAGTCAACGCCTAACACGCGTTGCCGGTTTAGTCTTTTACCGATTGAAGAAGACACCAGAATCCGAGTCTGGGGATTTTTATCCTGAATCCTAAGTAAGGATAAGTCAGCGCCTAACACGCGTTGCCGGGTAGTCTATTCCCGTGAGAAAGACGAAGTCTACGTATTCAATATCGTAGCACTAAAAGAGTTAACTCTTTTAGCACAACGTTATGTGCAGAACGGATCTAAACAATCTGCATGCTAGCCCGACTCAAACGGTAGTCGGTAAAGGCTAATCAAATCCGTTGAAGGCTGGGGATTAGCCAAAAATCCTAAAGTCAACGCCTAACACGCGTCGCCGGGTAGTCTATTCCCGTGAGAAAGACGAAGTCTACGTATTCAATATCGTAGCACTAAAAGGGTTAACTCTTTTAGCTTAAACGTCACATAGGAGCGGACTTAAACAATCCGCATGCTAGCCCGACTCAAACGGTAGTCGGTAAAGGCTAATCAAATCCGTTGATGGCTGAGGATTTGCCAAAAATTCTATAACTGCGAGTCATTGACGCATCAACTCCCCTAGTTGGTCTCGTGACTCGAGCACCCAACAAATTCGGGACAAAATCCACACATGCAGATGAATCAACTACTCAACGCGTTGCGACAAAAAGTCAACATACGGTGATCTAAAACCCTAAGTCAGCACAATGTGACAGAGATAGTCAGTTCAAAGTCAACTCAATAACACGAGCAAAACTCAACTCACTGGTGGTAGACTCGAGACTCCGACGACGGCCAGGCGAGAAACGCAGCGCCGGAAGGACTTCGGCTATTCGTCAAAGCATTGAATAGACCGAAAATCAAAGGAGCCAAGAGTTGAAGCTAACTACAGGTCCTTTACGCCGACTAAAGGTTGGACCAATCACATCCAAAGTATTCCAGCCTCTTCTATAAAAGAAACGAGTCTGGAACGCTTTGGAGGGGGTATCTGTAGGCATCAAAAATTGCCTATAGGTCTCCACGAACAGCTCAGTGTTAAAGAACGACGATGAACATCACTATCCGGTTCACAGAAGTTCGATTGATGTTGGTGAACGCTTGAAGTGAATCGACAAACTACATGAGCTAACAGAATTTTGGAATAACGAAGGTACGGGCTAATCGGGAGCCCCGCGATGTTTACAAAAGGAACAATGTCCTTCGTGTCGCATTCATTCAACAGATGATCTAATCATTGGAACTTATATAACTCCTCGTCGTCTTTCCAACGCACTTTGAATCTTTCAAATCCGAGTTCGGATGAAGAAGTTACGGCAAAAACGAACAAACGGGCATAACGGAGCGTCTCAGGCTGAACTGGGACACCCGAGGTGTCTTAGAACTTGTGGAACTATTTTGACTATGATTCGTTTTGAATCTGAAGACACTCAAAACAGAAAAGTTGTAGATATTTTTGTCAGCTTTCCATCCCATCTAGAATCAGGTCATTTGGAGACTCAAAACAGAAAAGTTGTAGATATTTTTGTCAGCTTTCCATCCCATCTAGAATCAGGTCATTTGGAGATCATATGAGAAAGTTATGACTAAACTAGCGCCGAGACACCCAAAGGTGTCTCGGACTTGGCCGAGACACCCTAAGGTGTCTTGGAACTTGTAAAGCTGTTTTGACTATGATCTCTTTTGAATCTGAAGAAACTCAAAACAGGAAAGTTGTAGATATTTTTGTCAGCTTTCCATCAAATCTGGAATCAGATCATTTGGATGTCATATGAGGAAGTTATGACCAAAATAGCGCCGAGACACCCAAAGGTGTCTCGGACCTGGCCGAGACACCCAAAGGTGTCTCGGAACTTGTGGAGCTATTTTGACTATGATTCGTTTTGAATCTGAAGAAACTCAAAACATGAAAGTTGTATATCTCTTGGTTATCTCTCCAACACATCTTTGAATCACTCAAATCCGAGTTCGGATGAAAGAATTAGAGCCAAAATACTGAAGAGGGTACAGACTGTCTCGCACAGGTGCGAGACACCCCGAGCTGTCTCGCACTTGGGACGTGTTTTTGATGGTTTTCGATCAGTTTTAACCGCTCTGTTATCCCCTCAAGCCTATAAATACAAGCCTTAGGCCTCATTTTTTTAAAGATCTGGAATTTTGAAGAATTGGCGAAGCCCTGCCGGAGTGAAGAGTGATCGAGCACTTCAACGCAAGAGAGTTTCTTCGTCAGATCTACATCACCCGTACCCGATCCTTAGTCTTATCCCATTGTGGTAATACTAAGAAGAGCAAATATCTTGCTTTTATCGAGATAGGCGCTTCAAGTTTCTAGATCTCCTCGCGGATCGGTAGTCCACGGATATCGACATCCCCGTCACAGACTAAAGACCCACGCAAGCAAGAGACGACGAACGGATCTTGTGTTTATTTTCAAGAAAGTTGTAATCTTTTTATTCTTTGTTGTTTGAATTCACTTTGTAACGTTCAAAGTTTAATGAAATCAATGTTGAAGGCAACTTTCGACGAAAACATAAGTATACCAAGAATGAATCTTATGAAGCTTGAACTTTTATTGGTTGACTAGATTTGCATAGGTTTCAATATCAATGTAGCTCATTTTCCTGTGTATACTAAACAACACAAAACAAAATACGATTTGCATAGGTTTCAATATCAATGTAGCTCATTTTCCTGTGTATACTAAACAACACAAAACAAAATACTAAAACCAATATTCTCATTTTCCTGTGTATACTAAACAACACAAAACAAAATACTAAAACCAATATTAGTCGTAAATTATTTTAAATCATCATCAAAACAAGAAGGCCAACATTGTAATTAAACCTTAAGCAATTCATATAAAGCTACTTCAAGTTCTTAGCGTCTTCTCATTTTTTCTTCTACTCCTCCATTCTCAATCCTACAAAAACTAAATTCAATTACTCATCTAGCTTCCACAACTCCAACATTCAATTGCCTAAGTAGAGTCCATCTTTTATATCTCATTTTTCACTGAATCATCATCACCTCTAGATGATGAATCTTGGTATATGGGAGTGTTGATACTGTGTGGAGCTTTTGCTTGGTTGAGAAATATCTGAGATTGAATATGATCCTCCTCTTCTTGTTCATCTTTACTTTTTTTCCTTAACGGTGTCAACTTCTTTCTCTTTCTGGGTTGATTCTTTTGTATTGGATGATTCTCTTGGATTGGAGCTATTTCATATTGTACATGAGCATGGTCTGTAGCTTGTTCGGTTTGACTATTGGCTGCATCATATTGGTTAAGTTGTGATTCCACTTGATTAGCATATGTCACTAACTGAACCCTGTCAATACCATGATTTGAATATTTTCTCCATTACCCTTTCCCTATGAGCATACTGCATCGTCTTCTTCAAATTATAATCTATATCCAGAGATATTAGACCATCATTATTCAAACCAATACTAGAACACCATACCACCAAGTGAACATATTCATGTAGCCAAATTCTCTTACTTTTTATCTGAGAAATTCAATAGACATTGCATCCTCATATATGAACTTAATATCATATTCACCACCGATATAATCACAATTGCCAAAATTAAAATTAGACACCATGTTGGAAATTAACCAGAAATATAACTCCCATCTGTGAAAAAATAAACATATATTAATTAGAAACACATTAGTTTATCCAAATCTCAACAGTTTCAAAAAACCCCAAACTATGTTTCACATAAAACTCTAAATTGTTGCAAATGAACACTAATCCAATGATTTCAACACCATCGAACCCATAATAAACTACAAAAACATATCAATTTCTCAAAAATCTCAACAATTTCAAAAAGCATGAACTAGGTTTAACATAAAAATCTAAATTGGTTGCAAATAAACCCTAAATCTAATGATTTCAACACAATTGTATTTATAATATACCTTTACAATCAATTAAAGATAATGATGACTGTAATAACCATCTACAACTACAAAACCACAAGTGAATACAGTCAAAGAACACCAAAACTTACCTTCGCGACCACGAGTTGAAGACTATGGTACTGGAGAAGACACACCACGTCTTATTCATTCACATCCATGCTTTCTCTCTTAGAGAGATTCTCTGCAACTGACAATTTGAGTGCGAACTCTCTCCCACTTCAAAGAGTTTGGAGTTTTGGGGGAATTTGGCAAATAGGGTTGTTCGACGTAAGAATTGACTCCCGAGAAGGGATTGTTTGTATTAATAAGAATGGTTTATTACAAACTAAGGATTAACAATTACAACAGAAGTGAAGAGAATGCTCTTCTTATTTAACGTGGGTTCTTCAGTAGCGATAGGACGCCTCCCTCGATGCTCGTGTCGATTTTGCTTCCCTTGGACGATCCGATCGAAATTGCGATAGAGTTTCAGTATGCAGTAGAAGCTCTTTATGTGATTGAGTTCAAATTGCAAAGAGCCAAGAGTCTCAAATCTAAGAGTTCAGATTGAGTCTATTTTAACAATCCAAGCTTTGGTTTGAGGATATCTAACCAAGCCTCCAAGAGCACAAGTCTCTGATTGAAGAGTCTTCAAAAATGCCCAGCTTCCCCAACCTCAAGCCAGCAGCAAGAAAGCCCAGAAAAAATCCTCTTTCATGTTGCCAAAGGTGGCTTATAAATAGGTAAGAGAGGCATGGTCAATCCCTTGACTTGTGGGATGTGACCGCTCACAGGTGAGGAGCAACATACTCCCTATAACTGTGGGATGTGATCACTATAGGTGATGGGAGTCATGCTTCATCACTCAGGATGTGGACGTGGGTAGGCCCACTCCCACAAGCAAGCAGTCCCTTGTACTGCTCAGGCGAGGCTGGCAGGCTTATAGGCAAGCTTGAGCGGTGTCTAAATGCTCAGGCGAGCTTGCAGGTGAGCTTGGAGAACAGGCGAGGCCGGCTGGTGGGCCCCTCAAGCGTTAGGCGAGCTTGATTATGTTGACAAGCTGAGTCCGTGCGGGCGAACTCCCTACAGGTGAGCTTCAACTCGTGCGGGCGAGCGAAACATTCAGGCGAGCTTGACTTGTGCTGGCGAGTCAAGTGAA
>NC_033796.1:677727-684411 GCF_001876935.1 Asparagus officinalis
GGGCTCGCCTGCAAGCTTGACTCGCCTGCACGAGTCAGCCTCGCCCGCATGAGTCAAGTTCACCAATGAGGTTTGGCCCGCCTGCACGAGCCAACATCGCCTCAATTTTTATTGCCTACATGGATGTATTTGGGCAATTTAGGGTTTCATTGTTAGTTAAAATCTTGCGTTGTTGGGGATTCGAAACAATCAATCGAACCCTTGCCCTTCCGGACCTTGTGTTGAAAGTAGGAAAGTAGGAATAAACCACAAATAAAGATCTAACCTTGTAAAAACAGTAAAAGAGACGAACACACAGATTTAACGAGGTTCGGCAACGTGCCTACGTCCTCGGGAGCCACACCACACAATCTTTCTATTAATTGAAGAAGAAAATACAAGCTCTCAAACAAGGGGTAAATCTCTCTGAGATTCTCTCTCTCTTTGCAGCCAAAAAGCTCTCTTTTTGATGTCTTCTTAAACCCTAAAAACGTTTGGGTATTTATAACAAACCCCAGCCAAACAGGATTCCTACACAGAATAGGAAACAACGAATCTGCGTCGCGGTCGACCGCTTTGCCAAGGTCAGTCGACCGGTCAGAACGAAATCTGTTTACAGGGTCTCGTGCACATTTGCGGTCGACCGCAGCGGCCACGCCGGTCGACCGACCAGAGCGAAAACTTCTTCTCAGTCTCCTGCAGTGCACGCGGTCGACCGGATCTGCCACTGCGGTCGACCGCACAGTCTTCTGACTGTTTTCTTCGTCTTTTCGATTGCAGCTTTGGGTCTACACACTTAGACTAACAATCTCCCACTTGGAGACCAAAGCGCCATCAATGAGCTCACCCGAACTCTCCCCTTCTTCGCATGTATCTTTTCCCCCGAAAAAATTCTTCCTTCAATCAACAAAAAATCCCGGCGATCTCGCCGATCCTCGTAGTGTGGCTCCGCCTTCGTCTTCTACTCGTGAAGGCCAACTGAAGTTGCGCACAACTCCAGTTTCTCAATGGTGACTGCCTTCGTCAACATGTCCGCCGGATTTTGACTCCCCAAAATCTTCATTAAGTGCAACTTTCCGTCCTCGATCAGCGAGCGTATAAAATGGTATTTAACGTCGATGTGCTTCGTTCTGGCATGATATACTGGATTCTTGGCAAGATGTATAGCGCTCTGGCTATCACAATAAAGAACTCCTCTCCCTTGCTTCAGATCCAACCCTTCCAAGCACCCGTTCAACCAGATCATCTCCTTACTTGCTTTAGTCACCGCGACATACTCAGCCTCGGTTGTAGACAAAGTCACAATCTTCTGCAGACGTGAGACCCAGCTCACTGCTGTCGACGCTAAGGTATAAACATACCCCGTGGTGCTTCGCCTCGTATCATGATCACCGGCGAAGTCCGCATCCACGTATCCCTGCAGTACCAACTCCTTCCTCCTGAAACATAGTAGCTTGTTCGTTGTTCCTCTCAAGTACCGCATTATCCACTTTACGGCCTCCCAATGCTGCTTTCCTGGATTGCTTGCAAATCTGCTCACAACTCCCACTGCATGGGCGATGTCCGGCCTCGTGCAAACCATCGCGTACATGAGACTCCCAATGGCTGAAGAATATGGCACCCTGCTCATATGCTCTCTATCTGCATCTGTCTTAGGCGATTGCTCCTCAGATAACTTGAACTGACTTCCAAGGGGTGTGCTAACAACTTTAGCATTCTGCATGTTGAACCTCTGAAGTACCTTCTCAATGTATTCAGCTTGGCTCAAACTCAATGTCCCTTCAGCTTCATCCCTACTGATTCGCATCCCTAGAATCTGCTTCGCTGCACCCAGATCCTTCATTGCAAATTCCTTTGCTAGCTGCCTCTTCAAACTGTTTATCTCTTCTAAACACGGTCCTGCTACCAACATGTCATCAACATATAATAACAAAATAATGAAGCTGGACTCGAACCTTTTGAAATAACAGCAATGATCCGAATTGCATCTTCTGTAGCCATTGTTCTGCATGAAGTTATCAAACTTCTTATACCACTGTCTCGGAGCCTGTTTCAAACCATATAAGCTCTTCTTGAGCTTGCACACCATCTCTTCCTTTCCTTCTTCAATGAAGCCAACAGGCTGCTTCATGTAGATTTCTTCATCCAAGTCACCATGAAGAAAGGCAGTCTTCACATCTAACTGCTCAAGGAAGAGGTCTTCTGCAGCTACCAAACTCAACACCACTCTGATGGTTGTGAGTTTCACAACAGGGGAAAATATCTCCGTGTAGTCCACTCCTTCCCGCTGTTGAAACCCTTTCACTACTAATCTGGCCTTGAATCTCTTGCTTCCATCACTCTCCTGCTTGACCCGGTAGACCCATTTATTGTGCAAGGCTTTCTTCTGCGCAGGTAGCTGGGCTAACTCCCATGTCTCATTAGTGAGTAGAGAATCCATCTCCTCCTGCATCGCATGCTCCCACTGCTGAGATTCACTCACTTGCACTGCCTCTTCATAACACTCCGGCTCTCCGCTATCTGTTAAGAGTAGATAATCAAGTGACGAGAGGTATTTGGGATTTGGTTTGGGTACCCTAGATGACCTCCTAGGCTCCACGCCCTGGGTAGTAGCTTCTGCACCTGTAGTCTCCTCCGTTCTACGGTCAGAACTGACATCGTCGCCCCCATCTGGAAGTTCCTCCAAATCCATGTACTCGGATCCACCTGTATCCGTAGTGCTGCTCCCACTGCTTTGGCTATCCTTGGCATTGTCCCTGTCCTTGTACATCACCTCCTCATTGAATATCACATCCCGGCTCCTGATGATCTTCCTGTTCTTTTCATCCCAAAGACGATACCCGAACTCATCAATGCCGTATCCAATGAATGTGCACTTCTGTGACTTAGCTTCTAGCTTGTCCCTGACATGGTCACTGATATGAACATAAGCCACGCAACCAAATACCCGCAAGTGTGAGAGATTTATCTTCTTTCCACTCCAAACCTCCTCTGGAATCCCAAAATCTAATGGAACTGATGGCCCGTGATTAATAAGGTATGCTGCCGTATGCACCGCATCCGCCCAAAATGTCTTAGGCAGACCTGCATGTAATCGCATGCTCCGCGCACGCTCTGTCAAGGTCCTGTTCATCCTCTCTGCAATGCCGTTCTGCTGCGGCGTCCCTGGAGTAGTCCTCTCTAAGCGAATCCCATTCGTAGCACAGAACCTCTTGAACTCCTCCAGCTCGTATTCTCCACCATTATCTGATCTCAAGCACTTCACCTTCAGATCTGTCTCGTTCTCGACCATGGCCTTCCACTTCTTGAAGATCTCGAACACCTCTGACTTGTGCTTCATGAAGTAAACCCACACCTTCCTCGAGTGATCGTCGATAAAGGTGACGTAGTATCTCGAACCGCCAAAAGAAGACTGATAATCATATTTTATTACAATTTTATACCCTCATTATCTATTTTACATGAATAAATATACCATTAATAATTATTGTTAGATTAGTTTGCACATAATTGAATGAAAATATAAATAAATATTATTAAATGTAAAAACCCCTCAAAAATCTCTCTTCTCTATTTTGTAGTATTTAGAAGCCTAAAGAGCATGAAGCCCATCAAGCAAGTGAAGAAAATGATCAATTGAAGCCAAAAGCCAAAATGTCCAAAAGAAGCAAAATCCTCTTTATTCTCAAATGAGCTTGGATGCAAATAGTGGAATGAGATGGACTTGAATGCAAAGTCCACATAACCAAACCTGTTGCAAGACCGTGGGCTTGAATTTGATTTCTCAAGTGAAAATCACATGGGCCGGATTTGCTTGGATTTTTACAAGAAAAACAAGATGGACCGGACTTGATAATTCACATGAATGAATGGGCCGGTTCAATTTTGTTTTGAAAATGAAATTGGAATGAATAGCTGCAGAGTTGTCTAACACACAAAAGGCCGGTTACTTGGGTTTTCTTGGACTTTTGACATTTGAAAATCAAATGGAGAATGAAATGGGCCGAACTTCATGGACCTGTGGCTTGGTGTGCATAACTATCAAAAATCAATATATTTAATATTTTATTAAATAACTATATATAATATAAAAATTGGTATCTAATATTAACTACAAGTTCTATATATGTAAATATCAGTTAGTAGTTTTTCTTTAAATGTAGAGTTAATGAAGGAAGCAAAGAGAGAAAATCCTATGAGTTGCATTATAATCGTTCAGTTTTAACTTGGGATTTTTCTTGGAGTATTTTTTTTTTTTCACTATGATGTATAAAGTAGGATTAAGATTTGGATGTTAAATTCGAGTTCTAATCACAATCCTAGACAATCAATAATACCATGAAGTTAAATCCGAATCCTAGTCCTACATCATCAAAATGATCATAAACTCTTATCAAACAAGCTAAATAGCTAATTAGTTCTTTTGGACCGCTAATTGCATCATTGAAGAATTAATTAGAAAACAATACAAAGTTGGACACCTAAAAACACAAACTAGACATTTGGGAAAAAAACCAGATGTCTAAAACCTAAAACTAGATGTCTTTGTATCAAAAACTGAGAAACACTATTATGTTATTCACAATCAGGCATCTGCCTATTCAAACCAGATGTCTAGAACTACGATCTGAAGTCTAGTGTCAGAACATCATCAGACGTCTGATCTCAAATCAGACGTCTGATGCTACCACCAGACGACGCTGATCATCAATTTTGCTGTTGATCTCGATCTAATTCCCATCGTTCTTCGTCATTTTGCCTAGAAACTCCTCATGACTCTTACAAATAATATTGGAAAACATACATGCTTGTATTATTGGATTTTTTCAAAAAATATAGGACAAAGACCTGGCTTCTCTTAAATAGTATTAATAGTAGTATAGGTACATTTTATCCAGATCTTTCTTTAAAATAAAAAATAAAAAAAAATGTTCTCAGTTTTTTTTTCTAACTAAAAATTGTATAGTTCAGCATGGATTTGTCTTCTATGTGATCTGATCATCATTATTAGTTACTTGTGTCGATTGTGCATGTCAATTACAACGAGGATCTATTTTATCAAAAAAAAAAATTCCTTTTCATAACATAAAACAAACTTCTATTTTCGATTTAATATTTGACTTTTGAGGAATGCGAAATCAAGATTTCATTTCTTTTGTCATTTTGTCGGAGTCAGAGTGAGAGAGAGACATGAATTCAAGATATATGTTTAACCTACATGCACGATGACTCATGGCACAAACAGGTGGGTTGCATGAATTGATTTAAAAGAAAGAAAAAAAAAGGAAAAGAGGATGTCATGCAAGAGGGCATACTATTGTTTATTGATTAGACATGCAAGTAGATTTGGTATGAGTCAGGAAAATATTTTTTTCTCACTTTAATAGACGGCTAAGTTAGTTTCCTTTAAAATCTATGATGACCATAAATGATAAGAAGCTGATCGATCAGCTGATACTAGGAGATGCAACTTTCGTAATGCACTTTGAATTGAAGAATGATAAGGGTCGCTTTTTAGCCCTGAATTTGTAATGATAGATCTCTTATGTGGCAACTATAAGTTATGATACCAACGTTTGTGTGGAGATTTTGTTGGGGATTCGAAACAATCAATCGAACCCTTGCCCTTCCGGACCTTGTGTTGAAAGTAGGAAAGTAGGAATAAACCACAAATAAAGATCTAACCTTGTAAAAACAGTAAAAGAGACGAACACACAGATTTAACGAGGTTCGGCAACGTGCCTACGTCCTCGGGAGCCACACCACACAATCTTTCTATTAATTGAAGAAGAAAATACAAGCTCTCAAACAAGGGGTAAATCTCTCTGAGATTCTCTCTCTCTTTGCAGTCAAAAAGCTCTCTTTTTGATGTAGTACAAACCCTAAAATCGTTTGGGGTATATATAGAATCCTGGTTGAAACAGATTCCTAAACAGATCAGGAAACTGTCTGGGCGATTCGCGGTCGACCGCTTTGCCAAGGTCGGTCGACCGGTCAGAACGAAATCTGTTTACAGGGTCTCGTGCACATTTGCGGTCGACCGCAGCGGCCACGCCGGTCGACCGACCAGAGCGAAAACTTCTTCTCAGTCTCCTGCAGTGCACGCGGTCGACCGGATCTGCCACTGCGGTCGACCGCACAGTCTTCTGACTGTTTTCTTCGTCTTTTCGATTGCAGCTTCGGGTCTACACACTTAGACTAACATGCGTTCTCTTGAAAAAAATACCACGTCATTAACACCTCTACCATTTCAGCATTAATAAGGCTGAAATTTGATCGCTTTAACTCTTAAATGTTTTTTTTGGCCACCGGCATTGGCAGCAAGAATGACTTATTGAGTAAAAGGTCTAAAAAATACATTGTTATCGTTGGAGTTTTTAAATATACCAAATTAGCAAACAAGGTCGAATAAAAATACCAATTTGGTAATTTAACCACTTGGAAATAAGTTTTCGGTGCTGGGGCCCATGAATCTCAAATATGCATGTCTTTTAGAGATCCTCGGAAACAGGCAGGCCCGAATTGTTTTGTTTTCCTACTCGTAATAACCAGAAGATGTAGGAGCTTTGTGTGATGCAAGGACAAAAGTTTGAGAAACATGTCTTGTGGTTTCACAGCTCATTTTTGCCCCTAGCATCGGATCTGCGTTTGTGGGTACCAACTTGCATCTTCTGAGAAATAATAAAGAGTGATAAAAAAATTTGA
>NC_033796.1:684949-711705 GCF_001876935.1 Asparagus officinalis
GAGTAAAACTTGTGTCAACTTAAGTGGACGTCCACTAAGTTTCTTAGTCATTGATGATCACTTGATTGAGCTATATTGTGGATGATCCGCTCCGTTGAACTTGATCTACATATTCTAAAACCCCAACACACCAAATTTGGGGTGAACCCGTCGTGGTTTGACCCTTCATCCACTCGTATCAGTTTTAACGGTTTCGAATGAATAGAACTTTTTACATGGCTCGACGGAGGGTCAAACCACGACGGGTTCACCCCAAATTTGGTGTGTTGGGGTTTTAGAATATGTAGATCAAGTTCAACGGAGCGGATCATCCACAATATAGCTCAATCAAGTGATCATCAATGACTAAGAAACTTAGTAGACATCCACTTAAGTTGACATAAGTTTTTCTCTATATATATATATATAGAGTAAAGGCTTGACCAACCAATTTCAGTTTCTGCTTCCCAACTTGAGAGGATGGTTGGAAGACATTGTTCTTGAAATTAAGAACAAATTAATGATATTGGTCACCATGATATAAAGTACAGAATAGGGGTAATTTCCAGGCTCCAGATTTATTAAGCTGGATCACATGTTTTTCAAACGAGGTCTAGTGATATTAGTGAAAATCAACAAATGTGAACTACCTATCAAGTGTGGCTGATTTTTATTTTTATTTTTTACAAATCACGCAAGGGCCTTTTGGGTGGGAGTATGAGAAAGTGGGCCTTAGACTATGTTCTTATAAAGTGCTCGGATCCATGAATCGTGAGCCATGTATGTATATCATATCAAATCAAATCAAATCATCAAACTCCTTTTAAAAGAGGGAGTTGTGAAAATACTTTTCATGACTATATTACCCCTATTTTTAATATTATATTCTAATTATAAATTAATTAAATTAATTAAATTAATTATTATTAATTAATCATATTACATGTCACTTCAATTTTGTCTAACTTGGCCCTAAAACTTCCAATGTTATTTTATTAATTAATCATATTACATGTCACTTCAATTTTGTCTAACTTGGCCCTAAAACTTCCAATGTTATTGTAAAACTCTCATATTAATTATTTCTAACTTGGCCCTAAAACTTCCAATGTTATTGTAAAACTCTCATATTAATTATTAATAATGCATAATATTATATTAATAAATAATTGTAAGTTAATAAATTATTTTGGAAGGAGTAAAAAATATAAAATTTTTCTAAAATTATACAATGGCACTCACATAGGAAAATTATAAAGAATATTCTTGCGTACATAAGTACAAATATGTAACTTTAGAAAATATTAGGATATTTAAATGCATTAAGATATAAGTGGAGGTATATGAGTGTAACTTTCGTAAGTTGTAAGGTATTTATGTTTAATTAAGCCT
This sequence comes from Asparagus officinalis, assembly GCF_001876935.1. Lineage (NCBI taxonomy): Eukaryota > Viridiplantae > Streptophyta > Magnoliopsida > Asparagales > Asparagaceae > Asparagus > Asparagus officinalis. The sequence goes on from NC_033796.1 coordinate 686,321, forward strand.
ATAAAATATTGAAGTCTTTGTTAATCACAAACAATAGTATGTGATCTCTTTGATAAAAAATATTCATCGTATAATATAAGGCGAGAGGCTTAGCTTATATTTATATTATACAGAAGATGTGAAAAAATTTAAGCACCATATTTTGAGTAAGTCTCAATATTTTGAATTATAAATGAAATTATATATACCACTTAGAATTATACTCTCACTAAAAGAGAAAGTTGTAGAAAAACTTTCTATTACCCCAATTTTTTAAATATTATATTTTAATCCTAACTAAACTAAATTAATTATTATTTTTAATTAATCATATTATATGCCACTTCAAGTTTGCCTAACTTGGTCCCTAAAACTTTTAATGTTATTATAAAACTCTTATATATCTCTTTGATAAATAATATACATCATATAATATGAGGCCAGAGGGTTAGCTTATATTTATATACTAGAAAAATATGGAAAAATTGAAGCATCATATTTTGAATTATTTCTGAATTCATATACTTTGCTTAGAAAGTTTTAGAAGAGGCTTTCGAATGACTACTACAAAGTGTTGGGCATCATATAAATGCTGGACAAATAAAATCCATGATATTGGATTGTAATAATCGGGATTATGTAAAAAATATCTGGGTGTTATATGAGATAATGCTCATACATAATATAACAATGTAATCTATAATCTCAGATATTGATGATTTTTTAACATAAGAATTTGTGTCAAGATATATGCTTAAGATTTAGGAGAGCTGAGAGTGGAGAGATTTGGGATATGAATTGTGGCTTTTGTGACTTGTACTTTAGTTTTGGTTTTCAAACACGACCCAATACCAAGCCCACAATCAAATTAAAAATGACTCGATTTTGTTATACTAGCCAATATTTTCGATAATGATCGATATATGAGAAAAATCCATAAATAAAAAAAATAAAACCATAAATATTATCAAGATAAAGTATTTAACCTTTTATATCAGTCGATATAGCAATATATCTGCCGATATTTCATATATTGTATATAAGAGCAATATTTAAAGATAATTTAGATATCATTTCCTTGATTTTAAATCTCCAATAATTCTACATTTTTAAAGATAATTTAGATATCATTTCCTTGATTTTAAATCTCCAATAATTCTACATTATTCCCTTAAAATTTTAAAATTGCTTATAATTTAGGGTAATTCTACATTATTCCCTTAAAATTTTAAAATTGCTTATAATTTAGGGACTAATATTGAATTATAAAATATTTGAGGGACAAATATGTAAATAAGCTAAATTTAAAAGAATAGTTAATTTTTTGAAAACTCCCTCAACTATTGGGAATGTCTCAAAAAAAAACCACTCAAGTAATTTAATTTGACAGAGCCCCCTAACTATAGAGGTGTTGTAGATAAATTCTCTCAACTTTTGTATGATTTTAGAGTACACCCTTCGACTTAGCGTGTCCTATACAAACCCCCTTAATTTAAAAGACTTTAATATGTGATTTTGTCAAAAATGCCCTGTTGAAGAAAGCCATTTTAGTTAAAAAGAAACTCCCAACCGATAATGAAAGAATTACGACCAATTTACAGTTCTTTTTACCTCTAAATCTTCACTTTTTCTTTCATCTAGCAAAAACTAAGCTAATTCTTTTATGGTTGAGTGATATTTTGACCTTACCAAGTCAATTACTTATCACATAATGAATTCGACTCAATGATATTAGTTTTGAGGGGTTAATTGAGAAAAATTCATAGGAATAATGAATTCGACTCAATGATATTAGTTTTGAGGGGTTAATTGAGAAAAATTCATAGGATTAAATCAAAATTTTGAAGTTGAGATAGATTAACTATTTTGAGGGGTTAATTGAGAAAAATTCATAGGATTAAATCAAAATTTTGAAGTTGAGATAGATTAACTATAACACTCTAGATTTGACGAACAAAGATTTACTCATTTCAAGTAGTTTGGAGGGGGGGTGTCAGGGGGGGTTAACATTTCCCCCATAGTTGAGGGAAAGTTTTTTTTAATTAACCCTTAAACAAAGCATAATTTAAGACACATGTGACATCAATCTTATAAGAGTGGGTTTTATAGCAAGTCTATCAGTATCTCTGAAAATCTTTTGCTACAAAATTCGCAGAGAGAAATTTAATCTTTATTTGTGATGATTATGTGATCCTTATGGTTTTTCTTATCTTTTATGATTTGTAATAAATTATTTAACAAAATAAATTAAATTATTCATTTTATATGTCTCAACTTTATAAAAGCATATAGTTTAGATATGAGTGTTATTAGTTTCTTTTAACTCTTTAATCTAACTTTTTGGACATTGTTCAATATTTGATAGATCTAAATTATTTTATTAAAATACAACCCATATGTGTACAAAAATATGTTTAAATCATTCTCAACTTATATTTTATAGTTTTCTGAAATTAGAGAGTAATCGTTTTGACAAATTAATTAATTAGTTGAGAAGATGTAGGAGGATTAATTATAATATCAGATTTTAGAATTGATCATATAATTTATATTTTCAGAATTGATCATATAATTTATATTTTCTTTCTTGATTGAATTTGTACATTCTAACTTTAAAAATTCTAAAAAAAAAGTTTTTGAATATCTATAATACTCGGTCGCCAGATAATAGCAAGTGGAAGAAAACGATAGGTGCGAGTGATTTCTTTATAATTAAACAAAATCCTCTATGACCAGATAAACCTACCATTTTATGTTGATGAATTCAAGATTTATTTTTTTCATTAATAATAATAGTTTTTTAGATATTGGTGCTTGCGTCATTAAAATTTTAAAATTAGAATTCCAAATAATTAAATTGCTCTTGGCTCATTAATCTTTTAATTTTAAGACTTTAAACCTCACTAATTATGTGGAAGGTAAAGTGTTGAAACCAACAAGAATTTATATATTGAAATATCTGAAACTTTTTAATATAGTATGATAATCATAAACTTTTTTGCAACTATGTTATAGTAAATACATAAACTAAAAATTAACGATTATAATAATTAACAGCGTGCATTGCACGTGCATAGTTTATAAATAAAATCACGAGCACAGGTTTGGCCACGGTCCTCAACAACAACTTAGCAGATGAACCACCCAAACTGCACGTACGCTCCGCAGACCATGTCACGTCATACATCCGTCCACCGAAGACACCCCACGTTCGATCAACCAAGGAGGCAGTAACACTAACTAACCTCGTCTATTTCATCAATATTTCCTTTTATTATTGAGACCAAGGAGGCAATGACACTAACCTTTTCTGTGTATGAAATAAAAAAAGACCGCGAAAAGGAAAGAATTACAATTCTTCAGTGTAGTTTCTCCCTTTTAATTTCCTATTAAAGAGAACACAAACTCATAAACAAACATAAAGATCGTGATCGATCATCACAGCGGCAGCTGGTTTGCTTCCTTCTCGAGACGGAACGGTAATTAAGACTAGCTAGCTTGTATCGTTGACTGCCTTGTAACCGAGCTTTCTCATGATCTCCGTGGCGATGAGCTCATTAGCATGGTCAGTGGGGTGATACTCATCCCAAAACACATACTTGCTTCTGTCAGCGCACAATGTCGATATCGGAGTACACGTTAGAGTAGGCCTAATCTTTCCAACGGAGCAGCACGGGGCGTCTGAATTATTGAATCCTGCACGTATTAATTTCATCCGACCACGAAACTATGTAAAAATTGAGCGAACAAGAAACCAGAAGCGAACGGAACTGGTTACGATCTACGTTCGAAGATCAGTACTCACCGTGAGCTTGAGGATTAACAATCAAGTCCTGGAAGAAATCATAAGCATCCCCAAACTCGTAGCTGGCGTTGGGAAGGCTGCTTGATAGATTCGCCAAGAGCTGAGATGCTGCTCTGTTAAAGGCAAGTGATAGCTTATTTGTCGACTCCTGACAGTTGCCAGTGGTAGTTAAGATCCTCTGCAAGGGAATGCAGCCCATAGGCCCCAGACCGAGGAATGTCAACTGTCGGGCCCCTAGTGTGTGGAGAACCTGCAGCTTAAAATTGGTCATATATATAAGCCATGAATACGTACAGAAATCATGTTCGGCTTAAGTTGGAGGAGTGCGATCGAGTTTACGACTTTACCCTGAGTTGCGCGTCAAGCGTACTTATCACGTAGTTGACGAAGCCTATCCCACTGTATGACCATGAATCGGAGTAGACAGGCAAGAGATAGTTGTTGATGAAGTCATTGCTCCCCAGAGCGACAATGTACCGGGCTTCTGTGAAGAATTTATGGGCAGACTCATTGCCAACCTTCAACCTGATCATCTCTTGGGTTCCCCGGAACAGCTCGATCTGCTTCCAGAGAGAAAACCTCTGTATCTGCAACGCAAAAAACATACGCGTATCATATCGACAATACCAATAACTTCACCGAAGAAAGAGAACGACGGCGTGGTGTAAAACCTACAAACAGAGATGAAGTCTCGTTCAGGATTCCACCGCCCCCAGATGCGAAATTCACCCCCTTCTGCAGGATCGTGTCTCCGTCGAGGGTTGGGTCGAGATACGCCGGTGGCCTTGGCAGCCCCATTTTGTCGCCTACTATGTCGGCGGCGGTTCGGCGGCATTCCGTTGCCGAAATCAATCCCGTACCACGGCAGGGCTGCACGAGCCAGACTCCTGGTGAGGTAATTGTTGTTGCCAACGTCCGACAAGGAGTCGCCAAATATGAACTGAACAACCTGACAGGAGCATCTCCTGCTGGCAAAACCGGAGGCCAACACCAAAACCATCGTTAGCACGCTCACCTTCACGCTTCTGTGCCGACCCATAACCCCTGTGAGCGATGGTTAGAGAGACGTCTAGATCGATCTTCTCCTTGCTGCGGCCCAATTTAAATGAGAGCAAGACCGGCTACTAATTATATAGTTTTAGTGGCTGCCAAGGATGCAAATATGTGGGAAAGATTGGGGATTTGAACCAGAAAACGGTGGGTGAGCCACCCTTAACCCGGTCCTACCTTCTTTTTTTTTTTTTCCTTTAGAGTCTGCAATGCATTACCTGTTCCCCCAATAATCATCGTCTCCAGAGACTTGACTTGAGGCCCTGGGATTTTAGACTTGGACGTTGAGGAGTTGGCCTAACCTGTGGCTGTTGAGGGGTTGAACCCTGGCTGAGGGTTAACCATTTTTCAACCTTCTCGTGATTCTTCTGGAGACGACGCAGAAATTAATGCCTTTGCGTAATTTAGATTTTCATCTCGATGGAATTTACGTGATGCAATATTCCCGCGCGCCGCCGCAACACGGAAAAAACTGAAAAAGCAGTACGTAGGGTGCCTCAGCATTGGCCTCCTAACCTTAAGCAGCAGCACCAATTCAACATGAAACAAGCACATCGAAAACCTCTTAATTTCATGCGGCCATATCAAATCATCCCCATCCAAAATCACGGCTCCTATCATGTCCTGCACTATCAGAACAACGGACGGCGACCCCAACATCCATCTCCTCCTCCGCCCTCGCTGGCGGTCAGCGGGGTGACTGACTGACGGGGGAAGAGACAGAGGAGATGTTTAATTTACTTAAACCAAATTGCTCACGGCTCCTGATCTTAACCCCAACTTGCTTCTTGTGGGGAAAAGCGTGTCGACGAAAGCTCTCTCTTGCATAGCAACTCCCATTCCAAGGAAGCGTGGTGCTGCCATTGCTGCCTACGAGTCGGCATTTTAAAGACTTTCTTTGAGAATGTGTTCCGGGCTTTGTTAAAGCATATTGATTTCCGGGTTGTTCGATGTCTCGTTATTGCGAGTCCTGGTTTTACCAAGGATCAATTTCATGATTACTTGCTCTTGGAGGCAGAAAGGAGACGATATCGACCCATCATTGAAAATAAGTCGCGTATTATCCTTGTAAATTCAACATCAGGATACAAACACAGCGTTAGAGATGTATTGTGTACGCCTAGCGTTATGACTCTGATGAAAGATGCAAAGGCTGCACAAGAGGTTCGAGCTCTCTCTAGGCTTTCTTTGGCATGCTTTCGAAGAATGCTGATCGCGCCCGTTCTGGACCTAAGCATGTGAGTTTACACACGAGCAGTTGGCTATCCAAACTCTCCTGATTACTGATAGTCTTTTCAGAAATTCTGACATCCCGACGAGGAAAAACTATGTAGCGCTAGTGGAGTCTGTCAAGGATACGTGTTTTCTTCAATGCATGCATCTGGGGAGCAACTAGTGAAGAAATTACAGAAACTCAGAAGAATCAGTCAAACCAGGCGGCGGTCGACCGGTCCGGTCGACCGCATTCGTGCACAAGGCTTCCTGTGCGTCTGGAAGGAGGTCGGTCGACCGGCCCGGTCGACCGCAGATGATTCGGTCGCAGTTTTTCCAGTTTTTTGACCCGTTTCGTTTTGTAATCTATAAATACCCTAAACCTGATTTGTTAGGGTAACCTCAGGGACGAATTTGAGCAGCCAAAGAGAGAGAATCATTGCATCCAATTGTAAGAGAGCTTTGAGAGATCTAGAGCTTTGTTTTAGGGTTTGGTCTGAGAGATTTGTAACCCTATTTGTATTCTCTTGATTTCTAGTAGAAAGAACTCCCCCCTCCTTGCCCCGTGGACGTAGGCAACTTGCCGAACCACGTAAATTGTGTGTTCTTGCTGTGATTGTGGTTTGCATATTGTTTGTGGTTTTAGTTCGAGTTATTGTTCGTGTTGTCCTAGAAAGCTTCCGCCACGCACAACAATTGGTATCAGAGCTAGATCGACAACATGGGAGATGCAAGCACGTCAGGTTCGTCTCTAACAAAGGCGATACAGAGTCTGAGCATCAATAACACGAAGATTGATGTTCCGAAGTTCGATGGCAAGAGCAATTTTGGATTATGGAGGTGTCAGGTGATGGATGCTTTGGATGCACAGAATTTGGAGGAGACTCTTGAGTTAAAAGAGAAACCCGCTGAGTTGGAGGATAAGGTTTGGAGAAAGATGAACAGTAGAGCTTGTGGTGTTATTAGGTCATGCTTGACGCCGGATCTTATTTATGATGTTATGAACGAGACGTCGGCGAAGAAGATGTGGGAAACACTCAATGAGAAATATCTTACGAAGAGCATTGAGAATCGGCTTCACTTGAAGAAGAGATTTTACCAGTTCAAGATGAAGAGAGGGGTTTCCATCAGGGAGCATGTCAACAATTTCACTAAGCTACTTTCAGATATGGCCAATGTTGATATTATAGTTGAGGATGAAGACAAGGCGATGCTACTTCTGTGTTCGTTGCCCGAAGATGATTATGGTACGTTCGTTCTCACTATGATCAATGGAAGAACTACAGTTAGCTACAAGGAGGTGACCTCAGCTTTGGTGAACTATGAGTTGAGGAAGAGTGATGGTGAACCCTCCGAGAAGGCATCGGGAGATGCGTTAGCAGTTCGAGGCCGAGATCCAAACCGTCGTCAGTTCAACCGCTCAAAGTCAAAGAATAGGAGTGCCTATAAGAGTGTTGGTAGAAATCAATGTCGGTATTGTAAAGAAGAAGGACATTGGAAGATTGACTGCCCAAAGTGGAAAGAAAAAGCCGGAAAGAATAAGGGGAAAGCTGCACAAGCTTCAGAAGTGAATGTTGCAAAAGCTATTGGTGAGCATTCAGATTCAGATTCTTCAGGCTATTCATGCCCTGCTTTACCGTCGGTTTGCTATGCGGATTCCACGGAGTGGATGATGGATTCGGGAGCTACATATCACATCTGCCCTAAGAGGGAGTGGTTTTCTAGCTTTGAGGAGCTGGAAAGAGGGGATGTCGTGCTTATGGGTAATGATCACGTATGCCCTATTGGTGGTATTGGTTCAGTCCGGATCAGGATGCATGATGGTGTAGTGAGGGAATTGAAGGAAGTGAGGTTCGTGCCGCAGTTGACGAAGAACATCATTTCTCTTGGGACTTTGGAGGCAGCAGGATATCGAGTGATCTTAGAGGATGCTACAGTGAAGGTCACGAAGGGTTCTATGGTGGTGATGCGAGGTGTCAGGGAAAACTACCTATACTACTTGAAGGGCAAGACAGTTACAGGGGGTCTGGCAGCTTCTATCACTACAGAGGAGGACACTACCACCTTATGGCACATGAGACTTGGACACACAGGAGATAAGTCCCTACAGTCATTGGCTAAACAGGGGCTATTGAAAGGTGCTAAGACCTGCAAGATGGAATTGTGTGAGCATTGTGTACTTGGGAAGAAGACTAGAGTGAAGTTCGGCACCGCTGTTCATAACACCCAAGGTACATTGGATTATATTCACACGGACGTTTGGGGTCCTTCCAAGAACACATCTCTTGGTGGGGCCAACTATTTTGTCACTTTCATTGATGATTATTCCAGGAGGAATTGGGTATACCCGATGAAGCATAAACATCAGGTCCTGGATATTTTTGTGGAGTGGAAAAAGAAAGTGGAGCTGCAGACAGGTAGAAAGGTGAAGACTCTACGTTCAGATAACGGTGGAGAGTACAAGAGTGATCCGTTTCTGCAGTTTTGCCGGGATCACGGCATTAGAAGACACTTCACAGTTCGAGAGACACCGCAACAGAACGGGGTGGCTGAGAGATTGAACCGTACCTTGCTGGAGAAGGTGCGGTGTATGATGACGCAGAGTGGATTGCCTAGATCTTTTTGGGCCGAGGCGTTGGTTTATGCGAGCCATCTTGTGAACAGGTTGCCGTGCACTGCGATAGACGGGAAGACTCCTTTGGAGCGTTGGTTTGGTTCGGAGGCTAGTGACTATGAGTCGCTTCGGATATTCGGGTGTCCAGCTTATTATCATGTCAGTGATGGTAAATTAAATCCGAGAGCGAGGAAAGCAGTCTTTGTGGGATTTAGAGATGGAGTCAAAGGCTTCAAGTTATGGGATCCACAGGACAAGAAGATAGTTATTAGCAGAGATGTCACATTTGACGAGGCGTACATGATGAGGCCTCGAACCCCTCAGCAGGTGGAGGGAGACCAGACAGGAGAGATATCGCAGCAGGTGGAGGATGATGTGACTCCACCCACTCCAGAGAACACTGTATCCATTGAGGCTCCTACAGAGGTGACACTGGGAGGAGATGAGATGACAGATGGGCAGATACAGGATACAGTAGATCATGGGACTCAGGAACAGGGTCATGTTCAGAGGACCATTGCAGCAGATAGACCGAGGAGAGAGATTCGTCGGCCAGCTAGGTATAATGATGTCATGGTCGCATATGCATTATCAGTGGAGGTCGTTGATGATATGGTTCCAGCCACATTCAGGGAGGCAGAGTCTAGCCCCGATTCGATCAGGTGGAGGGAAGCTATGGAGGAGGAGATGCGGTCTCTTCAGAAGAACGACACTTGGACACTTGCACATCTACCTAAGGGTAAGAAAGCTATTGGTTGCAAGTGGGTATATGCGAAGAAGGAGGGATCTTCTATTGGGGACATTCGGTTCAAAGCCAGATTAGTTGCCAAGGGATATGCACAGCTTGAGGGCATTGATTACAACGAGGTATTTTCACCCGTTGTGAAGCATTCGTCGATTCGGATTTTATTGGCGTTGGTGGCACAGTTGGATTTGGACTTGGTCCAGATGGATGTGAAGACAGCCTTTCTACATGGTGATTTAGATGAGGAGATCTACATGACACAACCACAGGGTTTCAAAGCTGCAGGAAAGGAAAATTTGGTTTGTAAGCTGAAGAAGTCTCTTTATGGTTTGAAGCAGTCACCAAGACAGTGGTATAAGAGATTCGACGGCTTTATGATTGGCCGAGGGTACACGAGGAGCCCATATGACCCATGTGTTTATATGCACAAGCTACAGGATGGTGAGCTCATATATTTGCTTTTATATGTTGATGATATGCTTATTGCTTCCAGGAATTCTTCGGCTATTCGAAAGCTGAAAGAGGAGTTATCATCCGAGTTTGAGATGAAAGATCTTGGAGAGGCAAAGAAGATATTGGGTATGGAGATCGAGCGAGACAGGGTGAAGGGGAAATTGAAGCTTACACAGAAGAGCTACTTGCAGAAGATGTTGAAGAAATTCAGCTTTGATGGCAATGCAAAAGCAGTTAGCACACCATTGGCTCCCCACTTCAAGCTTTCAGAGTTGATGTCACCTGTTTCAGTTGAGGACAGAGATTATATGTCGAAGGTCCCATATACCAGTGCAGTAGGTAGCTTGATGTATGCGATGGTGTGTACGAGGCCAGATTTGTCACAGGCCGTGAGCATGGTATCGAGATACATGCACGACCCGGGGAAGAGTCACTGGGAGGCCGTGAAGTGGATTCTACGATATGTTCGAGGCACCGTGGATGTTGGTTTAGTATTTTAGAAGGATGAGAAGGATGGGCAGGCTTGTATTGGATATGTGGATTCAGACTATGCTGGAGATCTTGACAAACGCCGGTCTACGTCAGGTTATGCTTTTACATTGGCAGGTGCACCTGTATGTTGGCGTTGCACGCTTCAGTCCACAGTGGCTCTCTCTACTACAGAGGCAGAGTATATGGCAGTTACTGAAGCTATTAAGGAGGCTTTATGGTTGCGTGGATTATTGGAGGACTTGGGGACCGCTCAGGAGACTATTCAGATATATTGTGATAGTATGTCGGCTATCTATTTGGCGAAGAATCAGGTTTATCATGCGCGCACGAAGCACATCGACGTCAGATTCCACTTTGTACAGGACGTCTTGGATGATGGAGATGTCATATTAGAGAAGATCCACACAAATGACAACCCTGCAGATATGTTGACCAAAGTTGTTTCAGGAGTAAAATTTGGTCATTGTTTGAAGTTGTTGAACATCCTTCAGTGCTGAGGCCGTTGGCGGCCATTTGGGTGAACTACGTTCGGCTTGATTCCTTGGGCAAGAGGATACGTAGGCAGTCTTTCAGATGCACCCGGTTTGATCAGTTGACTCAGATGGGGGGAGATCGCGTTTCAGCTCGAGTATTGTTCCTGAATTTGTTGAGGAACTATTGGATGATTTGGTGTCGGCTCAGTTTTGGTGGAAACATTCGCCGAGGTGGAGAATTGAAGAAATTACAAAAACTCAGAAAAATCAGCAGAGAGTTGGGCGGTCGACCGGCGCGGTCGACCGCAAACGTGCACCGAAGCTGATGGGAATCAGAGTGCGTGGCGGTCGACCGGAGCTGGTGGTGGTCGACCGGCGCGACCGGAATTGATCGCGGTCGACCGGGCCGGTCGACCGACGAAGCGGATATCAGTTTTTCCAGTTTTTTGGCCCGTTTCGTTTTGTAATCTATAAATACCCTATACCTGATTTGTTAGGGTAACCTCAGGGACGAATTTGAGCAGCCAAAGAGAGAGAATCATTGCATCCAATTGTAAGAGAGCTTTGAGAGATCTAGAGCTTTGTTTTAGGGTTTGGTCTGAGAGATTTGTAACCCTATTTGTATTCTCTTGATTTCTAGTAGAAAGAAGCCCCCCTCCTTGCCCCGTGGACGTAGGCAACTTGCCGAACCACGTAAATTGTGTGTTCTTGCTGTGATTGTGGTTTGCATATTGTTTGTGGTTTAGTTCGAGTTATTGTTCGTGTTGCCCTAGAAAGCTTCCGCCGCGCACAACAACTAGCTCAGATCACGGGAATTGCAGCTGTTCTTCGATTTCCATTGCCAGAATTGGATGATCTTGACATGTGAAGAAAGATATGCTAAGGCTTTTTAATTTTCAATCAGTAAAATTATTTTTCATTTCTAAGTCTTTCCCCCCAAATTCCTGTTATTCTAGCGGATTTGTATCCTACAGGGAACTATCAACGAACTTTTTCCCTAGAGAGCAAGAAAAAAGTTTGATCCCAAACAAATGCCACAATGCGAAAGTGTTGTCCAACACAGAGATGTTTTACTTAAACCAAATTGTTCACGAGCCCTAAAATTGTGCCCTGCAGATCTCCAATTACACTCGGCAATCACAAGACGTAACAGGGTCTCAGGAGCGACAGCACACCTGATGCTGGATTAAACACCCGAACCAGTTACTAGAATAGAGAAATACAGGCCAATAACACAAATCGACTACACGTAATAAGAAGTTAGAAGACACGGAGACAGGAAGTAAATGAAAAGGAATTGTTAAAATTAATACCATGTATTCAGTATAACAAACTTTACAGGACGAGTAGACCCTCTCACAGTCAACACCATGCTAAGCCTCTGTACATCTCACTCATGATACAAAAGGCCTTTCCTACAAGTGCTACAATTGAACATATCTTCCTACAGAAAAAAGTAACAAACTAAGCAACTATGTTAAAGCCCTAGTTATACATCCACGAATAAAGAATCATCTGTCATCGTGTCATATTCCTCCTAAAGCCAATAACTGTTAGCAATCAAAACCTCTAACTTTCTAATTCACAGAAGCCTGTGAATCCTTTCCGACATTTGGATGTAATAATGTTATGAGAACTCAACATCTCGAGGGGAAAAAACGCTTTTACCGCCACTATGTTCATTCTCCACAGCATATTGATCGTTTTGTCTCCTGGAACTTACCCCACAAACATAGCATCTCTCTGGGGGCTTGGTAATGTGCAACCACATACCCATTTTCACATCCATCTATATTAATCCTACCATCCTCCACATATTTAACATCCATGCCTTTCTTCTTCAAGTTGGCTATCCATATGCCCATTGCAACATCCTCCAACTTGAACATCTGTGTATAATATGGTCAATTAGCAGAATGAAATCAAGTAAAAAACCGCAAATTTAAAAAGATGTTAACCATCTGCCTCGTCAAACCAAAAAATAACTTATATGGCGAAAAGAAGGAAATATATGTTACCTTCAATTGACCATTTTTGTGCTGCTTGTAGACAGATTTGGCTATATCTCCTGAGACTACATATCCCGGACCATGCGCCCAAGGAGGATAAACTTCATCAGGCCATTCCTTCACAAATATATGCACAAAGAGCACGAGTAAGGAATTGCAAGATAACATAAAAGCCAACCATTATAGTGCAGAACTAGAAAGCATGCATCAGTGTCCATTCTTTTGAAAAGGGCAGTTTCTATTAAGTGCTCGCTAGTAGTTTCCTTTTCCCCCTTGACCTATTATGAAGGATTGTTTATTCTACAACAGCTGATGTCCTATGACAACTGATTTGTCTAAGAATCTCCCAGGTGGTAGCAGAATATGGACCATCTGCTGTTTTGCACCTTTGCACAAGGATATTTACCTCTGGACTTGTATACCATTTACTGTCAGGGTTGCGGTGAGGTTGGTCATTGTGATTGATCCTACCATACAAGAGCCCATGTGTGACATTTACTCTCTTTAAAGACGAAAGTACTTCATCCACACGGACAAACGCATCATCATCTGTCTTCATGACATATTTAGCTGATATTACATTTGTCTGTCAAAACAGCATAAAAGTCAGCACAACTTGTAATGTTTAGCAAGTGATAGTGAAGATTTTGGTTTTGCATTAACGGCCTAAAGAATTTACCCCATAAATGCAAATGGCAAGAGTCTTCCATGTAATCAGACTATAATAATCAACAATTGGCATCAGCTGGACATCGCCATAGGTTCGTGCCTCATCCCAAAGCTCTTCATTCACCAAGTGGTTCTTATGCTGTAGGAGGTACCGAAATCTTTTTTCAGTTCAAGGTAAATAGTTGCACAGCAGGGGGAAAACATGCAGTTTTTGTGGTTTACAACATCCTGGTATACAGTAAATAGAAAATTTCATTTGTTCAAGATTAGTGTTGTTGTCAAAGTGATAAATTAATGCCAATTACTTCCAGCACCATCTTTATTACTGCATAGATGAAGCATCAAGAAAGAAGTGACCGACATTAACAGATTACATGCCTAGGCAATGTTATGAGGGAAGGATGAATCTAAAGTAGATTATCTAATTGGTCGAGTTTTAAAAATCAAAACAGTTTGTCCCTCTAATCTAATCATGAAATTGGTTAGTACAAAAACCCTAGGAGCTAACAAGATTTAATATCTGTGCAATGGTGTTGTGGGAAGTAAACTTCCGTACCAGGCCAACAAAAAACCGCACTGCAACTTTTCTAGACTTCACAATATCAAATTGCATCCAAGTTCTCCGAACAGCCATTCTACGCTTAAAATTATTTGCAGTTGAGAAGACCCCAATGAAAAGATCAACAGAACTATGAACGGGAATAGGGGGTGACTTGAGAACTTCTAAATCAATGACATGCTCCAGTGCCTCAGATGTAGGTAAGCCACTTGCTAAAACAGATATCAGTTTAATGTCTCCAGAAAACCTTGCTTCACTGACTAGCCACGGCTCCAAACTCTGACAAAAAAAAGTGGGTTAAGAAACAGCATGAATTGTAAATTTCCAAAATACTCAAAAGGATCCATTGAAAGTGAAGTACTTCACGATAAGCAAATGAAGTTATATGCTTTCCATCAACTGTCATCTGGATCCCCTCCACTCCCACTCGAAGAGTGGCAACAGCAAGATATCCTTGCTTAAAGGGAAAATAATGTCTTGGTTTAGGGCCCTCTTTTGCTAAAGGAGTCCAACTGGACATGTTAGAATGTCTGATATTTGCAATTATTTTTCTATCACCTTTACCCACCAAAGAGCTGCATTCCTCTAAATCATCCACTGGAGCTGAAGAAATATTACAGAAGAATAAAGGTACAAATTAAACTGTTAGCATCCATGGAGACAAGACAAACTGCATGAACATTCATATACTATTAGAATCTGTTATTTAATGTCACCTATGTGGTCCCTAAACTGTCAATGATTAGAAGATGACTAGTCCTATCATAGTAAACTAAGCATCTTACATTAGATTCATGAAGATTCGATAAAACAAAATATAGGAAATTCACACCTGGTAGATATATGTGAATTGGAAGACATTAAAAGGCATGCCAAAGTGATTCCTTTATGGAGCAAACTTGCATACGGTCAGCAGTGTGATGCAGATGAAGTACCAAATGGAATATGTTTAAGGTTTATTAAGCATTGTGCTATATGTTTAAGGTTTATTAATCATTGTGCTTTAAATCCAACATTAATGGGAATTTCTTTGACCATCTCAGATCATAGTCACGCATCCCAAATCAATGGATTCTCAATGTAGTCGCAAAGTCTTTACAGCCATATAACTCTTCAGATCATCATCAGGAAAATCAACAGGTCTCAACATATTTAGTAATTGCTAAATTCAAAAAACCTTTAACATGTAGGCTGTACGGTACCTACCCCAAATTATATTTTGATTGATGCTGTTATTTGTAGTTGGCTAGCTCCCCAGTTAATGTTTGTTGCCCATGTCAGTCCATCCACATTCAACTGTTCACTTAACTGTGACATTAAAATTTTTAAATCTTCATGCTCTAGCTTAGCTTTTCCTTATTTCTTAGTCAATACTTCATAAATACCCAAAATAATAATAATAATAATACTGACCCTTGCCTCTGCTGTATACCAACCGCATGCAGATACCTTCATTAAATCTGGTAGCTCAAATGCTACAACAGTAAACCAAGTGAAAATGCCAGCGATAACAATATCTGGGTGCTGCTATGGAAGTGCATGCAAAAAATTTTGATTTCAGTTTTGCACTCAAACAAACAGGCCTAAGCTAGATGCAACATGCAAAAATTTTTGGAATGCGTTATCGGTTCCAGTAGAAAATATTTTCGGAATAAGTTGACCTCTATAGATAAGGAAAGAAAAGCCCTAATGAAATTCGCTAGGAAGCCTATATTCTCAATATAAATGATCAACCTGTACTTTTTCCCCAAAAATTTTAAGAAATATCACCTTGTTTACTATGATCGGGATCTGGAGCAGGACACCGTTCCTCAGATCCCCAATCGCTAGCTATAGTCCATGTATTTTGGACAATCACTGGATCATCAGTAAGCTTATCACCATGAAGTCGCACATTGTAGTGCAAGATGATAGGAGGATCAGGCTCCCCCGGAACAGTTGTTCCTGCTAAATCAATCCGAAAATTACCCATGATTCCTCCGGGAGTTCCAATAAAAGTGATTGAAGAACCCTGGACCAATCCACAAGGAAGTTTAAGCCTGAAGCCACTATCACTAAATTCTGAAGCATTCATTCTTCTAATCGAATATGGGCACTGTTTCTCTTTTGCTTTTTGTCTTGCACTTCCATTTCCAGCAGAAATATGTTTCTCATCTTCCACTGATACCATAAGTTTTTGCCATAGAGCTGCGGCTTCCTTGATAGCCTCAAGTGCATGAGGTAAACCTTGAGCATGACCGATTAACTGGGCTAAATGATTCCATGTCTGCATAGATTGTAGTTCTCTATCAGATAGATTTTTATAGGTAAGAAGACTGGAGACCAAGGAATCAGATGAGACTACAAAAGACTCATTCTTTGGTGCTTGAACTGGTGGATCTCCAACATTCACCAACTGAAGAGGAATAGAAGCATTATGAGAAAAAGGATTTTGAAAAGCCCTTTCCGCTAAGGGACTCTCTATTATCACATATCTAAAGAGCAGCAATGTGAATAGGAACACTAGAACAAGACCTCCAGGCCACGTCTTCATCTTTCACAGAACACTTCAGATCAATATTTCTGAGCTAGGACATCAGTGAGAAGGCTGCCTTGCAGCAACGTCATCAAGAAGGATATCACAAACTGCAAGATTAAACCAGCTGTTTATGTCTTTTGTTCCCATAATACAAAGCATGAATCGTTAGCCCAGTACTAACTCGACCAGCTTGTCTAAGCCAGACTCTTCAACAGATATCCAAAGAATCGTTAGAATATTGGATCTAAGCGGAGTAGTCTGTGCTGGTGCTTCTGAAGTCTGCCACCTAGAAAGGACATGCCAGTTATTAAGCTAAAGGTGGTAGCATTTCCCTAAAAAAATAGAGTTGTAAGAGTTAGGAAGTGAAACAAAAACAAACTGTGTACTTAGTTATTATTTTTAAAAGAATGAAGAGAAGACTACTGAAGAATAACCAAGTGGATCTCATATATCAGGAAAAAGCACAAAAGGAATAAGCTTGCCAGTTGCAATAGAAAGATATTATCATAGATAATGTATCAGCTTGGCCTAAAATTGACATCACTATAGAATAACTCCTAAAACAAAACAACCTTGACTATGAGAATTTTAACACAGTAAAGCAGGCCATGTCTTCTTAATTTTGCTTACTTTGTGATATGGCCAAGGGTGCAAGCCTGTATGTCAAAAAAGCAGAAAATTTGTAAACATATGATTTCCATGTCCATTGTTTCTTTTCTTAAAGAAAACAACAATAATTGGCTGAAGCATTTTTCTACTTTGCACATGTTTATCATACCTTACTATTTATCGCGACTAACAAGGATCACCACATTTTCTAATGAGATACTGGACACTCTTACACTGAACTGCGATAGACACCTTGGACCTTAAATTAATGAGACTGAACAACACTAATGACAGAATATGACAGCAAACCAAATATATCATCAACAAACGACTACATTGCACTAATAAATCAGTGTTCAAATGCACATCCCCAAACCTCGTTATATCAAATGTGCATACAATTGACAAGCACCCAATTGAGAGCCAACGGCGGATAAGCATTTCTGACTCTAACACCTGAGGATTTCATCCTTCTCCACACTACTACCAAACACCTAGACCAAGTTCAATTTTGTATAGTTAAAATCAAAGTTGCACCGTGAAACTTGTGCCAAGCGCTCACTAGTTGACTTTCTTCTTCAACTTTGAACATTTTTAGACTTCAACTTGCAATTTGTAGTGCTTGGGAACTTGATTTTTAATTTTTGACTGGGAGAAGTAGTTGTGCATCTTAAGACATCAAATTGCAACTAAATAGAACATGGGTTCTTGCTACTAGTTAAAGTATTAATTTTCTTAGTCTGCTCTTTTGAATTACGATTGAGATGCTTCCCTCAGAACAACATTGAGCCTCAGATCAACTAATTACTGCTTCCTAACTAAGTCAATTGTTTGAGCTGTTTCCCAGGAATTTCATCCAAGAAGTTTTCCCTTAAAAAAAGAAGGCGTTAAAAGTTTACACAATCTCATGCAGAAGTAGTTGAGAAATAAATTGAACAAATGGTTCAATTTAGAACTAATAGCACATATTCAGAAAGGATAATGACCCAAGCAACTCGTGTCTATAGGTCAAGTATAAGCGGGGAGTTTGAAAGTATAATCTTGCTTTTAAACATAGTATCGGCAGACAAGTTGTGCTTTCTATGAAAGTTATATATTGTTGGATTTTTTGGTCAAAACCATTTTTCAAAATGAGTTTTCAAACTATATATATATATATATTAACTACAAGTACTTTTCAATGTTTTCATAAATGTTTAGTAGCCTAGTGGAAAGTTAATGTTTTGGTGTTTCAAAATGCCCCTTGTCCGAGAAGTATTTTATTTTAATTAATCCCTCATAAGTTCTAGTGGGTCGTGGGCCATGGGCCGAGGTCAGGGCTAATCGGGCTAAGGCTTTAAGTGGCGCTTTGTTAGGCGCACTTTACACGGAGGCATCGGGGAAAGGTGGTGCTGTTTGGCGTCACGTTGGCTGCCATGAAGGTTGTCTCGCAGGCTGCTTCGCAGCACGCGGACGAGCTACGCATTCGCACGAGGGTGTGACTCTGACGTTCTCGAAATCAGACGAGGTTCGTCAATTGGTTGACGAGGTTCCACTTGTTCGACGAGGTTCGTCTGATTCACAAGATCAGACGAGGCTCGTCTGTTTGACGAGGTTCGCTCGTCAAATGAGAATCATCTGTTTAACGAGGTTCGCCTGTTTGACGAGTTTCGCCCGTTTGACGAGGTTCGCATGTCAAACGAGCTTCGCCCGTTTGACGAGGATCGCATGTCAAACGAGGTTCGCCCATTTGACGAGGTTCGTCTGTCAAACGAGGTTCGCCTGTTTGACGAGGTTCGTCTGATTTGCTGAGACGTGACCCTCACGTTTCATAGCAAAGCGTCCATTGGTTGCCTCGTATTCAGGAGTTACTGCATGCATCAGTTACAACAGCATTTAGAGAAATTTAATGCATTGATGTTACAATCTTAATTGCCATTAAGAATTGTAATAGTCACATTAATTGTGATTGACTCTTGAGCTGGCCTTAGAGGCCTATAAATAGCGCCATTGGGCAGCTCTTGAAACATACACGCGAGCTTAGAAAACAAACGTCAGATCAAGGAGATCTTGACGTTGTTGCTGTTGTTATGTTGCTGCTGTAGAAACTGTGCCCGCGGGAACTTGCCCTAAAACTGAAAGGTTTTAAGATCGAGGAGATCTTTGCCTTAACCGAAAGGTCTTATAGATCGAGGAGATCTTGACAGTACTGGGTTGGTGCACACCAGAGTACTGTACTGCTGTTTCTAGAAGCAGTTTGACCTTGGGATCCTTGCATCGGAGTAGGCCAAATATTGCTTTAAGTACAGTGTTACACAAACGCACAACAGTGAACTGAAAAAATTTAAAATTATAGCACGTCTGTTTTCTCAGTTTAATTACAGATTTAACCACAATTTCCAACATATATAGCCAAAAAAAATGTGAACGAACAACAAATTAATAGCTTGATTGGTGGGGGCAGGGGGGGATAGTTCCAACCCCAATTACTAATTTCTTGTGCAATATTAACAAGATGTATCAAATCAAGCAGGTGCAAATTTAACCTACAATCTTTAAACCTCATCCATGCGCTCCACTTATCGCTGAGTAAAAGCCCTAAATTCTAGCACCAAAGGTTGAGAGGGGGGGAAAGCCAATTTGTACAATGCTGAAAGCCTAAATGTTTCTAAACTCCTAAAACCACTCGCTTTCTTTGTAGGCTTTTGTTAAATCTTGAAGGATTAAAATTGAAAACAATGCTGGCGTTAGAGTCGGTCAAAATTAAGCAAACGAAATCCAGTGCTCTCAAAACAAGATTACACTGAAGTAAAACTCAGCACGACACCAATTGAGCGAGTAAATAAAAACGCCTGAAAAAAGATCAAATCTTTAACTGTGAAATGGAAGCGACTCAAGAAATTACACCCTAAAAAATCCAGCCTTTGACTGAGAAACCGCAGAGAAAATCTCCTGAAACCCGCTCTAAAGTACACCATTGCAGTCGAGAAGTAAAAGAGAGGAGAAAGGGGGGGAGAGAGTACCTCGATAAAGGAGAAGAGAATGTTGTCCGACGCCAAACTCCAAAGCTGCAGGCCGATGAGAGAGAGAGAAGCGGTTTGAATCTGATTTTAATGGAGCAACTACAACTATAAATCTTTTTCTTGTAATTAATGGAGCAACTACAACTACAACTATAAATTGCTCTTGTACTTATTATTGCTTTTCTAAAAAAAAGCCAATGATGAGAAAAGGGTGAAGTTACCAGTTAAAGCACGCATCAGGTGAGCTTAAGAGATCAATCACCGCCGTATCAATTGTTGTTCCATATTTATTCAATTTAATTATTCATGACAGGTAAAATCTGTTGTTTTATTTATTTATTTATTTTTTTAAGGGAGGGTAAATCAAGCTGTTACTATTATGTTGGTGTTGTTGCTGTTTGACTCGCAAGTCGGTAGTAGAAAATATCTGCTCACTCTTTTTTTCCGCCGTATGCTTGCTTTGTTTCAATTTTTGACATGTCTGCTTCTAAGTTCTAAAGTCGGCGGTCAATGCGGAAAATTTGCAAGCACTAAACTTCCCTATGGTACCCTTTCCAATTTTTTATTATATCCTGAGTGGCCGTTTGATAAAGGTTCAGAGAAAAGATATTAATTTAGTTAATTTTTTAAGAGAGTTTGAAAATAATTTAGAGAAAAATGTGTCCAGGCCCCAAAAGCAGAAACTTCATGTGACAAGGCCCCTCATAGTTTTCCACATGTGGATCAGTCTCTTGAAGTGTGACACTTTGTACTATAGCCCCATTTTTATCAATTATCACATGCCAGCTAAGCTAAAATTCCCAAACTATCATTATCATCTCTCCTCAATCTCTCTGACTCAGCACTCATATCATCTCTCTCTCATCTTCTCTCTCTCTCTCTCTCTCTCTCTCTCTCTCTCTCTCTCATCTCCTCTCTCTCTCTCATCTCTCTCTAAAACTAAGAGCTTTCTCAAGCTCGTCGTCCTGGCCGAGACGCACAGATCATTAATCTATTAGCTAGAAGAAAAAAAGAAAAAAAAGAAAAAAAAAGAAAAAAGAAAGGTAAGGAGAAGTAGAGTAGAAGGGGAATGAAGAGAAATGCCGTAATTAAGAAAGAACGAAAATGTGTATTAATGTATCTCTATGAATGAAATTGCCACGGTGCCGCCAAGCGATATTCGAAGCAATATACCGAGAGGTAGAAAATGAGCCCAAATGAAAGAAAGATATCGCGTGATAGACAATATAAAGGGCTACACACCGGCGCAGACGGTAGTGAAAATGGAGACCGGAGGTGGCTGTAAAACACACGTGAAGTCGGCACGGCGCTGCTGTTTTTTGCTCGCTGCTGCCGTCGAGCGATGTTTCGGATGTTACCGAGAGATATAGAGAATGAGTTAGAGCGTGATACAAATTGGAGGTGATAGGCAACATGTAGGGCTACTCACCAAAGAAGAAATCGACGGAAACGGAGATTGGAGTCGAACAGAAAGTGCGTGCAAAGTAGGCACAAAACTATAGTTTTCTGCAGTGCAATTTCTCGTCGTTCGGGTTTGTTCTTCGCTGTTCGGAGATTTTCGCCGCTGTCCGGGCATACCGGAGGTGGGAGGAGGTTGTCGAGGTCGTCGGGGTGTCTCGGTCGGCTCCCTCGGATGTAGGAGGAGCTTTTCTCCGTTTCCAAGAGCCTAGAACTAAGATGAATTAGAGCTAGAACTAGTTAGAACTAGCAAGATAGAACCTAGAACTGGGGGTATACAAGCTAGAACTAGGAGAATAGAAGCTAGAACTAACGTAGAAGAAAGAACTAACAAGTGTGCATGTAAAAAACCATTGTTGGGTTTAGAACTAGCAAGATAGAAGCTAGAACTGGAGGTATACAAGCTAGAACTAGGGGAATAGAAGCTAGAACTAACGGAGAAAAAAGAACTAGCAAGTGTGCATGTAAAAAACTCTTGTTGGGTTTAGAACTAGCAAGATAGAAGCTAGAACTGTGTGTATACAAGCTAGAACTAGAGGAATAGAAGCCAGAACTAACGTAGAAGAAAGAACTAACAAGTGTACATGTAAAAAACCCTTACTGGGTTTAGAACTAGCAAGATAGAAGCTAGAACTGGGGGTATACAAGGTAGAACTAGGGGAATAGAAGCTAGAACTAACGTAGAAGAAAGAACTAACAAGTGTGCATGTAAAAAACCCTTGATGGGTTTAGAACTAGCAAGATAGAAGCTAGAACCGGATGTATACAAACTAGAACTAGGGTAATAGAAGCTAGAACTAACGTAGAAGTAAGAATTAACAAGTGTGTATGTAAAAAACCATTGTTGGGTTTAGAACTAGCAAGATAGTAGCTAGAACTGGTGGTATACAAGCTAGAACTAGGGGAATAGAAGCTAGAACTAACGTAGAAGAAAGAACTAGCAAGTGTGCATGTAAAAAACCATTGCTGGGTTTAGAACTAGCAAGATAGAAGCTAGAACTTAGGGTATACAAGCTAGAACTAGGGGAATAGAAGCTAGAACTAACGTAGAAGAAAGAACTAGTAAGTGTGCATGTAAAAACCCCTTGTTGGGTTTAGAACTAGCAAGATAGTAGCTAGAACTGGGGGTATACAAGCTAGAACTAGGGGAATGGAAGCTAGAACTAACGTAGAAAAAAGAACTAGCAAATGTGCATGTAAAAAACCCTTGCTGGGTTTAGAACTAGCAAGATAGAAGCTAGAACTTGGGGTATAGAAGCTAGAACTAGGGGAATAAAAGCTAGAACTAACGTAGAAGAAAGAACTAACAAGTGTGCATGTAAAAAACCCTTACTGGGTTTAGAACTAGCAAGATAGAAGCTAGAACTGGGGGTATACAAGCTAGAACTAGGGGAATAGAAGCTAGAACTAACGTAGAAGAAAGAACTAACAAGTGTGCATGTAAAAAACCCTTGATGGGTTTAGAACTAGCAAGATAGAAGCTAGAACTGAGGGTATACAAGCTAGAACTAGGGGAATAGAAGGTAGAACTAATATAGAAGAAAGAACTAGCAAGTGTGCATGTAAAAAACCCTTGTTGGGTTTAGAACTAGCAAGATAGTAGCTAGAACTGGGGGTATACAAGCTAGAACTAGGGGAATAGAAGCTAGAACTAACGTAGAAGAAAGAACTAGCAAGTGTGCATGTAAAAATTCCTTGCTGGGTTTAGAACTAGCAAGATAGAAGCTAGAACTTGGGGTATACAAGCTAGAACTAGGGAAATAGAAGCTAGAACTAACGTAGAAGAAAGAACTAGTAAGTGTGCATGTAAAAACCCCTTGTTGGGTTTAGAACTAGCAAGATAGTAGCTAGAACTGGGGGGTATACAAGCTAGAACTAGGGGAATGGAAGCTAGAACTAACGTAGAAAAAAGAACTAGCAAGTGTGCATGTAAAAAACCCTTGATGGGTTTAGAACTAGCAAGATAGAAGCTAGAACTGGGGGTATACAAGCTAGAACTAGGGGAATAGAAGCTAGAACTAACGTAGAAAAAAGAACTAGCAAGTGTGCATGTAAAAAACCCTTGATAGGACACTTGTTAGTTCTAGCTTCTATTCCCCTAGTTCTAGCTTGTATACCCCTAGTTCTAGCTTCTATCTTTCTAGTTCTAAACCCATCAATGATTTTTTACATGCACATTTGCTAGTTCTTTCTTCTACGTTAGTTCTAGCTTCTATTCCCCTAGTTCTAGCTTGTATACCCCCAATTCTAGCTTCTATCTTGCTAGTTCTAAACCCAAAAAGGTTTTTTTACATGCACACTTGCTAGTTCTTTCTTCTACGTTAGTTCTATCTTCTATTCCCCTAGTTCTAGGTTGTATACAGCCAGTTCTAGCTTCTATCTTGCTAGTTCTAGCCAGTTCTAGCTCTAATTCATCTTAGTTCTAGGCTCTTGGGAACGGAGAAAAGCTCCTCCTACCTCTGAGGGAGCCCACCGAGACACCCCGACGACCCCGACAACCTCCTCCCACCTCCGGTAAGCCCGGACAGCGGCAAAAATCTCCGAACAGCGAAGAACAAACCCGAACGGCGAGAAATTGTACTGCAGAAAACTATAGTTTTGTGCCGACTTTGCACGCACTTTCTGATCGACTCCAATCTCCGTTTCCGTCGATTTCTTCTTTGGTGAGTAGCCCTACATGTTGTCTATCACCTCCAATTTGTATCACGCTCTAACTCATTCTCTATCTCTCTCGGTAACATCCGAAACATCGCTCGACGGCAGCAGCGAGCAAAAAACAGCAGCGCCGTGCCGACTTCGCGCGTGTTTTACGGCCACCTCCGGTCTCCGTTTTCACTACCGTCTGCGCCGGTGTGTAGCCCTTTATATTGTCTATCACACGGTATCTTCCTTTCATTTGGGCTCATTTTCTACCTCTCGTTATATTGCTTCGAATATCGCTCGGCGGCACCGTGGCAATTTCATTCATAGAGATACATTAATACAAATTTTCGTTCTTTCTTAATTACGGCATTTCTCTTCATTCCCCTTCTACTCTACTTCTCCTTACCTTTCTTTTTTCTTTTTTTCTTTTTTTCTTCTAGCTAATAGATTAATGTTCTGTGCGTCTCGGTCAGGACGACGAGCTTGAGAAAGCTCTTAGTTTTAGAGAGAGGTGAGAGAGAGAGAGGAGATGAGAGAGAGAGAGAGAGAGAGAGGAGAGGAGAGAGAGAGAGATGATATGAGTGTTGGGTCAGAGAGATTGAGGAGAGAGGATAATGATAGTTTGGAAATTTTAGCTTAGCTGGCATGTGATAATTAATAAAACGTGGCTGCAGTACAAAGTGTCACACTTCAAGGGGCTGATCCACATGGAAAAAACTATGAGGAGCCTTGTCACATAAAGTTTCTACTTTTGAGGCCTGGACACATTTTTCCCAATTTAACTCTATTGATAGTCAAAATGAATAGTTGATTTTTTTTATTTTAAATAATAAAGTAGGATTGAGAATGTTAGTTGTCATAAATATATATCCTAAAATATATTCTTATTTGAAGTTTCGTTTCTTATTTTCAGAGGGTGAGTGTACTTTTTAATCATATGGATTTGTTATCCACTTTAGATGAGAGATTAATTAAATTTAACCCTTGTAAGAATTTGTTAGCGCTTTGAACAAATTTATCTATTTGGATGGTTAAGGACTCTTAACCCTTATTTTTTTCCCTTTTCCCTTTTACATATTCGCTTTTATCAACTAA
>NC_033796.1:711715-723757 GCF_001876935.1 Asparagus officinalis
CATCAAGGCAGCCAGTAACAAACAGTACAAATTCAATTATCAGGCAACTGTTGGGTTGTCATTTTTCTACTTTGTAAAACTCTTGATTTATTTATGTTGAATTATCAACTGATAATTGGATAGTGTGTTTTGTTCTTTATCAAGCCCTTTTCTTGAATTATAAATTTTTTAAATTGTCGAGTGATAATTTGGATTGTATTTTTTGTTATCTACCGAACTCTTTCATTTGAATTATTAAAGTGATGATTATATTTTGTTCAGGCCCTTTTTTCATTATCAATCATATGATAGAAAATGTGTCTTTTTCAGTGTTCGTGATAAAATTGGATCTTTTCATAATCAAATTCTAGATGCCATTTTCTGAAAATTATGATAATTACACTGTTTGACGTGCTGGTGCTTGTTCATAACTTTATCAGTTAGCCTTAAAGATACATTTTCTAAATTTTTTTCAAGTTCGTTTAGTAAAAGCTTATGTCTTCATTGTAAAATCCAACTTAAATGAGAAGGCATACAATATGGAGAATACTTTAAGGGGCTGTTTGGTTCAAATACCAAAATTTTAGGATTTGTAATCTCATGGAGAATTTCACATCTATAGGGTTTTATATATGTTTTGCGATTTCTAATATTTTGTTTGGTTCAAAAGTATTATAGGAAAGTAAATTCTAAAATTTAAAATTTATTGTTTGGTTTAAACCCAAATTATAGGATAATAAATTTTGAAAAAAGAAGAAGAGGTGAATATATTTACCTTGGTGATTTTACCGCCCACAAAAATACAAAATACAAGGGTATAAAAAGAGAGGTAAGTACCCATTTATGGGATTTGCCAAATTCTCTCCAATTGAGAGGATTTGACAAATTCTAAAAATTGAATACTTTTTGCATTTTTTAGATTCAACATTCCACAAATAATTTAAAACAAACACCAAATATGAAATCTCAAAACCAAAAAAAACTTACTTTTTTATCGCAAAATTTGTAGTCCACACCAAATGCCAAAATTTTACTTGAACCAAACATCTAAAAATTATGAAATAACTATCAAAATTAGTTACTCAGCTAAACACCCAATAACTTTTGGAATAGTGAACAACCCTTAATAAATTTCCATATTCTGCTGATAACCTCCATAAATTAAAATTAAAAAAACACAAATAGACAAATTGAAGGACAATTTCAAGAAAAAAATATTCAGTACGTAGGGCTCTAACATGGGTGCAAGCAAGAAGAGAATGAATGACAAAAGATGAGAGATTTCAAATTTAAGATTGAAAATATAAAAATATCATAAATGGATGTTTTAATAATTTAAGGGATATTTTTGGTCTTTTTAAATCGAGGGAGTTGCACGTGCCATCTCAAATGAAAGTTATCATAAATGGATGGTATTCACTTTGGCGATTTTCTATAAAAGTTACTGGGGTTTTTCTGCGCTTTTGAAAGTTGTTGGAGGGTTTATTGCAACAAATTGAAAGTTCTTGGGGGTTTAGCATGATTTTCATATTACAAAAACTGGATGTTCTTGTGTTTTTAGCTTAATTTACCTGCAAAAAAAAGATTAATTGTATCATTTAGTTACTGTATTTATCTCATAATTGAGAAAACGATGCTCCTAAAGAATAGTAATCCTCTAGTTGGTCAATACGAAGGCTATACATATAATTAGTATTCTCTAGGAGCAAGGTTACGCTGTTGTGAATTCTTACTCACAGGGGTGCATCACCAAAAAAGGAGGAGAAAAAGAAAAAACAAACGCCCATTAAATTCACCCAAAATGACTTCGTAAAACGTCCAATTAATGGTTCACCCTTAAAGGTCCCCCTACCTCTTAATTATTCATATTTAAGTATTTTATTTTTATTGATTAGGATTTAATTAAATATGTGATTTATTTATAAATAAATAATTAATTAAATATTAATAACTAAAAATAAATAAATAAATAATTTAAATTAAGAAATTACCTTATATACTCATTAAATTAATTAATCATATTAAAATTTAACAAATAATTAATTTATATAAATCATGTAAAAAGTTAAATATTATTTTAAATTTAAATTCATATTATTTTAATATTAATTTCATTTAACAATAATATTTTAACGGTCATATTATAACGTTCATATTTTAACGGTCATATTATAACGTTCATATTTCAACGGTCATATTTTAACGGTTGTTTTTTAATTAAATAAAAATATATTATTTTAAATTAATAAAAAATATCTTAACGAGTCATGTTTTTTAATTAATAAAAATTATAATAAAATTTTATAAAGGGTACATTTTAAAAAATATTAATCAAATTAAATTAACTATACAATAACTTAATTATATTATTTTAAATTAACTATACATTAACTAAATTTAATTAACTATAAATTAACTCCAAAATAAAATATATTAATATAAAATTATAAGGGGAAGGTTAAGGGACTTTAACATTCCCCTTAATTTAGGGAGGAAGTTAAGGGACTTGGGTGAAGGGGATCTTTTTCCGGTCTCTTAGAGCACAAACCCCTTAAATCTTCCTAAATTTAGCTAAGGAGCCGGGTTTTTCGAGCCTTTAGAGATGCTCTAATAGGACTAACAATAGTTTTCAAATAATGTCCATGACAACAACAATAGGATCATTTTAAAAAAAAAAGGAAATTAAATCAGACATACAGCTGACATGTGGTATGGAGGATACTAATACTATAGCTAATAATTCTTTTAATAATGTTGTTGATGTTGTTGTTCACTTTTCCCCCTCTTTGCTTCTATTGAAAGCCTGACCTGAAGGATCCGATGGGTAGTGCCCAACAAATGTTTTGATAGAAGAATGATGGGATGCTTTACATGGTTGAGTTGCTTTGCAATCAAAAATTTCTCGGCCTAATAACTTTTAAGAGTAAACCCGACATTTAATATATCATTTTATAATATTAGTTGGTGTGTTGTTGATGTAATACACATACAAATTATCAACTACGACCTAATCAAGTATTTATCTAAGTATGTTGAAACCTAGCTGGTCAGATTAAAACAATTGTTATAGAATCCACGGGACTCATAATAGACATTAGACACTGATTAATTCATGGACAACAGATTTCATGATAAATGTTGTTGGTGTTCCATCATCTTGAGAGGCTTGGTGAGCAAGTCTTGAGAAGTTTGATGGCCAAGTCATGAAAAGATTGGAGAGCAAGTTGGCTGACGCTTAGAGGGCAAGACTTAATTGTGAGCTATTTAAAACTGGTTGTGAGCCTTGGGAGAGATGCACAAGGAGAGATAGAAAAGAGCATAGTCAAGTACTTGTGAGAGTGTTCTTTTGGATACTTTGAGAGTGGATGTATAAGAGGTTACGGGTTTGGGTCAATGAGTGATTCAATTGTAATACTCTTGTATTTTCTTAAATAAGTAAAAAAAAATTTGCAAACAATAAAAGATAAATTCTAGAGATTATCTTCATGCACCTAAAAATTTAAAATATACTGAAATTAACCACAAAGTTACAAAAATTATAGAAAAGATTCCTTCAAATTTTAAAAATCACAAAAAACTCTAAACTTTTAAAAATTTATAACCAGTACACATCAAATCTGGAAATTATTGGTAGACCGTTAAAATTTGAAATTTTTAAAAATTAATCTACAGTTTTAATAATTGCAGAAAATACTCTCAAAATTTCAGAGTTGTAAGAAATATCTTGACATTTAAAAATTACCACTAACACATGAAACATAGTGGTTAACAAGTACCAAACTTAAAAGAAATTTTTTAAAACACTCCTTAAGTTTTAGAAATCACAAATCACATCCTCAAAGTTCAAAACCATAAAAAATGCCTGAAATTTTAAAACTTGGCAAAAAAAAGTTTAATTGTGAGGTTTAAGATACTTATATTTAATTTTTAATTTAGTGTTTACTATCCCTTTTCAGCATCTAAAAATAGTCTAAATTGATATTGATAAACAAAAGCAATAAGAATTGATTAAAAATATCCCGTTAAGGAATAAAAATTTAACAACTTTTTAAATATTCACAAAATATCCCGTTAAGGCGTGTTTATTAAAAAAGCACCAACTGAGTTACATTGAAGAAGAATTTAACAACTTTATCCCAATCAAAGAAGAATTTTTCATGGAAGATATAAGAAACATTTATAAGTATAATTCCATACTTTGTTCTTCAAATACTAAAATAATTAAATATTAATATTATAATCTAAGGCAAATTGGCAATGAAAATGCAGGTATTTAGTTTAGATCTTCATGGAAAATAACAGGGATAGAGCAAATATAATATTATTGAGTAACAAAAGCTCTTATTGGATGCACATCAGAAGAATTCATTATAGAGAAAAAACATCTCCTAATCTTATTTAAGTAATAAATTAGGAACACAAAGAATTATATATATATATATATATATATATAATTAACATTTATTCTCATTAAAATTAAAAAAAATCAAATTCTATATTTCAAGAAGTTTTTGTTGAACATTGGAAATACATTTAACTTCTTTGTGAAGTTAAATGACAATATAAAAGATTAACGAGCCCATGAAAGATAAGAGCACAAAAAATATAACTCTAACATGATGTCACAATCAATGTAAATGATGAAGACACTACTCTAGAATAGTCCGGAAAAAGGTAAAGGTGAGAAATGATTGATCATAGCACAATAAAAAAAATAAAACAGAATGAATAAAAGACAATACTTTTTGAATAATTTATAGAATAGTTTTAATTATTTTGAGTGAAATCTTTAAAAGTGAGTTTCATAAACTTTTTTAAGTACTCTTTTATGCTTATGTGGATGCTTTTATCATATAAAGGTATACTAGAGTTAGCACTAATTTTAAATTTATAATTTTTTATGAAGTCTATCAATGATTGAGAATAAATTTTGTATCGTTTTAGTATATTTTTAATCAATCATTTTGCCTTATTTATTTTAAATATTCACCTTTCTTGTATAACACTATTTTAATATTTTTTACATACTTTCTCAAGTAAAATTTAGTTTCATATTAGTCAAAATAATATAAAAATTCAAATTAGCTTTAAATTATATTTAATTTCTGTCAATTCAAATATCAACATAAAATTTTAAATTGGGTGTAGCCTATTTAAACAAACATTAAAGAAAATAAATAATCTCAATATTAAAGTTTAGAGACGAAATTGAGCACAAATTATTAACATAAAATTAAAGAATAAATTTTAGATAAAAAATAAATCAAAAATATTTAATCATTATATTTAATCATGTGTATTGCACGCCTTATAAAACTTAGGACATAAAAAGGCGCCTCTTTTTTTAATCACTCTCATTCCTCGCCTGACCTCTCGCCATTTCCGTCCGCTGAATGGGAGAACGAGGAGGGTTTTATTAGTTCTTTTCAGGTATTTTTTTAAAAAAAAATCCTTAAATTCTTCAGATCTCTTGCTTTTTTTGTTCTTAAATTAGTTAGATGAAAAATCTGAGCTGGATCTATTAAAGAATTTCTATGATAACTAGGATTTTGTGTAGTAATATTTGTCAATGTGGCTATGATGTTTTTATTTAGGGAAAAATGCTTCCAGCCCCCAAAAGCTAAGGAAACATGCTTCCCACCCTCAAGACTTTGTCAACGGGTGTTTTACCCCCAAAAATAAAGATTCTGTTCTCTGAGCCCCCAAAACACAAAACCCAAGAGATTAAAATATGTGAAGACCATAATACCCTTCTCTCTCTCTTTCTTTTTTTATTAAAATATGATGAGGATTATTTTATTATTTTTGTTTTCTCTCTCTCTTTATTATGATGTACTGAGATGATAGTTGAAATGATTGATGATGATTATTTTATTATTTTTGTTGTTTGTATTGGGAGATTGTTAAAGTTACGGGTTAATTGTTAAGGTTACGAGTTAATTGTTAATATTACGGGTCAATTGTTAAGGTTATGAATCCTCTCTCTCTCTATCTCTCTTTCTTTTTTTATTAAAATATGATGAGGATTATTTTATTATTTTTGTTTTCTCTCTCTCTTAATCATGATGTACTAAGATGATAGTTGAAATGATTAATGAGGATTATTTTATTATTTTTGTTTTTTATTATTTTTGTTGTTTGTATTGGGAGATTGTTAAAGTTACGGGTTAATTGTTAAGATTACGAATTAATTGTTAATGTTACGGGTCAATTGTTAAGGTTATGAATCATCTCTTTCTCTCTATCATGATGTTACTTTGATGATATTGAAATGATTGAAGAGGATTATTATTTTATTATTTTTGTTTTTTATTCTTTTCGTATTTTTAGAATATTTGTTGTTAAGGATAATAGTTGGTTGTAAAGGTTATGCATTGATTGTTAAGGTTACGGGTTGGTTGTTAAGGTTACAGGTTTGTTGTAAAGGTTATGGATTTGTTGTGTAGGTTACAGATTTGTTATTAAGGTTACGGGTTTAATTGTTAAAGTTACGTGTTTAATTATTAAGGTTACGGGTTTAATTGTTACAGTTACGGTTTATTAATTGTTAAGGTTATGATTTAATTGTTAAGGTTACAGGTTTAATTGTTAAGGTTACGGGTTTAATTGTTAAGGTTACAGGTTTAATTGTTACGGTTACGGGTTTAATTGTTACGGTTACGGGTTTAATTGTTAAGGTTACGGGTTTAATTGTTAAGGTTATGGATCTCTTCTCTCTCTCCCTCGTAACCTTAACAATTAAACCCGTAATCTTAACAATTAAACCGTAACATTAATAATTAAACCGATAACCTTAACAATTAAACTGTAACCTTAACAATTAAACCGTAACCTTAACAATTAAACCGTAAGCTTAACAATTAAACCCGTAACCTTAACAATTAAACCCGTAACCGTAATAATTAAACACGTAATCGTAACAATTAAACCCGTAACCTTAACAATTAAACTCGTAACATTAATAATTAAACCGTAACATTAACAATTAATAAACCGTAACCATAACAATTAAACCCGTAACCTTAACAATTAAACATATAACCTTAATAATTAAACCCGTAACCTTAACAATTAAACCCGTAACCTTAACAACAAATCTGTAACCTACACAACAAACCCATAACCTTAACAACAAACCCGTAACATTAACAACCAACCCGTAACCTTAACAATCAATGCATAACCTTTACAACCAACCATTATCCTTAACAACAAATATTCTAAAAATACGAAAAGAATAAAAAATGAAAATAATAAAATAATAATCCTCTTCAATCATTTCAATATCATCAAAGCAACATCATGATAGAGAGGGAGAGAGAGAAAGAGAGAGAGGATTCATAACCTTAACAATTAATCCGTAATATTAACAATTAACTCGTAATCTTAACAATTAACCCGTAACTTTAACAATCTCCCAATACAAAAAACGAAAATAATAAAAAATAAAAAATAATAAAATAATTCTCATTAATCATTTCAACTATCATCTTAGTACATCATGATAAAGAAAGAGAGAAAACAAAAATAATAAAATAATCCTCATCATGTTTTAATAAAAAAAGAAAGAAAGAGAGAGAGAGAGAAAGGATTCATAACCTTAACAATTGACCCGTAACATTAACAATTAACTCGTAACCTTAACAATTAACCCGTAACTTTAACAATCTCCCAATACAAACAACGAAAATAATAAAAAACAAAAATTATAAAATAATCCTCATCAATCATTTCAACTATCATCTCAGTACATCATAATAAAGAGAGAGAGGGAAAATGAAAATAATAAAATAATGCTCATCATATTTTAATAAAAAAAGAAAGAGAGAGAGAAGGGTATTGAGGTCTTCACATATTTTAATGTCTTGAATTTTGTGTTTTGGGGGCTCAGAGAACAGAATCTTTATTTTTGGGGGTAAAACACTCGTTGACAAAGTCTTGGGGGTGGGAAGCACGTTTCCTTAGCTTTTGGGGGCTGGAAGCATTTTTCCCTTTTATTTATTTTTTCTGATGCCGGAAGTTAGCATATTTTAGACATAAATTTTTGGCTTCTGTCTTTATTTATGGATGCGAACCTCATAATTCTTTATATTTCTTGATGAAAAAATTAGAGCTATTTTTATTCGACCTCAAGGACCTATTTGAAACTGGACCCTCATTTCAAATAACTTAAGGATTTTGAGGATCTAATCTCAAAAATATTAAGGTTTTAAGATCTAAAGTATGAAATTAGGGCTAATTTGGAGTTCCTGTATTGTTAAAAAACCTACCAGTTAATGTGTGTTTGTTAGCAGAAGATTTTGTTACCATGGTTCTTGTCATTCTTTTTATTTGAGTTGTTTCTCCTTCAATTAAGTTGGCTTCATGTTAAAAATCTTTTGCTTTCTTATCACTAACTACAGGTTTTTTTTACCAAAACTGTAGTGTCAAAATTACGATACTAGAAGATTTAAATTTGACGACCTGAATTTTTTTTTAAGTTTGATACCAATTCATTAGATATGGCATTTTATTATTGTTAAGGAATATATTATGGAAATCTATAGTATTAGGAATAACATATTAGGAATAACATATTATAGAAATCGAGAAACCAACCCCATATCTATAATATTAGGAATAAGAACAAAATCCTTTCTAGGATCCAACAACAAATGATCCTTTCTTGAAGGATCTGACAACAAATGATCCTTTTTTAAAGGATCTAACAAACAAATGGTGGAGTTGACTTTAGGCTTGAGCACAGATCAACAAGGAGGCAGAGGTCGACAATGAGGACGAGATCAAATTGTCGAGGTCTAGGCGAGATCAAACATCGAAGGCGAGGATTTAGGGCATGAAGGTGATTGATGGTCCTGATGAAGGTGATGGACATCATCCACAATGAACAGTAAAGGGCGGCGAATTGTACCACGGATGAACTGTGTCGCGATGAACACTACCGCTGTGAATGAACAGTATTCACTGGTCTACAGTACTATTTTGGGAAGCAGCGAGATTAGGGTTTTTCTATGACATTTAAAAATTACCACTGACACACGAAACATAGAGGTTAACAAGTACCAAACTTAAAAGTATTTTTTTAAAACACTCCTGAAGTTTTAGAAATCATAAATCACATCCTCAAAGTTCAAAACCATAAAAAATGCCTGAAATTTTAAAACTTGGCAAAGAAAAGTGTAATTGTGAGTTTTAAGATACATATATTTAATTTCCAATTTAGGGTTTACTATCCATTTTCAGCATCTAAAAATAGTCTAAATTGATACTAATAAACAAAAGCAATAAGAATTGATTAAAAATATCCGGTTAAGGAATAAAAATTTAAAAAATATTATAGCTTAAAAATTATCATTACTATATAAATTAAAGTAACTATATATAATTTTACTAATAAGTTAGAGTAGTAAAAATATATTAGTAAAATTAGTTGATAGATGTTTAAATCCATAAAAATAATAAAAGACTATAATATAATAGCTTAGAATTAATTGATTATAATTTAAAAAATTTAACTTTGATGTTAATAATATTTATAAGGTAAAAGAATACAAAAAATTACGTATGGAGAATGTATCAGAATGTACAGAGATATCATTCAAAAGAATGAAGCTATTTCCGTTGCAAATGGGAAAGTGGTCAAAATAAATCTAAAATTCAAAAAATTCCCATGAATCATTTGAAATGGCATTAATGTAAGGTGTGTTTATTAAAAAAGCACCAACTCACTTACATTGAAGAAGAATTTAATAACTTTATCCCAATCAAAGAAGAATTTTTCATGGAAGATATAAGAAACATTTATAAGTATAATTCCATACTTTGGTCTTAAAATACTAAAATAATTAAATATTAATATTATAATCTAAGGCAAATTGATAATGAAAATGCAGGTATTTAGTTTAGATCTTTCGTGAAAAATGATAGGGATAGAGCAAATATAATATTATTGAGTAACTGTAGGCTGTATAAAAATCACAATAGATAGCTGATCCCCATCAAACGTCGATGATGAAAGTTACAATCTGACGACTTCCAAAAGGTTACAATTTAAAGATTTTCATATTTTTAAGGAGCCAAGATGAAGATTACAAGATGGTGATCTTTGCAACGCTCTAGCAAAAGAGACTACAAATCGACGGTCTCTTCAAATTCAGACGCAGAGCTCACCTATACGTCCCGGATTCAAAACGCAAAGCTCGTGGCTGTAGGTAGGGAAAATTGCAAAGAAAAGAACAAAGAAAATTGATTTGTATTCCTTTGATTCCGATTACAATTCGATTACAAAAGAGAGGAGAACGAAATTGGTTCTTCCTCTTTGTTTAAAACTGGGTTCTTCACGGTGGCGATGGAGTGCCTCCCTCGAGTGCTCGCGTCGAGTTTGCTCTCCGTTGACGATCCGCACGTCTTGATTCACTGGAACGATGTCTTCTCCTCACGATTTGACGTTGTGGAGAACTTGCGTGGCAAGTTTAAAACTCTTAATGAGTTGATAACTCTGATCGAGTTTGAACTCTTGAAAAAGAGTTGATTTGAACCGAAAGTTCGGTTAATAGCCAAGGATCAAAGCTCTCTGTTGCTGAAGTTGAAGATGATCTTCGTTGGAAGATGATGTCGATCTCCTCAAAAGCCTGTCTCCAATGGTTGATCCAAGCCAAGAAAAATCGAACCTGTGTGGTTCAGATGCCAAAAATCCAACCCCTAACTCAGTTGAGTTTACTCGCTTTTATAGGGGGATAAGAGGTTGTAACTGCCCTCTAAATCCACTCCTAAGTGGGCGAAAATCCCTCAGAACGTGGGATAACGGTTTTGAGGCCGTTCGGCTTGTGTTTGAACAAGTCAAAACGCCCAATCTGGCATTCAGAACCCAACTTCGCCTATTAGAATTGAGACGCGAAGTTGGGTGTTGGCTGAACATTGATGAACGCGAGGGTCGCTCGCGTTTTGGTTTGTTGTAGCTTAGAAACACGAGGGTCGGTGTTGGCTGGACCCCTAAGAACGCGAGGGTCGCTCACGTTTAGCTTGTTGTAACGCGGGTCCGACCCTAGCGTTTTGATGTTGTAACGCGGGTTCGACCCTGGCGTTTTGATGTTGTAACGTGGGTTCGACCCTGGCGTTTTGATGTTAACACACGGGGAGGACCTCCGTGTTTGTTGGAAAATTTGTAATAAGAAAACAAGGAAAGAACTGTATTTGATTTTATTCTCTCTAACTGCTTAGAAAAAGAATGATTACAATTCTCTTAACTCTCGATTACAATTTGAATTCCTGGTTACAAAAGAGAAGAGAATGATCTGGATTCTCCCCTTTATTTAATTCTGGGTTCTTCACGGTAGCGATGCTCGCGTCGAGTTTGCTTCTCGTTGACGATCCGATGTCTTGTTTCACTGGAACATGGTCTTCTCCTCACGATTTGACGTTGTGGAGAACTCTGAACGAGTTTGAAACTCTATGAAAGAGTTGATTTAACCGAAAGTCGGTTATAAGCCAAGGATGAAGAAGATCTTATTGCCGATCTCCAAAGCTCCAACCGAAGGATGAAGGATCCTCTTTTCGCTGCCAAGAAGTTCCAACTGACCGCGTTCCAACAGACCGACTCGAAAGATCCCGCCCTGATCTGATTATCCAAAATCCGATCCTTAACTCTGTTGAGTTTGTTGTTATTTATAGGGGATTAAGGGGTGTAACCACCTCCTTAATTCGCTCCTAAGTGGGGCTAATGCGATGTAACCGCCCCTTAAATCACTCCTGAGTGGAGTTGTGATCCCCTCAGATCGTGGGAAACGGTTTTGAAACCGTTCAACTCGTGTTTGAACGAGTCAAACGCAGATCCTGCATTCTGGCATGAATTCTGTGTCCAAACGCAGTGTCTGGAAGCTTGAACGCAGTGATTGGAAGCTGCGTTTGCAGCGGATGAAAGCTGCGTTTGGCAGCAGTATAGAACTGCGTTGGGCAGCGCTTGGAGCTGCGTTGAGCAGCGTCGGGCGGCGAATAGAGCTGCGTTGTGCAGCGATATTGAGCTGCGTTGTGCAGCGATGTTGAGCTGCGTCGGGCAGCGATGTT
>NC_033796.1:731873-737516 GCF_001876935.1 Asparagus officinalis
GTCGGAGTAACCTATCGGCTGCTCACATGGGTTCTCAGGTATAACGCGTTTGTTTGTTCGACGCGTCTTCTTCTGAGTAGACATTGCCTTGTTGGCCTCTGCAAGAGTCGCACGTTTGGAATCACTCCTTTGTGAGGGTGAAACCTTAACGGGCTCTTGGTCCTTTGCACGCACCGCTGAGTTGGTTGTTGCAGAGATCGATTTGTTAGGAGATCGTGTATGACCCCCAGTTTGGGTGTTGGCTTGAAGCTCCTTCAGCGATCCCCAGCTTCCCTTGACAAGCGTTTTTCCTCGATTCTCGGGTAGAGCATCGATACGGTTGTTCAGAGGATTCCTAGACTTGGGGAAATCCACGCTGCGGTGGGGCTTTACCGAAGGTTCGGGACCTGAAATGGACGAATGTTGGAGAGCAATATTACCTGCTTTTACCTTAGGCGTTGATTCGGCCTTTGGCATCCAAACTCGTTCGGATCTCGGCGATCTCTTAACGGCCTCTCCCTTTAGCATCTCTCGTGCTTTTTGGATCAGGGCTCGGGCATGCGCACGCAAGGCGCGGCGCTTCTGGATTCGCTCCTCGAGAGTAGAACGGGTTCTTTTGACATGAACCCATTTGTTTGTTTCTGCTTCGGAGGAGGGGCTGGTTGTTTGCCGTGGTTGCTCCTGGCGTTGCCTGGATTTTAGATCCATGTTATAGCGGATCCCATCCATTGGCTCCAAAGCCTCGGCCAGCTGACGAGCAAGACGTTGACGCTGTCTTTGTCGTGCTCTCTTTGATAATGCCGGAGCGTCTTCAGAAGTCATCTCCTCGGCGGAAGAGGAGTCCGGATCTGCGATCTCGACCATTTTGATTGTCTAAGTCCGTTCCACATGTAACGTTGTGCTAAGAGAATGAACCCTCTTAGACTTGATGCTATGATTTTGAATACATAGACTTTGTCATTTTTTACGGAAAAAGACTAACCGGCGACGCGTGTTAGGCGTAGGCTTATCCCTACTTAGGATTTGGGATAAGGTTCCCCATGCGTGTAAGACATGGATTTTGGTGTTATTAATAACGACCCGCTACGATGTTGAATACGTAGACTTTTGTCCTTTTTACGGAATAGGTTACCCGGCAGCATGTGTTAGATGCTGACTTATCTCTAATTAGGGATCGAGATAAAATCCCCCATGCATGTGAGGCATGGATTTTGGTGCTACAATGTTGAATACGTAGGCTTTGCCACTGTTTCTTCCTGTGTTACTTGAAACACTGAAAGAAAGTTGGAAACGCCAGAGGTGTCATCTCTTGCTTGCGTGGGTCTTTTGCCTGTGACGGGGATGTTGATATCCGTGGACCACCGGGGCACTCAGATCTGGTCCGGATAAATCGGACAGAGTTTCGTTGATCCGCGTGAGATCTAGAAACTTTCTGATCCGGATAAATCGGACAGAGCTTCGTCTATCCGCGGAGGGATATAGAAGCAGATCTTCGTCGATCCGCGTAAGATCTAGAAGCTATAAGCATATACCTCGGCTAAAGCGAGGTAATAGCTCTTCTTAGTATCAATGCTAAGGCCAATACTAAGGATCTGACTATGGTCCTCTCGGAATGTCAATGCTGCTCATATGCGGCCCAACTATTGGTGTTCAACCAATTTACGAATGTTGTTTTGCCCAACCAACGACGACGTTCTCACCGGAAGAAATCTCCGGAGACCGAGTATCCTGGTGTCACTATCAATGTGATCGGTAGGGGCAAAGCCTCGGGTCCTAGTTCCGATGACTCTGAGACAAGTCATTCACTGACCGTCAGAGAAATCACTAACGAGTTTGAAGGAATCTACCAACGCACTCGGACGCGAACAGGAGCTATTCCCCTTATCAACTATCGGAGGTTAGCCAAAGGAATTAATTCCGATGATGAACACTCAGCCATTGCAGAGTCCCAATCATCAAGCTCTTTTGTTGAACATGAGAGCTCCGCTTATATGACGGGAGACCATGAAGATCTCGCAAAGAGACTTGATGAGCAAGAGGCCATGCTCAAATCTCAGCAAGAGGCCATCAATGAACTCATGGCCCTATTGACTCAAATTGTCACAGACAATGCCAAATCTCAGGAGATAGATTCGCCACCTAGGCAAGAATCCTCCCGGAGAGGAAAAACGTCTTCATCCCGACCTCACACAAGCAAAGGAAAGGGAAATACTGCCTCGATTGTTCATTGGCACCCTTAAGGGAGTTGCCTTTGAATGGTTCAGGAAACTACCTGTCGGATGTATCCAAAGGTGGGCAGATTTAGAGAGACTCTTCCTGTCAAGATTTTTTAAAGAGGATACAGAAGTCTCCATCCATACCCTTCTCGCCACTAAGCAGAAGAAGAGGGAATCCGTCAAAGCCTTCGTCAAAAGGTTCCGAACCATGGCTCTCCGGTGTTCGTCAGGTATGACACAGTCTACACTGGTAGAGACCTGTCGGCACAACTTGCAGACCGACCTCCTAGCCCGAATAGGAGTTGCAGAATATCGTTCCTGGAGACAACTAATCTCTCAAGGCGAACATGCTCAAAAGATTATTGCCAGGATCAAAGCTGAAGAACAAAGTAGGCAGGATCAACCTGAGAAATCGGACCAAGCCCAACCTTCACCTGAGCAATCGGACCAAGCCCAATCTCCTCAGTCAGAAGGGGAAGATACTACGACCACTGAAGCTAATCTTCTTCAGTAGGATGTCGGGTCTCCAATAACTATCACGTTAACAACTACCTCTGATCGTCAAGCTCACTAGGCGACGTGCCATGTCTACCCTTTTTCCCCATGCACTTATTCAAGACTGGGGGTTGATTTATTTGTAGTTCATTGGATTCTGAGTAATAAATTTTCTAAGTTGTTATGTTTAATAGAATACCTCTGTCAACCACAAAA
This sequence comes from Asparagus officinalis, assembly GCF_001876935.1. Lineage (NCBI taxonomy): Eukaryota > Viridiplantae > Streptophyta > Magnoliopsida > Asparagales > Asparagaceae > Asparagus > Asparagus officinalis. The sequence continues at coordinate 734,780 of NC_033796.1, forward strand.
TCTACCAAAACTATCACGTCCATCAACTTGTTAATCCGCTTCAATAGGATGACAAGTCTGCTAAAACTATCACGTTAATGATCACCTCTGATAGTCTGTTTTCTCCAAATCCCCCCACCAATCCTCTTCAAGTAGGATGACGGGTCTATCAAAACTATCACGTTAATGATTACCTCTGATAGTCCATTCCCTCCAAATTCTCTTGTCAATCCTCTTCAAGTAGGATGGCGGGTCCACAAAACTATCACGTTAACAGTTACCTCTGATAGTCAAACTCATCTGATAATGGCCTACCTGGTGATGTGCCTCTATTCTGACTTCATGGATAGTGCCTCACTAGGTGATGTGCCTTGTCTACCTCTTTTTCTTCCCCTGCTAAGTCTTAATCAAGACTGGGGGTTGGCTACTTGGAATCCATTGGATTAAGAGTAACGAACCTTTCATATCGTCAAGTTAACATTACACTTCGGACGATCACCACCCCCACAGGGTATGAATGCAGCCTGCATCACTCCTAATTTGTCATGTTAACAATATACCTCTGACAATAATCAACTTATCATCCTTGACAATAGGATGATAGGTCCCCAAAATTGCTCAAATCGCAATCTTCCCCAGCAAGACACTAAGTCATCAAAATCGTATTCAAATCACGAGCATCAAAACTCATCGCTTCTGATGATAAACTCACCTAGCAAGTCTCCCCAACGAGATGCTAATTCCCAAAACCTTGTGCAAGTCACAAGAACATCATCCTGTCACGTTAACATTATACCTCTGACAATCCACTTATCAATCATCGTCAATAGGATGATAAGTCCCCAAAGTTGCTCCAATCGCAACATCATCCTGTCACGTTAACATTATACCTCGGACAATCCACTTATCAATCCTCGTCAATAGGATGATAAGTCCCCAAAGTTGCTCCAATCGCAACATCCTCCTGTCACATTAACACTAAACCTCTGACAATGCACTTATCAATCCTCGTCAAAAGGATGATAAGTCCCCAAAGTTGCTCCAATCGCAACATCATCCTGTCACGTTAACATTATACCTCTGACAATCCACTTATCAATCCTCGTCAATAGGATGATAAGTCCACAAAGTTGCTCCAATCGCAACACACATCCTGTCACGTTAACACTAAGATAAGCCTACGCCTAACACGCGTTGCCGGTGAGTCTTATTCCCGTAATAATAGCAAAGCCTACGTATTCAACATCGTAGCGGGTCGTTATTAATAACACCAAAATCCATGTCTTACACGCATGGGGAACCTTATCCCAAATCCTAAGTAGGGATAAGCCTACGCCTAACACGCGTCGCCGGTTAGTCTTTTTCCGTAAAAAATGACAAAGTCTATGTATTCAAAATCATAGCATCAAGTCTAATAGAGTTCATTCTCTTAGCACAACGTTACATGTGGAACGGAGAGTTCATTCTCTTAGCACAACGTTACATGTGGAACGGACTTAGACAATCCACATGCTAGCCCGATTCAAACGGTAGTCGGTAAAGGCTTATCAAATCCGTTGATGGTTGAGGGTTTGCCAAAAATCCTATGCATGTTTAAAGGCCCATCAGCTTAATGGACGTGAGCTGAGACTTGAAACAGATAAGCTAAAGACAAGTTTCAAAAAACTTAGTCAAAAATGCACGGAAGCCACTTCCATGCCTCAAGTTAAAACGCCGAGGTCAGACCCGCGTTACAAAAATCACGACGCCGAGGTCACACCCGGGTTCCAAATTCAAAACGTTGAGGTCAGACCCGCGTTACAAAAATCACGACGCCGAGGTCACACCCGGGTTACAAATTCAAAACGCCGAAGTCAGCCCCGCGTCTCAAGTCCAAAATGCAGGGTCCACCCCCGCATTCCAGAAGCAGGATTATGACGCATACCTTCATACAGGTCCTACGTGGCAAATCCCTTCAACCAAGATACCTTCGAAGCGAGTGCAGAGAACGACTCATTTACGATAAGGAATCAACAGCTCCAAGATCAGAGTTAAGATCCAAAGTATTCCGAAAATTCGTCCCAGTCAACCGCGAACTTTCGAAAACTTTGGAGGGGGTTCTGTAGGCTGTCTAAAAATCACAAAAGATAGCTTATCCCCCATCAAACATCGATGATGGAAGTCACAATCTGACGACTTCCAGAAGACTACAATTTGAAGACTTTCACATAGATCGCTGAAGGTTATAATCTGACGACCTTCACGACAACTGATGAAAGCCCCAATTCAACAGCCTTCACAATCAACATCGGGAGTTACAATCTGACGACTCTCATATATCAGAGAGCTAAAGCAAAGATTACAAAATGACGATCTTTGCAACGCTTCGACAGAAAGAGACTACAAATCGACGGTCTCTTCAAATCAAACTGTGGAAGTCCTCCCCGCACACCAGCATCAAGACGCACCGCGTTCATAGCCACGAACGCAGCTCAAACGCAGCTCCAATCGCTGCCAAGCACAGCTCAAACGCAGCTCCAATCGCTGCCAAACGCAACTCTGAACGCAACTCAAATCAGCTCTGAACGCAACTCAAATCAGCTTCTGGACGCAGCTCAATATCGCTGCAGAACGCACCTCCATATGTTGCGTTCAGACACAGAATTCATGCCAGAACGCGGATCTGCGTTTGACTCGTTCAAACACGAGCTGAACGGTTTCAAAACCGTTTCCCATGATCTGAGGGGATCATAACTCCACTCAGGAGTGATTTAAGGGG
>NC_033796.1:737912-821372 GCF_001876935.1 Asparagus officinalis
GTGTGTTTAACATCAAAACCCTATGGGTCCCGAACCCCGCGTTACAGGGACATTCAAAACGCAGGGGTTCGAACCCCTGTCGTTACAACATCAAAGACGCCGTAGGCGTCGCGAACCGCGTTACCAACATCAAAAACGCCAAGGTCGAAACCGCGTTTACAAACTCATAAACGCAGGAGTCCGAACCCCCGCGTTACCCATATCGAAAGCCAAGGGTCCGAACCCGCGTTACAACCCTCAAAACGCCAGGGTCCGATACCCGCGTACACACATCCAAAACGCCAGGGTCGAGCCCGCCTGTTAACAACATCAAAACGCTAGGGTCCGGACCCCGCGTTACACAAGCTATAAACGTGAAAGCGCGCCTGCGCCCATCTTTTGTAGGTAGGAAGTAAACAAATTGCAAAGAAAGAGACAAAGTAAAATTGATTGTGTATTCATTTGATTCCGATTACAATTCGATTACAAAAGAGCAGGAAGAACGAAATTGGGTTTCTTCCTCTTTGTTTTAAAACTGGTTCTTCCAGCGGTGGCGATGGAGTGCCTCCCTCGAGTGCCTCGCGCGAGTTTTGCCTATCCCGTTGATGATCGCATGCTTGATTACTGGAACGATGTCTCTCCTCTCACGATGTGACGTTGTGGAGAACGTTGCGTGGTAAAGTTTTAAAACTCTTAATGAGTTGATAAACTCTGATCGAGTTTGAACTCTTGAAAAAGAGTTGGATTTTGAAACGCGAAAGTTTTCCGGTTAATAGCCAACGGATCCCAACAGCTCTCTTGTTTGCGCTGAACGTTGAAGATGATCTTCGTTGGAAGATGATGTCGTCTCCTCCAAAAGCCTGTCTCCAATGGGTGATCCAAAGCCAAAAAAATCCGAACCTTGTGGGGTTCGAATATGCGCAAAAATCCAACCCTAACTCGTTGAGTTTCTCACTTTGTAAGTAGGGGGATAAGAGTTGTTAACTGCCCTCATAAATCCGCTCCTACCAGTGGGCGAAACTTCCCTCAGAACGTGGGGATATGACAGTTTTTTTGAGTGCTCCGTTCGCTTGTGTTTGAACAAGTCAAAACGCCGCAATTGACGTTCAGCTAACCAACTTCGCCTTTAGAATTGAGAACAGCGAAGTGTTGGGTGTTGGCTGAACATGATGAACGGAGGGTCGCTTTTCGCGCGTTTTGGTTGGTTGTAGCTTAGAAACGCGGGGGTGCGTGTTGGCTGGAACCTAAGAACGTTGAGGTCGCTCACGTTTTTAATAGCCTTTGTTGTAACGCGGGTCCGACCTCGCGTTTTGATGTTGTAAAACGCGGGTTGACTGGCGTTTTTGATGTTGTGACGCGGGGTTCGATCCTGGCGTTTTGATGTTGTAACGCGGGTTCGACCTTGGCGTTTTGATGTTGTAACGCGGGTTCGACCTTGGCGTTTTGATGTTGTAACGCGGGTTCGACCTTGGCGTTTTGATGTTGTAACGCGGGTTCGACCTTGGCGTTTTGATGTTGTAACGCGGGTTCGACCCTGGCGTTTTAATGTTGTAACGCGGGTTCGACCCTGGCGTTTTGATGTTAACACACGGGGAGGACCTCCGCGTCTTGTCTTGAAGAGATTATCACAAAGTAATCTCTTTTGTCATAGCGTTGCAAAGATCATTGTCTTGTAATCTTCGTTTTGGCTCCTTGAGAATATGAGAGTCGTCAGATTGTAACTCCCGATGTTGATTGTGAATGCTGTTGAACTAGATCTCTCATCGGTTGTCGTGAAGGTCGTCAGATTGTAACCTTCAGCGATCTACGTGAAAGTCTTCAAATTGTAGCCTTCTGGAAGTCGTCAGATTGTAACTTCCATCGTCGGTGTTTGATGGAGGATAAGCTATCTATTGTGATTTTTAGACAGCCTACAGACCGCGTTCCAAGCTCCCAGAACAAAACACAGAGGTCCTCCCCGTGTGTCAACACCAAAACGCGGAGGTCCTCCCCGTGTGTCAGCAACAAAACGCTGGAGTCGGACCTGCGTTGCAACACCAAAACACGGAGGTCCTCCCCGCGTGTCAACATCAAAACACCGGAGTCGGACCTGCCTTGCAACATCAAAACACGGGGGTCAGACCTGCGTTTTTTGTGTTTGACTAGTTCAAACAGAACCTATACGGTTTTAAAACTATATCTCCACTTAATGGGGTCGGTTACACCCTATTATGGAGAGATTTTAGGGGGGATTGCACCCCTTAAACTCTTGAACAGTTTCAAAACTGTTTCCCATGATTTGGGGGCAGTTACACCCCACTTAGGAGTGATTTAAGGGACGGTTACACCCCCTTAATCCCCTATAAATAAGAAAAAACTCAACTGAGTTGGAGGTTGGAACTTCTTGGCTCGGATTGACCTTGGAGCTTGGCAGTAAAGAGAGGATCTTTGGAGCATTCTTGGATCTGGAGATCGACCACCGGAGCTCTCTTCCGGCCTTGGCTTATTAACCGATTTTCGGTTCAAATCAATTCTTTTATAGAGTTCTTCTAAACTCGTTCAGAGTTCTAAAACTTGCTTTGCAAGTTCTCCATAGCGTCAAACCGTGAGGAGAAGACATCGTTCCAGTGAAGCAAAACGTCGGATCGTCAACGGAGAGCAAACTCGACGCGAGCATTTGAGGGAGACACTCCATCACCACCGTGAAAAACCCAGAATTAAACAAAAGGGAGAATCAAATTCATTCTTCTCTCTTTTGTAATCGAATTGTAATTGAGATTAAATGAATACCAATCAATTATTCTTTCATTTCTTTTACTCCAAACTTTTTTTCCATAAACAGTAACAAAAACTCTTATTGGATACACATAAGAAGAATTCATTATAGAGAAAAAGACAGCTCCTATTAACATAGAATTAAAGAATAAATTTTAGTTAAAAAATAAATTAAAAATATTCAATCATTATATTTAATCATGTGTATTGCAGGCCTATAAAACTTAGGACATAAAAAGGCGCCTCTTTTTTTAATCACTCTCATTCCTCGCCTGACATCTCGCCATTTCCGTCCGCTGAAGGGGAGAACGAGGAAGGTTTTATTAGTTCTTTTCAGGTATTTTAAAAAAAAGTTCCTTAAATTCTTCAGATCTCTTGCTTTTTTTGTTCTTAAATTAGTTAGATGAAAAATCTGAGCTGGATCTATTAAAGAATTTCTATGATAACTAGGATTTTGTGTAGTAATATTTGTCAATGTGGCTATGATGTTTTTATTCATTTTTTCTGATGCCGGAAGTTAGCATCTTTTAGATATAAATTTTTGGCTTCTGTCTTTATTTATGGATGCGAACCTCATAATTATATTTCTTGATGATAAAATTAGAGCTATTTTTATTCGACCTCAAGGACCTATTTTGAAACTGGACCCTCATTTCAAATAACTTAAGGATTTTGAGGATCTAATCTAAAAAATATTAAGATTTTAAGATCTAAAGTATGAAATTAGGGCTAATTTGGAGGTCCTGTATTGTTAAAAAACCTACTAGTTAATGTGTGTTTGTTAGCAGAAGATTTTGTTACCATGGTTCTTGTCATTCTTTTATTTGAGTTGTTTCTCCTTCAATTAAGTTGGCTTCATGTTAAAAATCTTTTGCTTTCTTATCACTAACTACAGGTTTTTTTTACCAAAACTGTAGTGTCAAAATTACGATACTAGAAGATTTAAATTTGACGACCTGAACAGGTTTTTTTTACCAAAACTGTAGTGTCAAAATTACGATACTAGAAGATTTAAATTTGACGACCTGACAAATTTTTAAGTTTGATACCAATTCATTAGATATGGCATTTTATTATTGTTAAGGAATATATTATGGAAATCTATAGTATTAGGAATAACATATTAGGAATAACATATTATAGAAATCGAGATCAAATGGTGGAGTTGAGTTTAGGCTTGAGCACAGATCAACAAGGAGGTAGAGGTCGACAAGGAGGACGAGATCAAATTGTCGAGGTCAAGGCGAGATCAATCATCAAAGGCGAGGATTTAGGGCATGAAGGTGATTGATGGTCCTGATGAAGGTGATGGACATCATCCACAATGAACAGTAAAGGGCGACGAATTGTACCACAGATGAACTGTGTCGCGATGAACACTACCGCTGTGAATGAACAGTACTCACTGGTCAACAGTACTATTTTGGGAAGCAGCAAGATTAGGGCTTTTCTATCAGTGGAGGTTGTGAGTGATGGAGCGGTGCGTCAAGGTTGAATTTGATGTCGAGGCCGCCAAGAAGAAGCACGAAGTTTTCAGGAAAAAAACCCTCTCGGCGGCTCGATGTAGACAAAAAAGAAAGAGGTCTCTCAAGGATTAAGAGGATGGCTCTGATACCACGTAGAGAAATAGAAAAAAAGCCAATATGATATATAATTCATCTAACTCTAACCTCACTTAAATAGAGGTTAGGAGGATATTACAAAATATAAATGAGATAAAATCATATCCAATCATATCCCTAATATCTCTCAATCGCATATTCCTAATATATTATTCCTAATATTATAGATTTCTATAATATATTCCTTAACAATTATTATCACAAATTTTCCGTTACATGTATGTTTCTGGGTAGTCATAACTGGTCCAGCCTTGGTTTAAGCTTGCGTTGGTATTGACTGGTTATTGGTTGTGCTAATTAATCTATTTATATTTCCCATTTAGGTTGTTTTCATGCTTGATCTCCATCTCCTTTAGGTTTGCAGAACACTTCCCAGTGCTGGTCTAGTTTATGATATCAGCTCATTATAGGATAATTAGACCAGTGCGTACTGCTAGATAAATGCGAAATTAGTTTATTGTTATATACGAGTTATACTCGAATTCATTATGAGAAGGTTTTAGGTTTCTGATTCTATGTGCATTGAGACATCAAAATCTAGTTGGTGAAACATGAAATTGAATGTAATGTTGTTAAGGGATACTTTGTTTAATTGTCTTTTCAGTTATATTTTCCTTATTTGATGTTAGATCATGCTGTACTTAATTCTTTGGATTGGAGGTTAGAGTTTACTACTATGGGAATGGATAGTGTCAAAACATTTGCAAAGTAAGGGAGAAGATTTTCTGGATGCTTTTTCAATAACACTTTGTCATTTGTTTCTTGCATTGTTGATATGTTTTTAACAACTAGAGAAAAATTAGTTTGCAATGACGTGCTAAGATCGGCTTGGTTTCACAAAGTTTAATGCCATCCTATCAGTGCATATTCCTGCAGTGATACACAAGTGAGCAATGGTTTATGCTGTCTTAATCAGGTCGCACAGTAATACATGCTTTACATGTTAATTTGTTCCGTTTAGGTCTTTAGAGCTCACTATAAGATGGCATCGCCATCAATTTCAACTGTTTCTATCAGTTCCATCGCCTCTTATGGCCCTCAGGCTGGCTTGAGATCAGAGCATAAATCCTCTGCCTTGGGCTTTAATGCTGCAAAATTCTTAAAGTGTTTCAGTGGTCTGAAAGCAGCGGCATCCGTTAACCTTGAATCAGATGCCTCCTTTTTGGGCAGAGAAAGCAATGCTGCTCTCTTGGCATCATCTATTCCAAAAGTGCAACAAAGTCAGAGGGCTTCAAACCAGTTCCAGCCCCAAGCGTCATTTAAGGTGGCTGTCCTTGGAGCAGCTGGAGGAATTGGGCAACCTCTGGCTCTTCTGATCAAGATGTCTCCTCTTGTCTCAGCACTTCATCTCTATGATATAGCAAACGTCAAAGGAGTGGCTGCTGATCTTAGCCACTGCAACACTCCCTCTCAGGTCTTGGATTTCACAGGGCCATTGGAGTTGGCTAACTGCTTGAAAGGAGTTGATGTGGTTGTTATCCCTGCAGGAGTTCCAAGGAAGCCAGGCATGACACGTGACGACCTATTCAATATCAACGCCAACATTGTAAAGTCCCTGGTGGAAGCTGTAGCTGATAATGCACCAAACGCTTTCATTCACATCATTAGCAACCCGGTAAATTCTACCGTCCCTATAGCTGCAGAGGTTCTGAAGCAGAAGGGGGTCTATGATCCAAAGAAGCTTTTTGGTGTCACAACACTTGATGTTGTTAGAGCAAACACATTTGTTGCTCAACAGAAGAACCTCAAGCTCGTTGATGTGGATGTCCCTGTCATAGGTGGTCACGCTGGGATTACCATCTTGCCGTTGCTCTCAAAGACGAGGCCTTCTGTGACATTCACGGATGAAGAAGTAGAACAACTGACTGTGAGAATCCAGAATGCTGGAACTGAAGTGGTGGAGGCCAAAGCTGGTGCTGGCTCTGCAACTTTATCCATGGCATACGCAGCTGCTCGTTTTGTTGAGTCATCTCTTCGAGCTTTGGATGGTGATGGTGAAGTTTATGAGTGCTCATTCGTTCAGTCTGAACTCACCGAGCTGCCCTTCTTTGCGTCAAGAGTTGAGCTTGGGAAGAAGGGAGTTGAAGCTGTGATCTCTGCTGATCTCCATAGGTTAACTGAATATGAGGCAAAAGCTCTGGAAGCCCTCAAACCGGAGCTGAAGGCCAGCATTGAGAAGGGTGTGGCATTTGTCGAGAAGCGGGCAGCAGTAGCTGCTAATTGATACCGATTCTCTTTTGGTCTTTCTTCTCATTTAATAGTCATACAAGAATAATGATAGAGCTATGCTCTAGTCTTTGCAGTTTTGCAGTCGTAGAAAATATCATCTATTTCATCTTGCTTAGTGAGATTTTAGGCAAGGCTGATGGGTTGGAAAATGTTCATGATGATAAACAAAAAGAGGAAATATTAGCATCTTGAAGCTCTCTGCCGTTAGCTGCATTGGTATGTCATCATGCAGCTCATCAAGTTCTCTTTATTGAATCCTGCTGTTGTTGAACATGTCATAAAAGCACTAAAAGACCATTTGGTACCTCTGTATCGAATTCCGGTCCTCTTTTCATGATGGTCATTTGTGATGTGGCCATACTTTTCAATTCCCTTCCTGTTCTTTCTGTTATGTGCATGCTAAAATAAACCATGTTAAATACTTTTTCTCCGAGGAACCATAATTTTGTTGTAGATTATAATGATGGTAAAAATTTGCCTCGTTACTGAACGAAGTGGATTATGTACGAGTTATATTTCCACAAGGATTCTGAAAAGGTGATGGACAACAGACAGAAGGCAAGCAAAGCAAGGAAATCATTGATCTATTCTGTATATTGTATCGTATGCTGATTTCTACACAGATGATGACGATGTGATCTACTCAAATATAGTGCAAATCTTCCCTGTGGAATCAGTTTTTTAGTGTTGGTACCTTGTAAGCTGTGTACTTGCTGTGGTCGTTTTCCTGTCAATGAATTATATAAATTTGAAGCGATACCATACATAGCTTGCCTGTTTCATTTGCAAGGTTCTAAAAGGGGATTAACTACCACTGCTGGCTGCTGCTGGAGCCTTGGCCTGAACCCTGAAAAATGTTAAGGTCAGTTAAACTTGCAGACGATCATCATCTGCCGAATCTAAATGCACATCGACTTGGTCATTGAGTGAGAATTGAAAGCTAGTTAACCTGCCTCTCTCTGCTGGTGTCTCCTCTACAAGATCTGGAAAGATGATGTTGGTTGGTCCACCAGATCTGACACTGGATCTGTACCTGCCCATTTTAAAGAAACGTCAGTTGGGGTTGTTGGGTGGCAGGGTTGTTGGCCCACAGCCTTGAGACCTTTGTTTGTAGGTATTTTGAAATTGTGTACTAGATTAGATGGTGGCCTTTTTAGGTTCTCATTCTAGCCCTGGAAATGCTCTGATTAACTAGGATTTCATTTGGGTTTAGTTGGCTGTTTGGCCGGCTCTGATTGCCCCTCTGATACACAGCACATTCAGTGAGCTTAGTCCCTGAAGCATCCACCACACAGAAATAAACCTCATAGGGCTGTCGGTCACCTGATTCGTTGGCATTGCATTCGATGCCAGGGGTGAACCCGGTCCCTTTCTTGGTGGCGTTCTTGATGGAAATCAAGCTGTAGAACGCGCGCCGCAGGCTCAATCCCTGCATCAGTCAAGGCTTGGAGGAGGTTCAGTTGCTTCTTGAAGTTGAGCGCAGACCGGAAGTAAGCGTGCTGGTCGAAGATGGACTCCGAGCAGGTTCCGTGCTTCTCCCACTCGTACGTCCAGAATTCAATGCTGTCGTTGCTGGGGGCAAGCTAAGTCTGGCCAGTGCTCTTGCATTGAGCTCATCCTGGTCCTCAATCTGCACAAGTGAAATGCAGTCAGGTATTATTAATTCTATTAATGGTAAATGTCTTGGTATTTAAATTTAAGCCACACCTGACATGTCAACTTGACCAATGAGTCATCAACAAGTCCATGTTCAAAATATCAGTTGAGCTCATGACTTAACTACATATTTACATAAATGTTATTAAATATTAACTCAGGTTTGGACTGGAAAGCGGGGCAAATTAACTTGGGATATGGGATTGATACCATTGACTTGATTATCATATAAGCATTTGGGATTAATACCTTGGATTCGTCGGACTGGTTATCAGGATAGCAGTTGGAGGGGTGGGAGCCATCAACAACGTCGGGCCAAAGGCCCACGAATGCCGAAGAGTCTGCAGCCGGCTGTCCAAGGATGAAAGCCACTATTCTTCGTATCGCAAAAAAAGATACAGGCCACTACAGGACACAAGTTTTAAAACATAACCATACACGTAGGCCATATTATGAAACGTTGAATGAACAAAACTGACCTGAAGAACTCAATGAGTCAGTTCATTACTCTACTCAAACTCAATGAGCTGTTCATACTTCTCATTGCCTGCTTGCTTATGGGATACATTAATTAATTATATCTTATGAAGTCTTCTAGTAACGTAACTATGATCTTGATTCACATCTTACCAGTTATTTTCGTTGTATATATTTAATATATTCTTTTGGATTGACTTGATAAGGTTAAATAATTCAAGTACATGTGGAACCTTTTTTTCGTAATTGCCATGTGACTGCCAAGCTGGTGTCCTGAGCAAAACAGGATCGGGATGGGCTGAAGTTTGATTTCTCAAATCAGGGAAGTTGGAGCAGTTGCTTGAATTTGTCAGTAACATTTAAAAAAAAAGGGATTTCTGTACAGTATATACAAATTATTATAAGGCTTCATGTGCTCATCCCTCAACTTTTTTGTCCCTTTTTCTCTTTTGGGAAAAACCTCTCTCTCTTCTTTACTCAAATGATCTTCAATGGATTCAGAAGTTCAACTGGGTTATATTACCTTGGCTTTAGGCATAAGTTCTTATTGAGCAGCTTTATTCCATTCGATCACTCATGCCTATTCGAAAACGGAATCCTAGAATGACCCTTTACATCTCTGCAGAGCGTAAAGTTATTCATATTACAAATCTTACTAGAGCTGCTCGTTTGAATTGGGCTGAGCCTTTTTCATACATATTTCTTTGCGCACAGGCATGAAGGTCAAGTATCAAATAACCTGATATTCAATTATAACTCCAAAACATTCACCAGAATTTAAATCGGCAAGGCTGTGAATACAGGCCAGGGGAAACATAACGATAACATTCAAAACATAAAATGTAGGGATTATCCTTTATTTATTTCATCAACCACAGACAACTGAATCTCACGAGGTGAAGTACAAGAAGACTAGTTGGTCTAAATCCTTGTAACTTGTTCGGACTCAGAAAGCAGGGAACTCGATCCTGGAACCACACCTACGCCTCGGGTGAACAGGGCATTCAATGAGCTCAGTCCCTGAGGTATCCACGCAGAAATAAACCTGATAGAGCTGGCTGTTGCCTGATTCATCGACATTGCACTCGATGCCAGGGTTGATCCCAGTCCCTTTCTTGATGGCATTCTTGATGGCGTTTAAACTGTAGAAGCCGCCGTCTGGCTCAATCCCTCCGTCCCTCAAGACTTGAAGGAGGTTGAGCTGCTTCTTGAGGCCGAGGGCAGACTGGAAGTAGGCGTGCTGGTCGAGGACTGACTCCGCGCAGGTGCCGTGCTTCTCCCACTCATGCGTCCAGAAATGAGTGCCGTCGCTGCTGGGACAAGCTAGGGTCGGCCAGTGCACTTGCATTGAACTTATCAGGTCCTCTATCTGCACAAAGTCAATTGAGCATTAGTGCTATTTACTTCTATTTAATTATTCCTTTGGCTTTATATATCAGTTAGTATTTTTTTTACTTTATTGCTTATCTGAAAAAATGTTTTCCAGCTAGCTAGGTCATGATAGCATCATTAACATAGAATATGTACGGTCAATTTAATGTGCATTCCTCTCCTTCTTCCCTTCTTGTTCCGTTACTTTCTATGCTTTTGTGATGTATATATACCTTGGATTCATCATAGGCGCTGTCAGGATCGCAGTTGGAGGGGTAGGAGCCGTCGTTGTAGTTTGGCCAAAGTCCGTGAATCCCAAAATCTGCAGCTGGTTTTCCGGTTGACGGATAACAACAGCTCCTCCTTGTGTCACAATATGACCCTGGCCACTGCAAAAAATAGTTGCAGCATAACAAGTTAATTTCATCGTAATTAACTAACTATATGTGAGCCGTATTAGGTAACATATAACCGTTAGACACACCGATCACCTGAAGAACAAAGTAAAAGAAATCAAAATCCCTGGCAGCGGAAGAAGTTGGCAAGAATGTAGGAAGAAGGAGAAGGACAAGAACTAAAGGGGATTGGCTCTTCATCATGACTTGGAAGTTTCTGTCTTGTTTTTTTTTTTGTTTGCCTTGTAAATTTGAGATGAGGTTTGTCCTTTTTGGGGTTCTCTATTTATAAGTGAGGGTGGAGTATACGAGTCGTTATATTCCCAAATATTTTTGTCGCATTGAAGGGCAGTATTGAGATTAAAGTTAAGGTAAGGAGCCTATTCTACATGAGACGGTCCGTTACACTACGCAAACACGTTTGGGTCATGAGCTGTTCACACTTCGTGTTGCTTTGCTTGTGGGGGACTAATTATATCTTTTAAATTACGTTAACCGTGATCTCGATTCTCGGTCGAATCACATATTTTATTGCTCGTTGTTCTGTTGAATTTTTATTTTTTTTAGTGTTTTTTGTTTTTGTGAAACACGAGTTAGGTTTTGGTTTGGTTTGATAAAGTTTAAATACTCTTTTGAAGTCAGGGCGAACCCGTTTTAATTTGCTACTATATCATGTAACGACCAAAAGATGGCGTTCCCAGCACAGAGGATGAGCTGTACGTTTGGTCTCTCAAAATCAGGGAAATTTCAAGCGCGAGGTGGAGCACATGCTTGCATTTCTTATTACAAGTTGTTTTTTTTAAGGGAATCTTGTACCTTATACACCAATAGCATATGCATATTCAACCGCAAGCTATACCAGTTTGGGTGGGCCTTTACATGTGGGCCCCTGGCTGAAGATATATTCTTCGACGCTGGCGGCAGTGTTGAGAAAAATTTAGAGTACGCAACTCTAAACTTACTAATATTGGATCCAAACAAGTAAACAAATCATGTGTATTATACCCACAATAGAAGACACTACAACACTTTTTAAGGACCACTCACAATTTGAAGAGAAATACAAACACTCAAAACAAAAGAAAGCTCATAACTCACTTATTTTGGTGGACACTCACACAAGCCTACACTACACTCAAGCTCACTTCTTGCTTGCTTACACAAATGAGAGCCAAAGACCCTTATTTATAGTTGAGTAAGAGGGTTAGGAAGTGTGTGGAAGAATCAATCCTAGCAATACTGTTGAGGATCTGCGTTGTCGTTTGGCTCAGAGGTCTGCTTTAATCAGTCATGTTCTTCTCTCTCAGTGCACCACCAAGAACACAAAGGGAGAGTTCACTGATCTCCTCCAACCGTCACTCACAAAAGGTGATCGCACAAAGGGGTTGAGAGCACAAAGCCCACAGGAGCACAAAACTCACAGAAAGAGAGAGATCACACAAATCAGAGGAGAGCTCAAGCTCAAATCTTCACCTCTCTATCTCTTCTTCCTCTTCCTCCCTCTCCCGAGCTACTACCAACCCATTACCCATATATAGGGATGGGGGCAGCCGACAAGGGAGAGGAGCTAGGGAAGAAAACGAAGGAGGGAGCTGACCTACGGATGGGAGCTCACAAGCGGCGGCCATCAGATCACGAAGACTAGGAGGTGAGAACCATCGGGTAGGAGAAGAAAATAGAGGGGCTAGGGCACATCAGATAAATGAAGTTGAAACTAGGCCTATTGGTAACGGGCCATCTTATTTGGGCCAACACAAATAACAACAATCTCCACCTTTGGCCCAAGGTAGTGCACAGAGAAAAAACACGGAACTGCAGGACTCATCATCGCCAAATTATTACCTGTATAATCACAAAGAAGATACAAGCAATGGAAGAGAATACACTAAGTAAACTCAGATCACAAAGATCGGGGTAAAATCACCAAGCATACCAAGTCCACAAAGGACCGAACTCTACCAAACGGTCATCGAGTTCAAAGGGAAAATCACAAAGCTATTAACAAGCACAAAGCAAGTTAATAGGCCACAAAGGCAACACACAAAGCAAAGGAAAATTACCCAAAATCAAAATTCAAGATTCTTTGACACGAGATAAATTTTTCAGCAGGCAAACACTTAGTACCCATGTCAGCAGGATTAAATTCTGAGGGAATTTTCTCTAACTTAACAATACCATTTTCAACTATATCCCGAATGTAATGAAATCTAACATCAATATGTTTAGTTCTATCATGAAAAACAGGATTTTTGCAAAGTTGAATAGCAGATTGACTATCAGAAAATACAACCACATTTTTATCAAGAAAACCAATTTCAGATATAAGGCCCCTAAGCCAAATAGCTTCTTTAAAAGCTTCAGTGGCAGCAACATACTCAGATTCAGTAGTAGATAAAGCAACAATGGGTTGTAATTGGGATTTCCAACTTATGCAAGAGCCACACAAAGTAAACACATAGGAAATTTCCAGCTTATGCAAGAGCCACACAAAGTAAACACATAGGAAGTGGTAGATTTTCTATTATCCCTATCATTTGCATAATTGGAATCTACATAGCCAACAAGTTTGACACCTTCAGAACACTTAGAAAAGGTTAATCCTACATCCACAGAGGATTTCAAATATCTTAAAAACCACTTCAAGGCATTCCAATGAGGCATACCAGGGTTTGACATATATCTACTCAAGCAACTAACCGCATATGCAATGTCAGGCCTAGTACTAACCATGAGATACATGACAGATCCTATAGCATTCGAATATGGCACCTTCTTCATATCATTTATTTCAGTTTCAGTATTGGGAGATTGATCCTTACTTAACACAAAATGGGAAGCAAGAGGCACATTCACAGATTTGGCATTAGACATAGCAAATTTACTCAAAATTTTTTCAACATATGAACTTTGGTTTAAAACTAGAGTAGATTTGTTTTTTTCCCTGATAATATTCATGCCTAAGATTCTTTTAGCATCACCTAAGTCTTTCATGTCAAAATTTTCACAAAGACATTTTTGAACATGCTTAATTGACTTCAAACAAGGACTAACAATCAACATGTCATCCACATAAATTACAAGAAATACAGGCACAGAGTCTATATTCTTATAATACAGGCAATGATCAGCAGAACTTCTTTTAAACTTTAAACATTGCATGCATTTATCAAATCTAATATTCCATTGCCTAGGTGATTGTTTTAAACCATACAAAGACTTTTTTAACAAACTCACATGATCAGGCAATTTAGGGTCCACAAAGCTCTCAGGTTGGTGCATATAAATATTTTTATCAAGATCACCATGCAAGAAAGCAGTAGTTACATCCATTTGTTTTAATTCCCAATTAAAATGAGCAACTAAAGCAAGCATAATTCTAACAGTAGTGAATTTGACAACAGGAGCAAAAATTTCAGCATAATCAATTCCCTCCTTTTGAGTAAATCCCTTAGCTACTAACCTAGCCTTAAACCTAACACTTTCAGATTCTTGTTTCACCTTAAACAGCCACTTACAGTCCACTACAGAACAACTAGCAGGTTTAGGAACAAGTTTCCATGTTTGGTTAATTTTTAGGGATTCCATCTCACTCTTCATAGCACTAATCCATTCTTCAGAATATTTTGACCTTAATGCTTCTTTATAAGTCTTAGGTTCATTGCACTCAAGGGATTCAAACACATTAAAGGCAAACTCAGACATATTACAATCAATCAAATTGCAATCTCTATATCTTTCAGGTTTCCTAATGGTTCTTTTATTTCTATCCCTAGTGAGTTGATAATCATTCAAATCATGCATGTTATCTATATCCTGCATATCATGCTCCACCTCATTAGGAATAATCTCATCTTGATTTTCAATAATTGTATCATTCAATTTTTCTTCAGAAAATGATTTGGGTTGATTTATAATAGGCTTTTGCTCCACCTCATTTGGAGCATCATTTTCAGGGATAGGAACATGTAAAGGTAAACAAGGAAATTCATTTTCATTAAAAACAACATCTCTGCTTATCACTATCTTAAACCTCTGCTTATCACTATCTTAAACCCCGGTTCACTCTTATTCCAAAGCCTATAACCTTTTACCCCTTCAGGATATCCTAAGAAAACACATTTCTTAGATCTAGGTTCTAACTTATCAATCTTTTGATGCATATAGCCAGCACTCCCGAAAGTTCTCAAATTATTTAAATCAAGAGGTTTGCCCGTGAACACAAATTTAGGGCATTTCCCTCCTAAGGGAACAGAAGGAGACTTATTAATCAAATAGGCCACAGTACAAACAGCTTCTCCCCAGAACTTCTTGGAGAGCCCAGATGTGGCCAATATAGCCCTCACCCTCTCTAAGAGAGTTCTATTCATCCTTTCAGCAACCCCATTTTGCTGGGGTGTGTAGAGAACAGTTTTATGTCTTTTAATACCCAAGTAGCACACAAATCATTCAATTGTTTGTTACAAAACTCAAGACCATTGTCTGTCCTAAGAGTTTTAATTTTCTTTCCCGTTTGGTTTTCAATCATAATTTTCCAGTTTTTAAATTTATCAAAAACTTCAGATTTTTGTTTCATGAGTAAAACCCAAACTTTCCTAGAATAATCATCAATTATGGAAAGAAAATATTGGTTCCCTCCATGCGTAGGCACACTAGAGGGACCCCACACATCAGCATGCAGATATTCAAGTACACTAGTGCACTTAGACTGATTAGGAAAAGAAGAAGTAGGAAAAGTAACCCTATATTGTTTTCCTAGCACACAAGATTCACAGAAAGGGATGGGGGATATTTTATCACTACCAAAGTGGCCTTCTTTATGCAAAATTTCTAATCCTTTATTACTCATGTGACCTAATCTATTATGCCATAAAACAGATCTATCACCTATCACAGAGTTAACAGAATCAAGCACAGGTTCAGCATGACAAATATACAAATTGTTTTGTTTGAAAATCTCACCCATTTTACCCTCACAGACAGCCATATTAGCATGTTCATTTTGCTGTTTTTTCTTAGGCTTAGGACAATCTTTAATAAAGTGACCAGTTTCATGACAATTATAGCATTTTTTAGCTTTAAACCTGGACTTAGATCTACCCCTTCCATTTTCAAATTTTTTCTTACTTGATTCCCCATTACTAGCATTCTTTTGGTAATTAGACCTATTCTGAGGCCTACCCCTCACATGCATAACCTCACCAGAATTTTTATTTCCCCCAGAATGTTTTAAATCTAATTCCTTACTCTTAAGACCATTGACCACAACATCAAGGGTAACCTCATCTCTACCATATTTAATAGCAGATTTCACATCATTATATGAGTCAGGAATAACATTTAGAAGAGCAATAGGAGTATAATCATCTATATGTTTATCACCAGTTAACTTAATATCTGAAATAAGTTTTGTGAAAACATCTAGGTTCTCCTCAATGTCCTTAGACATATCCAATCTAAATTTGAAAATTTTTTCAAGCAAAAACATTTTACTGGGCAAAGAGGTTTCGGTATAGAGTTCTTCAAGTTTATCCCAAAGGATTTTAGCAGATTTCAAAATTCTAACTTTTCTAAGCATAGAGTCATATAAGTTCAAATAAATTGTGGAACAAGTATTTTTATTTATTTCAGCCCTTTTTTCTTCAGTGTCAGAAGTCAAATAAGTCTGACCAACAGCCCTAAAAGACTTCTGTTGAATTAAGATGCATTTTATTTTTTGTTTCCAAATGCTAAAATCAGATTTTCCGTTGAACGGAGCCATACCATATTGAATCATACTATATTGATTAGCAGCGGACATTTTTTCACACAAAAAAACAAACAGAACAAACAGCAAAAAATAGCACGATTTTGGTAATTATCCAGCTCGAAACGTGTGAAGCAACTAGCACGAACAAATGAGAAGAACGATGAACACAAAGTTCTTGTTTCAATCTCTTTGATCTTTCACACGAGCTCTCCCAAAAAACAGTATTTTAATTTCTGAAAAAATTTAACAGACCCAAAGATTTACTGCCCAAAGATTTACTGTAATTTTTCAACAAAGCCAGAGATTAATCAGATTGAATGCACAGGAACTTCAAATCTGTGATCTACTACTCAAACATATATAGGTAATGAAACAATGAATGAGAAAATGGATTAAAGAGCTTCTATTCTTGAATTGCCACAATGTTACAATTAATTAAATAGCTTAAGAAAGTCGAGCACTGTATATATCTATATGACCAAATCATGCGAGCATAAGCCAAAACACTTCTCTCATCAGTGATCATCACTGACATGAGTCTGTACCTCCTCCTATATATGGACTTAAATCACCCAACATCGTTGACAACATAAACATTTTCTTTTTCTTCTTCTTCTTCTTTTGCGATCAATTAGCAAATAAGAACATCATTCCGTTACTTTCTATGCTTTTGTGATGTATATATACCTTGGATTCATCATAGGCGCTGTCAGGATCGCAGTTGGAGGGGTAGGAGCCGTCGTTGTAGTTTGGCCAAAGTCCGTGAATCCCAAAATCTGCAGCTGGTTTTCCGGTTGACGGATAACAACAGCTCCTCCTTGTGTCACAATATGACCCTGGCCACTGCAAAAAATAGTTGCAGCATAACAAGTTAATTTCATCGTAATTAACTAACTATATGTGAGCCGTATTAGGTAACATATAACCGTTAGACACACCGATCACCTGAAGAACAAAGTAAAAGAAATCAAAATCCCTGGCAGCGGAAGAAGTTGGCAAGAATGTAGGAAGAAGGAGAAGGACAAGAACTAAAGGGGATTGGCTCTTCATCATGACTTGGAAGTTTCTGTCTTGTTTTTTTTTTTGTTTGCCTTGTAAATTTGAGATGAGGTTTGTCCTTTTTGGGGTTCTCTATTTATAAGTGAGGGTGGAGTATACGAGTCGTTATATTCCCAAATATTTTTGTCGCATTGAAGGGCAGTATTGAGATTAAAGTTAAGGTAAGGAGCCTATTCTACATGAGACGGTCCGTTACACTACGCAAACACGTTTGGGTCATGAGCTGTTCACACTTCGTGTTGCTTTGCTTGTGGGGGACTAATTATATCTTTTAAATTACGTTAACCGTGATCTCGATTCTCGGTCGAATCACATATTTTATTGCTCGTTGTTCTGTTGAATTTTTATTTTTTTTAGTGTTTTTTGTTTTTGTGAAACACGAGTTAGGTTTTGGTTTGGTTTGATAAAGTTTAAATACTCTTTTGAAGTCAGGGCGAACCCGTTTTAATTTGCTACTATATCATGTAACGACCAAAAGATGGCGTTCCCAGCACAGAGGATGAGCTGTACGTTTGGTCTCTCAAAATCAGGGAAATTTCAAGCGCGAGGTGGAGCACATGCTTGCATTTCTTATTACAAGTTGTTTTTTTTAAGGGAATCTTGTACCTTATACACCAATAGCATATGCATATTCAACCGCAAGCTATACCAGTTTGGGTGGGCCTTTACATGTGGGCCCCTGGCTGAAGATATATTCTTCGACGCTGGCGGCAGTGTTGAGAAAAATTTAGAGTACGCAACTCTAAACTTACTAATATTGGATCCAAACAAGTAAACAAATCATGTGTATTATACCCACAATAGAAGACACTACAACACTTTTTAAGGACCACTCACAATTTGAAGAGAAATACAAACACTCAAAACAAAAGAAAGCTCATAACTCACTTATTTTGGTGGACACTCACACAAGCCTACACTACACTCAAGCTCACTTCTTGCTTGCTTACACAAATGAGAGCCAAAGACCCTTATTTATAGTTGAGTAAGAGGGTTAGGAAGTGTGTGGAAGAATCAATCCTAGCAATACTGTTGAGGATCTGCGTTGTCGTTTGGCTCAGAGGTCTGCTTTAATCAGTCATGTTCTTCTCTCTCAGTGCACCACCAAGAACACAAAGGGAGAGTTCACTGATCTCCTCCAACCGTCACTCACAAAAGGTGATCGCACAAAGGGGTTGAGAGCACAAAGCCCACAGGAGCACAAAACTCACAGAAAGAGAGAGATCACACAAATCAGAGGAGAGCTCAAGCTCAGATCTTCACCTCACTATCTCTTCTTCCTCTTCATCCCTCTACCGAGCTACTACCAACCCATTACCCATATATAGGGATGGGGGCAGCCGACAAGGGAGAGGAGCTAGGGAAGAAAACGAAGGAGTGAGCCGACCTACGGATGGGAGCTCACAAGCGGCGGCCATCAGATCACGAAGACTAGGAGGTGAGAACCATCGGGTAGGAGAAGAAAATAGAGGGGCTAGGGCACATCAGATAAATGAAGTTGAAACTGGGTCTATTGGTAACGGGCCATCTTATTTGGGCCAACACAAATAACAACAAATACATTAGTAAGAAGTTTCTAGAAGAATAAATACTAGCCACACACTTGTATCCTCCTGGAAACTTCTTGATAGATATTTTGTAGGATGTTTCTAGAAAGAAGTTCTTGAAAATTGTTCTAGAACAATCTAAGTTGGTGAAGAATTCTAACAAACCGCGCCAAAAAAAGAAGGAAAAAATGACGATGATGATGATGATGGGATCTGTAGCATCTCGGCATCTCAAGCCTCGTATTTTGTATTGCTTATATTCAACTGAATGATAAAAGGATAGAAAACTCCGTCTTAATTTGGTTAATTTGATTAGAACATATTATATACAATTATTGCCCATATACTTAGAATTTCCACCGACATAATTTATTGAGAAATTCTTATTACAAGCTTTCCCCCGCTATTACAACGCGTTACAATTTTAACGCATTTAATCAATCATTATTTGACCTAATTTCATATCAATTATCTCATTATCTTTTAAGAATATTTATTCCACCTTTTTCAATCATTGTTCACCGAACATGCAAGCCCTGTGACCGACCCTGTGGAGTACACCATCTGGCGAAATAATAATAATAATAGTAGTAGTAGTAGTAATAATAATAAAAGAAAAGAAATGCATTGCCACAAAAATACAGGATCCAATAATTTTTATCACCAATTGACACTGCCTATTACATTTGCTCCTCATCGAGGCATTTTTTGATTAGAATGAAGGAAAATGTATTTGGGAGGAGCATTTGCCATGAGGCAGAACAGGGCAGTCAATAAGACTGGTCCCTGAAGTATCCACACAAACATACACTTGATAAAGTTGGTCATTTCCAGATTCATCTCTGTTGCATTCTATCCCCGGTGTGTATCCCGTGGCGTCGCTAATGGCCTGACTTATGCTGTTCAAGCTGTAGGATTGGTCGTTAGGCTCGATACCTGATGCATAACACAACATAAAGATGTCAGGAAAATAAGGGGATAACAAAATTACTTTTGAAAAAAAAGGAGGTAAATTATTATTTTGGGATATGTTTTGGTACCTGAGTTGCGCAGTGCTTCGAGGAGATTCACTTGTTTCTTGAGGTTGAGTGCAGCACTGAAGTAGCCACGTTCATCCAAGACTGATTCGGAGCAGGTTCCATGTTTCGTCCATTCATGTGACCAAAAAGTATCGCCATCGCTGCTGGGGCAAGCAAGAGATGGCCAGTTTGTTTGCATACTGTCCACCAAATCACTAATCTGCTCAATAATTATTATGTTAGCATGATCAAGGGATCTCAGTTATCTATAACGTGCATTAATAAGCAATATAAGGATGGGAGATGGGTTAATCATATGCTCTTTTAGGCTTTCTGTTTAGGAATGCTTTCAGTTATAAAAAGGTCATCCTCAAACGTTATTCTAAAATATAAACAAGAAAAAGACAAGACTTACTAAGAAATTGCGTCAAACGCTTTGCATCGTTTTCTTTAATATAATATAATATAGAGAAGAAGAAGATGATTGGGTACAGTTTAAACAATTTGGAACGTCATCTCAATAATAACAGACAAAGAGTCATTATAACTGTAACGGTATTGCTACGATATGTTATGTTCTATATGATTGGAGACATCCACATAGAAGTGTACCAATTACATGGAATATTGTGACTAATATCTAATATTTTTGCTGTGAAATGACGAAAACTCAGAAATGGTTGCTAATCTGTCAAGTTCAGTACAGCTAGTTGAAAGGTTAAAAAAAAGGGAATCGTCATTGCGAGCCTGATATAACTTTGATTTTTTTTTCTTTAAACAAAGGATAAGCATGATTCTTCAAAATCGAATACGTTCTAAGTTAAGTTGGACGTAGACATTCTCCGGATATGAATTAGGGGGCCATTATTTTAAAGCAATCAGTTAATAATATCTTGCCCACATTATATATAACCACCACCACCCCTCTGCGCGGTTGATATTTTTCCTCCTGTTTGAAAACAAGGTCTTTCAAAACATATAATTGTTTTCATTTCCTTAAAAAAAATAATAAAAAATAACTATTTCCGGTCATTTTCTTTAACTTTAAGGAATTAAGCCAAGGAATGATAACTGCACTGCACCTTGGATGGATTAAAAGGAACGCCGGGATCACAGTTGGAAGGATAGGAGCCATCATTGTAGTTAGGCCAGAGTCCATGGATCCCGAAGTCAGCTGCCGGCTTCCCAGATGAAGGATAGCAACAACTTTGCTGGGTGTCACAATAGGATCCTGGCCACTGTAACAACCAAAAATTATTATTATTATTATTATTATTTTAATTCGCAGAATAGAAGAACAATTATGATGTTTTGAGCCCCCTTCTCTTGAGGTAAACAAGAAGAACTACAACTCGACTAACAATGCCTAGAGAGTAAGTCACCTGCTGGACAAAGTAAAAGAAATCAAAATCTTGAGCAAACGTCTGGACTGATAGAAGGCAGAGAGCTGAAAGAAGCCGAAGTGTAAACAATTCTAGTGCCATGATTGGTATAAAGAGGGGTACGTGTTAATTTGGTTCATTGCAGCCATCTATTTATAGGTAAAGAACTTGGGAGCACTTGAATTGGCATATTCTGTTGTGTCCATTTAGCAACGAATAAAAAGTTTGATTGTTTAAAGAAAAGACAAATTAAAAAAGGAAGAGAGAAAAGGGTCTCGCATGACATCCAGCAAACATAAAGTAATTGCTTCCACACTCAAAATCCATCAACTGATGTTGGGATGTTCTCATTTGTAGCTCTTCACAAATGCTTCCACGGATTAGTTTTTATGATTATTGGTATCCCACATTACTTTGTGAGATTTTTAACTGGTGAAGGTCACCTAAAACATTGCTAATTTCACATTAGATTCCCTTAGCTTATGGGTCGTAACAATTTGTTAATGATAACAACATTGGTCGGTCAGGTTGGCACCAAAACCCAATTAAATGCATTCCCACGGCGATTCAACAGGAGATATCCTCTTGATTTATTATCATAATTGTATGTTGTCCAATGAAATGAATGCCACGTATCATGTGAAGTATGAAAGTATCATCGAAGATAATGACTAATAGTGTGGACGCAAAAACCTGACATCTCTTTTGGTTGTCAAAAATAAATACTAAATAAATAAACTAACCTGCCGTTTGTTTGCCACCAAAACCTATATAGAGCCCATTAATTTAACCTGCCAGTAGGCGAAGGAAGGTCTGGACTTGTGTAGCTCCACTAAACGAGAATATGCAGCCCATAGGCCTCACAGGCCCGAGGCCCGCAGGCCCCGCCGTGTCAATGGACCTACCGAAGAGCAAAGAGGAGCAGATCACATACCATGATTACAGCACACACCCGATCAAAATCAAAGTAATCAGAAGAAAATTTTTATCGAAGAAATACCTTATAGTTCCACATGTGCGGTCAGCAAGTGAATATGAACCAGCAACATATCTTTGATATGGACTCCATGGAAAGGGACAATTTCCAGGTGTCCTACACACCTTCCACATAAAACCACTGTGAAAACCTCACCTCAAGTTTCCGATTCTACAATCATGCATAAAAAAGAACTAGACGTTTCAAGATAATGAGAAAAAGACGGCAAAACAGTGACATTTCAGAACCAAAGAATGCACTGGAAGCATCTTATCTAATTCTAGAGAGACTCTGCTAGCATTCTCCCACAAGTTCAACGTTTGATCCCATTTTCTCAAATTTGAGTCGGAAACAACCTAGTGAAAGATCAGTTTCCTTCATATCATGATGAACGGCGCAGATGAAAAGAACAGGTTAAATTTAAAAGCCTCTTCGCGAGTCAGCAAAACGCAACTGCGCGGGCTATTTAAACAAACGTCCGTATTCCCTCCGAAACCAATAAACTGTCAAAAGCCCAACTGCCTACTCCCCAGCTTTTAATCAAAACTTGCAACTGAGAAGAAACCTTTCATTCCAATCAGTGAAATATGTCACCTGCACTTTCTCTTACTACAACTCAGTCCCCTGCCTTCAAATGTCAGGATATCTCAAAAGACAATCATAGCAAGTTCTCCTCCAGGGACAACAAAAATCAGAGACCAGCTTCAGATGCCAATATTGCAAGAAGAAAGCTGCTGCAATCTTTTAGCACAGGCCTCCTAGCGGCAGGGTTATCTTCTGTTCAGCCAGTAAGAGCTGAACCAGAGAGCCCTCAAGAGTCTACATCCAGCCGAATGTCGTACTCAAGATTCTTGGAGTACTTAAATGAAGGCGCTGTGAAGAAGGTAGACCTATTTGAGAATGGCACCGTTGCCATTGCTGAGATATCCAACCCGGCCCTAAACAAAATTCAGAGGGTTAAAGTGCAGTTACCTGGGCTGCCACAGGAGCTGCTGAGAAAGCTGAAAGAGAAGGAAGTGGACTTTGCAGTCCATCCTATAGAACCAAATTATGGGCTTGCAATTCTTGATTTCCTCACAAATTTTGGGTTTCCTTTGCTGCTCCTTGGTTCTTTGTTCTTGAGGAATTCTTCGCTAAATACTCCAGGAGGCCCCAACTTGCCCTTTGGCCTGGGAAGGTAATATATCAGTTCCATCAAAAAATATAGATTACATAAGGAATATATTAGACTAGTTAGAAATTAACCGTATAGTTCTTTCCATTGAAAATCTGTTCTACTTCTACTCTATAATAGTCTTTTCACATATCAAACCAAAAGCTTTAGGTTCTTAGCTACCAAGGCCTGTTTCCTTGAGCAAAAATATTATCTCTTGTTATTTTTCCTCATAAAGCTGTTCAATTGGTCTGTTTGTTTAGTCATATGATTTGAACTGCACTTTTTTAAGTTAAAGTTATCTCTCGTCCTGTTGGAAGATACACCGTAAAAATTTAAGCTACTAATTTGACAATGCTACACAAATTTATTCAAAACAGCAGTATATCAACTTGTAACTCACTCAAAGAAAAAAGGGGGGAAAAAACTTTTTGAACTACATAACCATTTATTTTATAGCTTGCATGCTCCAGTTACTCTCTTCTTTTGTACTCTCTCCCAGTATTTTGGCAAGAGTGAAGACAGTTAGGAATCTCTCTCTCTCTCTCTCTCTCTCTCTCTCTCTCTAACGAAATTCTCTCTCTCTCTCTCTCTCTCTCTCTCTCTCTCTCTCTCTCTCTCTCTCTCTCTCTCTCTCTCGTGTGTGTGTGTGTGTGTGTGTGTGTGTGTGTGTGTGTGTGTGTATTTCCGGATAGTTGGATAAGGTAATAGCAATTATCTTATATGGTGCATTGAACTTCTCATATTAACTAGAACCTGTAACAGGTCTAAAGCAAGATTTCAGATGGAACCAAACACAGGAATTACATTTGACGATGTAGCTGGAGTTGACGAGGCCAAGCAAGATTTCAAAGAAATTGTTGAGTTCTTGAAGTCACCTGAGAAGTTCGCTGCTGTTGGAGCAAGAATTCCTAAAGGAGTTCTTCTAGTTGGCCCTCCTGGAACTGGTAAAACGCTGCTGGCTAAAGCCATAGCAGGGGAGGCAGGAGTTCCCTTCTTTTCCTTGTCAGGTTCAGAATTCATTGAAATGTTTGTAGGAGTTGGAGCATCAAGGGTGAGAGATTTGTTCAACAAGGCAAAGGCAAACTCACCATGTCTAGTTTTCATAGATGAGATTGATGCAGTGGGAAGGCAAAGAGGGACTGGAATTGGAGGAGGAAATGATGAAAGAGAGCAAACACTAAACCAGTTACTTACCGAAATGGATGGCTTCAGTGGGGATAGCGGGGTTATTGTTATTGCCGCAACAAACCGACCTGAAATTCTTGATTCAGCCTTGCTTAGACCAGGGAGGTTTGACCGACAGGTAAAAATTATGTTTCTTTGATGCAGTCCATGAGAGCAGCAATCGAGCTAGTATTTACATATCCAATGATATTACAATCATACTAAGATCGCTAGAAAGTTTCTAGCAAAGAAATTTTTTAGACTCAACTTTGATTCAGTAGCATGCATCGACATGATAATGTTTCCTTTGAGTATTAATAAGTAATCACATGTTACCACGAAACACACATCGAAATATTCGGGCAGGAGAAACCATTAAAAAAAAGAAGCAGCAGCAATATAACGAGGAAAAGTTGTGTTTATTTTTGGCATACTAATAACACATTAGTGGGGACGTTTCACTCAAAAATAGACCCTCGGTAAAATTAAAAAAATACATTTTATCAGCGGATGGTCACAAGAATTATGCTGATTATAGAGATGAAACATATTATGTTAATTTTGACAGGTGACAGTGGGGTTACCTGATGTAAGGGGAAGAGAAGAAATACTTAAAGTCCACAGCAGCAACAAGAAGCTTGACAAGGATGTCTCTCTCAATGTCGTGGCTATGAGAACCCCAGGATTCAGTGGTGCTGACTTGGCAAACCTCATGAATGAAGCAGCCATTCTTGCTGGACGAAGAGGCAAATCAAAGATAACTTTGAAAGAGATTGATGATTCTATTGATCGGATTGTGGCAGGCTTAGAAGGAACCAAAATGACTGATGGGAAAAACAAAATTCTGGTTGCTTATCATGAGATTGGGCATGCCATCTGTGCGTAAGTATCAAATACGCTTCGTCATCTATTGAATACCTGGCATACAGTTTGCATGCATTTTCTTCTTCATTTAACATGATTAAAGGAAAGACTCTAAACTAGATTGTTATAAATTTGACTATTCCGATGGGAGAAATTGAAGCAAATGCCCACATACATGAATGGACATTTTTTTAAGACACACACACACACACACATGACATATTCAAATACAATCATAATTTATATTAAAAACTCTGGAATTTCTCCTTCACAATCTTCCCTTTAAAAGTCTGCCTTAGGGTAGAAATTGATTTCAGTATTATTAATGATATATCAAAATAGACAAAGAAAAAGTTATAAAGAAGTTAACAACAACCATAGTAATTTCTTCTTCCATTTTTAGACTATATTATACATCGCATTGCATGCTACAAAACAGGAAGCATACGGGGTTAGCCCAATAGTTTTTCATTCTGGATATCATAGAGTTGGGATTGAATGATGGTGCACATACCTATGCACAAGGTTGACACATGGACCTTTTTTTGTACATGGCCCCTTCATATTACTGATAGCTATAAAAAAATCAAAGAAACATATCATAAAATCCAACCTCTCAAAGATATTTCTTCCATTCCCCTCCATCTTTTACTTTACCCAACTTTTCGCAAGCAGCACAAACTTTCCCACAAACTTTCCCACAAATGAGAAATAATCTTTTGCATATTCCATACATGGATATTATTGTTAGAATCTAAAGCGTGTTATGAAGATATATTGATATACCTACATAATCATACAAAGAAATTAAGAAGTTTCATCTGATCCAAACTTATTTCTAACTATAGGACACTCACTCCTGGGCATGACCCAGTACAAAAAGTTACCCTCATTCCACGAGGACAAGCTCGTGGTCTCACATGGTTCCTACCAGGAGAAGACCCTGCTCTTATCTCAAAGCAACAAATTTTTGCTAGAATAGTTGGAGGACTTGGTGGCAGAGCAGCGGAGGAAGTAATTTTTGGGGAGTCAGAAATCACAACAGGTGCAGCGGGAGATTTGCAGCAGATAACTCAGATAGCAAGACAGGTAAATTTTTTTAAAAGTATACCATCATACGTACCTTAGGTCCCTAAGTTTATGTACTAAAGAAAGGATCACAGTACAATAAAAAGTTTATGTTTCTAAAGGCAACAAGCAGGAAAAAATATAGCGGGGAAAAAATATATGTTTATAATCGAAACAGAAAAAATACATGTTTGAAGATGCTAAGAGTATTCTTTCCAAGAAAAATCAGTATTAGCGTTCTTTTTTGAGAGAAGAACTATTGGTTTTCTTATTGTTATATTTTAACCATTGAATCAGATGGTGACTATGTTTGGAATGTCTGAGATTGGCCCGTGGGCATTGATGGATCCAGCAGTACAAAGCAGTGATGTAGTGATGAGAATGCTTGCAAGAAACTCAATGTCCGAGAAGCTTGCGGAAGACATTGACAAGTCAGTCAAAGCAATCATCGACAAGGCTTATGAAATTGCAAAGACTCACATCAGGAATAATCGAGCTGCTATGGACAAGCTGGTTGATGTGTTGCTAGAAAAAGAAACTCTTACAGGAGATGAATTCAGAGCAATTCTGTCCGAGTTCACAGATTGTAAACCGGCAACTTTCAGCATGGACAGTGCGCCAGAGCTTGTAGCAGCTTGAGTCGCCCATCAAGAAAATGTAGTTGTGATGTAAAAGGAAGAGCTGATCCTTAGTGATCATTAGGTCTATGTATATGTGTTGAAACTTTAAAGAGAGTTTGTTCAAATAAATTGCAACTTATTGCGTCCCCTTTGAAAATCTCAGTATCTTCTATTTATGAGCTTTCGATGCACCAATGTATCTCATAGAACTGACATAAAATAGCATTTGTGGGCGCAATCGATGCAATAGCTTAAACACTCTATACAAAAGTCTGAAATTACTTTGAGAAAGCACCCGGATAATACCTCTGAGAAAATATGGCGATCAAATGATATGAGAATATTATATCATATCATATATATATATATATATATATATATATATATATATTAATGGTATCCTTGTCATAGGCAGAGGATTTCCTCATTTGGACGCGCCTTTAAAAACACATGAATTAAGCGACATTGTTTGTTATAGTTTAAAAAGTCACAGCGTGTTTTGTGTAATTTTAAACTTTTAAGGATATTAAATCAAATTTTGAAACTTTCTGAGGTTTTTTGTAATACTTATGCATTATAAGTATGTTATCCATTTAGTAATTTCTTTATCTTATTTTTTAAAACATTTTAAGCTTATAGGTAGTTAATAGGAGTTAGATATAAGATATAATTCGCATTTGCGATAGTAGTATAAGATTTTAAATAAAATATTCTAAAATAACTTTTTTAATTTGTTGAGCTATAGATTAGTTTCGTGGAATAGATAAAGCATATTGATTAAAATTTAAAAAGATTTAAGAATTTATAATGAAATATCCCAAAATAGTGAAAGCGGGTAATGACTGACTACCTTCAAGTTTTCTTCTTTAACTCGTGCTTTTAAAAGGTTAGTATTATATAGATATATACTATAAATTAATTATATATATATATATATATATAAGTATATATTATTATATATATATATACTATAATAAAGTAATATCAAAAACATATATGTTGTCAAAAGAGGTACCTCCTATTTGCAGGAATTATCCGCAAACCCTGAGCGGCATCTCTTCCATCCCGCACGCTTCTATAAATATAATATCGAAATAAACCCATCAAAGCATTTGCGTTTCGATTTTGCTCTCTCAAATAGAGACCAGAGTAGCTCGATTCTGGAAGAGGCGGAGAGGACTAAAAGCGCGCCCAGGAGACCTGATTGTCGTGCGAAAATGTAAGAAATTGCAGGCGGTATTAGCGATTGGAATTAATTATTTTCTCATACACCACCTTTTGCAGGTTGCCAAAACTGTTCTAAGACACCCCGCCCACTCTCGACCCAACATTATTGTGGGTTTTCCTTTCTTTTTGTCTCCCCCCCCCCCCCCCATATATATTGGTCCTCCAAATCTACCTTATTTTTAATTAGTCCCCCACATCTCATATATCTTAAACATGTCCCCCAGATCTAAAAATATTGTGAAATAAGCCCCCCGGATTATCATATATAAGTCCCCTAAACTACAAGTTCTCTTAAATAAGTCCCCTCTATATTAAAACTACTAGGTTTTATACACGTGGTAAAATACCATGATTAAGTATGTTTAGTTTATTTTTATACTAAAAATTTTCCTCGACTCCACTTTAAGGTTTTTGCTCACTTATATCTCTAAAATTTAGCATTGTGATAATTTATTTTCTTTGATGTTCGTTTAAATGAGCTACAACCAATTTAAATTTTCACGTTGACGATTAAATTAACAGGAAATAAATGTAATCTGAAATCAAGCTTGACTTGAGAAAGTATAGTGTTACAAAAGTGAAAATCACTTTAAAAAATAGCATCATAAAAGGAAGATAAATAATTAAATCTAATAAGACAAGATGATTGTGGGCCGTAAAATGGTTCTCCAAAGAAGATTTGTATTGATAAGAATGACTTATTACAAATCAAGAATCAAATTACAATAGAAGCGAATCTTCTTGTTTAACGTGAGTTCTTCGCTAGCGATAGGATGCCTCCCTCGAGTGCTTACGTCGAGTTTGCTCCCCTTGGACGATCGATCGAAGTTGCGGTTGAGTTTCAGTGCACAGTAGAAGCTCTTGTGTGATTGAGTTTGATTATACCCGAGCTTGATGAGTAAAGGTCGAATGCTTAGAGATGGCTACAATACAAGAGTTTGCAGAGAGTTAATGAGTCTCAAATCTGAGAGTTCCGGTTGGGTCTACTTCAACAATCCAGGCAAAGAGCTAGGAAAGTTCTACCAAGCAAGCCAATGAAGACCTCCGTTTGAAGAGTCTTAAAATACTCGGTCCTCCTTGAAAAATATTGCCAGCCGAACTGAACTGAACCCCTTTCATGTTGGCAAAGGGGTCCTATAAATGGCAAGGGATGGCATGGATCATCCCTTGATTTGTGAGATGCGATCACTAATAAGAGTAAGGAGTAGCATACTCCCCATATAGCTATGGGATGTGACCACTATAGGGGTGATGGGAGCCATGTCTCATTACCCAGGGCGTGGGAAGTGGGTAGGCCTACTCCCGTAAGCAAGCAGCCACTTGCATTGTTCAGGCAGGGCTGACAGGCTTGTAGGCGAGCTTGAGATCTGCTTGAACGTTCAAGCAAGCTTGCAGGTGAGATTAGTGAACAGGCGAGGTCGGCTGGCGGACCCCTCGAGCGTGTGAGTTGGCGTTCGTTGACAAGTTGAGTTCGTGCGGGCGAACTCACTGCAGGCAGGCTTGACTCGTGCGAGCGAACAATGTGTTCAAGCGAGGTCGAGCTCGTGCTGGCGAGCTCGATAATCAGACGAGCTTGACTCGTACTGACGAGTCAAGCAAATAGGCGAGGTCGACTTGGCCTCTTGAATGCAGGCGAGCTTGTCTTTTGCTGGCAAGTCAAGCAAATAGACGAGCTTTAGCTTGCGGACGAGCTCTGCGTGTTGGCGAGATTTAGCTTGCAGGTGAGCTCTACTTGGCGTAAGCAAGCAGCCACTTGCATTGTTCAGGCAGGGCTGACAGGCTTGTAGGCGAGCTTGAGATCTGCTTGAACGTTCAAGCAAGCTTGCAGGTGAGATTAGTGAACAGGCGAGGTCGGCTGGCGGACCCCTCGAGCGTGTGAGTTGGCGTTCGTTGACAAGTTGAGTTCGTGCGGGCGAACTCACTGCAGGCAGGCTTGACTCGTGCGAGCGAACAATGTGTTCAAGCGAGGTCGAGCTCGTGCTGGCGAGCTCGATAATCAGACGAGCTTGACTCGTACTGACGAGTCAAGCAAATAGGCGAGGTCGACTTGGCCTCTTGAATGCAGGCGAGCTTGTCTTTTGCTGGCAAGTCAAGCAAATAGACGAGCTTTAGCTTGCGGACGAGCTCTGCGTGTTGGCGAGATTTAGCTTGCAGGTGAGCTCTACTTGGCCTCTTGAATGCAGGAAAGCTTGACTTGTGCTAGCAAGTTAAGCAATGTAGGCGAGCCTTGGCTTGCAGGTGAGCTCTGTTTGGCCTTTTGCTTACTTTGAGCACGCCGGCGAGCTCTAATGGGCGAGGTTTCAGCTCTCTTGTGTAGAGGTAATTTTTATTGCCTACAATGATTGGCTAACAATGGGCTAAAATGATACAAAAGAGATATAGAGTTTGCTCCTACTCCTGGATAGACTTTAAAAAAATCATAAATTAAAGATTAATGCTAATTTTAGGACACTTTTATATAATGAAAGCATCCATATAAGCACATAAAAGTACTAAAAGGTGACTTCATGAAAATCACTTCTAAAGATTCCTAATTTACTCAAAAAATTAAATATTTCTGTAAAATATTCAGAAAACAATGTTTTTCATTCATTCTGTTTCATTTTTAATTGAGCTGACATCAATTATTCCCCCACCTCATAAAAATAAATATTTTCAATAAAATTAGACTAGTTTTAGATTCTAAAAAAGGATAATAAATCTTAAAATGAAAGTTAAATTTATATATCTTAATGAAAGAATATCAAACAACTACTCGCTTATTTGTTAAGTTTTGAAAATTTAGTCGTTTTTGTGATTTTAAATTTTTGATAATGTGTTTTGCAAAATTTGAAATTTTGAGCGTATTTTTTGAAAATTTTAAATTTTAAGTTGGGTGCTCATAATTTTCGCATTTCACATGTTGGTAGCAAGTTTTTGAATGTTAAGATATTTCTTGTAACTTTGAAGGTTTGAGGGTGTTTTTTTTATTATTAAAACTTTAGATTGTTTGTTGTAAAATTTAAAATTTTAGTGGTCTGTTGATAATTTTCAAATTTGATATGTACTGGTTATAAGTTTTAAACTTTCAAGGTCTCTTATGATTTTTAATTTTTAAAGGATTTGTTGATGTTCAGTGATCAAACAGTTAATTATATGGGGATGGATGAGGTTGATGAAGGGCCGCTCACTTCTCCGAATATCTGATTTTGAGTTGAGTGACTGAAGCCTGCACAAGTAGAAACTCGTGAGAGGATAAGGACTGGCTCTCCCGTGATTCCTCCGACGGTCAAGTTAGTTGGTGAACTTGAGTAGGGAAAATTGAAGAACTACGTGAGCTCTTTTGTATAGTGTTATTAGCAGATGTAGCTTAGAATAGTTTAGATCAGAGATTAGAT
The DNA here is from genome assembly GCF_001876935.1 of Asparagus officinalis. Taxonomy (NCBI): domain Eukaryota; kingdom Viridiplantae; phylum Streptophyta; class Magnoliopsida; order Asparagales; family Asparagaceae; genus Asparagus; species Asparagus officinalis. The sequence goes on from NC_033796.1 coordinate 769,601, forward strand.
CTTAAAAGTTATCCCCTTTTATGTTAGGATAGTACATTTACTTATAGTGGTGCTGAAAGGGTAGAATCGTCACTTCGATCGAGCACAGGATGGCAGTGAAGAAGCATGGGCTGGTAGCTGCGTCAACACCTACTTTACACGCGTCACTCGGCGAGTGGAGGAGAGATCACCTTGGTATTAATGAGTGATGATCGGAGGCATGACGGTGCCGACGTGGTCCGATAAGTCATGAAGACTGTCAGGGCTAGAGGCATGATGGTGCCTGCCAAGCATCAAATGCGACGTCGACGTTGTGTCAGCGGGAGAGACTCGAGGTTGCAGTCGTCCTTTGGCTTAGCTGAGAAGTAATGCATTTCGAGTCGACCTCACAAGGTGTCGAATAAATGGTCTAGTGGGCTCGTTGCGAGTCATCTTTGATGAGAGACTTTACAAGTACCGTCATTCGAGTCGACATGAGGAGATGTTGACTCGACGGGTCAGCTACGTTGGGATCTTTGTTGGTCTCGTCCGCCAATCTAATTGGGGCATTGCATGCAGAAGTACACATGTCCGTTGCTTGGCAAAGGGTTGCACTTTGACGACTAAAAACACCATAACATGATATTTTTGTAATTTTTATAAATTTAAAGTTATTTTTTATAAATTTTAAATTTTCAGGTGTCTGATGGTAATACTTTGAATTTATCTTTGTTGTTTGCAAGTCTTATAATTTTAGAATTTCAGGGTGTTTATTATTATTTAAACTTTTAAGGGTATTTCTATAATTTTCAAAACGTTGAGGGTGTTAATTGCAACTTTTAAATTCATACAAGAATGCTATTAATTTCTAGTCAGGATGTTTTGCATAAATTTAAACTTTTGATAGTATTTTATGCAATTTTTGTAAGATTTTTAGTTTTTTGGTAATACTTCATATATTATAACATGCTAGTTCTTTACCTTAACAAATTAATACCGTGGAACTATTTTATGTATTTTATTAATCTTACTTTTTTAAATCGTTGAGCTGTAGATAGTTCACATGGGATTAGGATATGATATAATTATGATTAAAATAGATTAAGATTTAAATAAAATATTCAAAATAGTGAAGGATAATATTGACCATAGAAAGCTTTTCCCTAACTCGTACTTTTAAAAGGAGTATGATTAGATTAACTCCAAATTAACTAAAATTCATTAATCTTGAATATTTTATCCTCCTCTTTCCTACTTATTTTCTCCTCAAAACTCATCTCTCAACCTTTTTTGCTACTCGTTATTTTTTGGTAAGTCTGTTTTGCACGTTGTTGCAGGTATCGGACCTAATTATCTAGAGAAGATGAGGGATAAACTAGTAACATTAATGCAAATTAGTTAGTTTAAAGTTATATTAATAATTTTATAACTTGGAGGGCATTTTTTAAGAGAAAAATGTAAATTTTGGGGACTTATTTAAGAATACCCATGGTTTTGAGGGACTTTGTTAAAAATATTTGAGACTTTGGGCACTTAGTTAAAAATAAGATAGATGTGGGGAACTAATATAAGAAAAACCTTTTCGTTCCTTTATTATTTTCGAGAAATTTTAATCTTAATATTGATAACAACTTTTAATCACGCAAAATGCAGGGATTTTTTTTAAATTTGAATTTTGTCATTTTTCTATAGTAGATACCTGTACGCTAATTTGTACTGTAATACACTCCTCCATCTTCACTTCTATCTTAAAAATAAGTTTCACAGTTTGATTTCTCCTCTGAATTATCTATATTTTACACTACGCATTACCCATTTTGTCAATTAATTTGTATCGCTGTAATATTTCCCGTCATCTTGTCCTTTTATGAAATTAGTTTTATTAATTTTGTTGAGATATTTCTTTCTATACACCCTTTGCAAACCACGATCAAAATCTAGATTCCAGCCTTAATCACTCATTAAAAAAAAGAAGGAAAACGAAAAGGCATGCAGTAAACAGCTGAGGATATACACAAGAAAACCAAAATCAAAGGAGGCTAATTATTTAGTCTACTACAATGATTGGAAAAAAAAGAAGCTAGAACTAAGGTCAGCCTGCTATAATATACTTATAATAATATTCATGTTTGAGCTCAAAATCTTTTAGTTTGACCGTTGAAATACTCAAGAACTGATCCATTACAAAGGGAAGCGGGAGAGTGCTGCTCCTGATCTGCTGCTGCGGACATTAGGGTCAGCCTTCTCTTCTTGTAATTGGCCTTGAAGCAAGCTTGCCTAAGCCTCTTGGTCTTCTCCTCAAGCTTCATGTCCGGCTTCTTCTCCATCAACTTCTTCTCCTGTTCCAGTATCTCTATCGTGCTCCGCAACTGCACTTCTCCTGCTTCCCCTTCCTCTCTCTCCAATTCCTGCCAGCTCACACGTTACGCGCAATTCCATTATTAGGATCTATTAGTAGTTCCACGCTGACTGGAAACAAAGAGTCTCAAGTGTAGGTTTATTATTAATTAGACTTTTAAGCATGATCATTTCTCCTATGTCTCTAATTTGAACATACGGGTTCCAGCATCACGAATATTGAATAGTAGTTTTGACACCTTGGTCGGATTGCCCAAAAGAAAAAGAAAAAGAAAAGAAAAAAGATTAGTAGTTTGCTATATATATTCAGTCAGGAATTTATGATAAACTAACTAACTTCTTTACAACACATGATATTCAAAAATGAAAAATTTTCAATAAATAAAATATTGCTCGTTTAAATTTCTTGGCGTGAATCATCATTTCTACACATCTTTTTGGCCTAAATTAAAGAAAGTACATTCTCCATAATTATGAATCCGTTGAAAACATCACTAGTTTAAATTCTATGACCAATTAAGAATAAGAATTATCGAGTTTACTGGTTTCCGCTAATTCTTGCTGTAAAACAGATTTTATATTCCCAATACTCGCTGAATTTATTCACAGAAGTCAGCAATGAATAGATCACACAAACTCGGCGCGAGTATGTTTGACCAACTGATTTTGTAAAATTCCAGCCAAGACTGAAATTAGACCAGTATTAGCTATGCTGGCATGTTTCAAGGAGCCGATGAGAAAGATTTATATATCTCATACTCAAAATAAAAGAGGGGCAAAAAAAACCTGAACATTTTTGATGAGAGCCTGCAGGCTCTTCATTTTGCGATGAGGCCATCGAGGAATCCCCAACTCTCTGCACTTCTTCTTCAGAAGAGTGAGCCCAACGTGGAGCTCTCTCGCTGCCTGAGTTATTGGCATATAGAAGTACTTTGACACCTCTTCAAACGTTAGGTTCTTCTCGTCTCTGCTACCCCTTATACACAGTTCCTTCTCCTTTCCATTGTTCTCTTCTATTAAATTTCTTTTCTTGGTCATGTGAGTGCTCTCCCAAGGCCTATGGTTTTCTTCATCAAGCAGGGTATTGAATTCCACTACAATATTAACACCAAGGAAAATAAGCAATTAATGAATTAACACATGCATGCCGTGATGAAATGAAAACTTTTATATGATTAATTGTTGTCGGCTAAATTACTCAATATTAACCTTCGAAGAGATCATCATGAGGAGGGAAGAGAGGCTCCCATTGGTATCGCTGCATTAGAGGAACTGCCTCTACAACATCTTCTTCTACTACTGGAAAATCCAACTGCCAATCCCTCCAATGTGGAAATCCACTGCATGCAACCAAACAGTTTGAACATTCTTATATATGTGCTCTCAATATTTACAATTAGGGAACATAGAAATTGAAGGGGCGGGGGAAAAGAATAGAAAGATGACAAATTTACATTTGCCACATATAAGTTGAAAACTTAGTCTAATAAGAAATCCTCTATAATTTATTTACTAAAAGATAGGGGGGAAATAAATAAAGAAAATAAAAATGTAATAACCAAAGTCTAATGCAAAAATAAACCAAGTGTGTCACTTGTGAGAGATTTACCTCAACTCTAAGTAATCTGGTGCAGTCATTTGTCCTTCATAACCAACCCAGTTATCTAATTGTTTGATATCCATTTGATTTTAGAGAGAGAGAGAGAGAGAGAGAGAGATCAGTAAGGAAAGAATGATTTGGGTGTAAATATATACATGAGTACAAGGGAATGATATGTGTGGGAGAACGTGCAAGAAGAATATCAACCCATGCAAAAAGTAATTAATTGCGAGGAGATAGGGGATTATAATTGGAATTGGAGTTACAAATTTAGAATAATTATAATAGCTCCAATTCGTGGGCTATCCCATTAAGAAGGAGATCATTAAATTTATTAAATTTAATTAAGCACGTACTACTTGGCTGGCATTAAACTGAAAACGCCTTCACTCTTCATTTTTTGGGAAAGAAAACCTCTGAACAAAAGGGTTATACGTACTACACTTCATAATTGAGGTTTTAAAGCATCTTCTGGATTTGGAGATAACAGAATTCGACCATAGTTTTATTTGCTGGATACTCTAAGATTTGATTTGATTTTATTTTATTTAATGAAGTTGCACGCGCCTCCCTATCCAACAGCGCCTCCCTATCCAACAGCTAGCGCCTCCCTCCTAACACGTCCACAATGTATTCTGATCATGACTGTAGGTTAAGTTCATTCCTGAAAATTGGTGATAAATGAAATAGCACTTCAATTCAGATATTTTGTTTTTATTTATTTATTTTTACAAAGAAAAGCACGAGTCTAGTTTTTTGAGAAAGGCTTCAGTCCATTATTAATGTAACTGAAGTAATCGTAAGTAAATCGAAACGCTTGCTAAGATGTGGAGAGAGCGGAGGGGAGAGGGGATTAATTTGAGATTATAAATGCAGCCGTCAACAAAAACTCATGTATATCTTAATGATGAAGTGATTTATTAAGAGAATTATTACGGGAATTACCAGCGCATCGCCTACCACTGCCGGCAGCTCTTCGTAAAGGACCCAGATCCACATCAAATATGCTAAGGGGGTGTTTGGTTACATTTCTATAAATTATAGGAAATGTTTTCCATCTCAAATTTGATTTCCTTGTATTTCTTTAAAAAAATTATAGAAAAAGTTTTGGGAAGTTAAAAAGTACAAATTTTCTTATTTTTTGTATTGTGCTTGTTTGGTTCAAAACAAGAAAATAAGAAATAACTTTTGGTAAAATAGCAACATTTCCTATAATTTATAGAAATGTAACCAAACACCACCAACTTTATAGAAAAGTGAGAACTTTGTAGAAAAGAGTTAATGAGTTTTATTATTTAAATAATGAATGCGTCAGATTTACAAGAGATTTCCTCCCATTTTAGAAGGAAATCAATTTCCATAAAATTTGGTACTTTTCTGTACTTTACAGAAAACATTTCTGTAAATTTTTTTGGAGCCAAACACAGTTTATAGAAATGTATAGAAAATATATATATATATATATATATATATATATATATATATATAGTTTTGTAAATTTGCATTAACGAAAAGTGTGGGCTTCAATTTGAAACTTTAACCATTACTCCTGAGTCAAACCTGAAATGGTATTCCGAGTCAATTGCATAATAGGTCTGTTTCTTGGCAAATACATTAATTAGTGTCAACCGCTTATATCATGGACAGTCACACGTAAAATCTTAAGAGTAAATGACAATAATATAAGAGAAATATGGAGAAACTTGGTACCAAGTTTCTTCATTGAACTTGGTAGTGAGGTGGCCAAATCCCCACCCTACATCACACCTTGAAGAGAGAGCCTCAATCACAAATCCCCACCCTACATCACACCTTGAAGAGAGAGCCTCAATCACTATTCACCTACTTTTAAAAAGAGGCTCCATTTTCAAGGTGTGATGTAGGGGGTGATTTGGCCACCTCACTACCAAGTTCAATGCAAGAACTTGGTACCAAGTTTCTCCATATTTCTCATAATATAAACTTGATGCATAGACTACTCTACATCAAATATCTATCTAACACCACCACCATCATTTCGGTAACTTTTAAATGGTTGTGATTTATTGCAAATATAACAAACACTATATTATTATTTTTTTCATTTATTTTCACTTTTCATTCAAATATTCCCTATCTCAGCATCTATTTGATTTCGCATCACCCTCTAGCCTATGCGTTTTTCCATATTTCTATGCAGGTATTTACCTAGAATCTTGACAATCTCCATTTCCGAAAGTTTTCTCTCACATGCTGTAGTTGACAATAGTTTCTGGAAAATAAAAGCTCAGAATTGATGGATTCCGCCAGGGAAAATGCTAAGTGTACTACCCCCTGTACTCATTTGGTACTTCTCACTCACAAAAGAGTTGGGGTCATGATGACTCACCACATGAAAATTGTAATGATGAGTCATCATGGCCCTACTTTTTTGCGACTAGGAGTACCAAATGAGTACAATGGGAGTAGTACACTTATCACTACCCTTCCGGCAGAGGTAAAATCCATCAACTACTTTATTTTAGCTTGAACAAAATTAAAGACAAAATCTAAATTTGCATATTCCAACAAGTTAAATGGATACAAAAGAATTTTATCATAAATAATTCATCATATTTAAGAAATTGCAATTGCATGTGTAAAAATATACAATGTACCTACGCATGTAAGAGTAAGAAAAAAAATTGAGAGAGAAAACTCACAAATCTGGAATTAATCACAATCTGTGCTCTAAATGTTGAAGGGAAATGACATCCTTGAAGCCAATCGTCTTCATATTCAAGCTCAAGCCATCTAACAAATCGTAAACAAACCCACAATCATCATTGGCATCACCCCCACAGACAAACCTATTTATCGATTTACCAACTTCAACACAGCTCTCTCCTGCAACTTTCTTTAACCCCTCATCTTTCATTATCTTCCTCACTCTCGCCGCTTCATCCCACGATCCAACCTCCGAAAACATGTTGGCAATGATGACATAATTATCGCTTCTTTTTGGCTCCAACTCAAGCAATTCCCTTCTAGCCATCTCAACAATCCCATGTACATCCTTATCGGCGTGTAACTGACATGCACTAAGCAATGTTCTCCACACCACTGCATCAGGATCTATCGGAATTTGGTTTATAAACTCATATGCTTCAAGAAGAAGACCCTTTCGGCCCAGTATATCAACCATTGCACAGTAATGGGTCATCCTAGGCTCGATGGAATGAACGTTCACCATCTCGTCGAAGAATTCGAATCCTTCATTTATCAAACCAGAATGGCTACATGCACTTAGAACCGTGAGAAATGTCACATAGTTAGGCCTGATCGATGATGTCTTCATCTGCGAGAAGAGTTCAAGGGCCTCCTTTCCTGATCCGTAGTGGGCATAACCAAGTATCATCACATTCCAAGTACACACATTCCTCGCTCGCATCCTCTCAAAGACTCTCGTTGCGAAATATAAATCCCCACACTTTGCATACATATTGACAACTGCTGTCCCCAACTGAACGCTCAGATCGATCCCCCAACTAATAATTTGACCGTGGACCCATTTCCCAAACCTCAAGCTTCCAAGCACAGCGGCAGCAGAAAGAAGAACCACGAAAGTGGTCTCGTTCGGCTCGAATAGATCAGACCTCATTTGCCTAAGCAACCCAATTGCTTCCTCATGGAACGAGTTATCAACGTGCGCCGTCAAGATGGTGTTCCAAGAAACCATTGTTCGCAGAGGCATTTCGTCGAACACCATGCAAACCTCATAGACAAGTCCACAGCTCCCGTAAAGGAGCATCAGGGCGTTTTGAACAAAAACCACGTCGTGGAACCCCCTCTTGACGCAATCACAATGGATTTGTTTTCCAAGACCAAAGGCCGATGAGTGGGCGCATGCTTTGAGCACGAAAGGGTAAGTGAGCTCGTTGGGCTCGATCCCAGCTCGACGCATCCGTGGCTCAGTCCTCGGATTACATGGTTGAAGGAGGGGCGGCTGGGGTTGGGGGCGGAGGATAAGAGGGAGCGGGCGTAGGGTAAGCGGGCGAAGGGGGAGATGGAGGAGAGCTTGATGAGCTGGGCCGTGAGGACTGGGTCGTGGGAGAGGCCCAGGGTTTGGATGTGGGCCTGGACCTGGAGGAGCTGGGACATCGAGGAACACGAGCTCAGGAGGGAGACGCATTGTTGTCTCGGGGAGAACTTTGGCCACGTCATCTTTTTCCCAAGCTCGATTTTACGTAATAACTCCTTTTCCCAAGCTCTTCTTGCCCCCACGTCATCCTGCTACCACGTATATTTTGAATGATTTCCTTTTCCGAAGCCCCCACGTCATCAAATCTCTGCTTCTTTGACTACTCTCTCAATCATAGGGAAGGTCGAGCTCCTTTTTGGAGCCGTTCACTGAGCAATTAATTAATTAATTAATTAATTAAACTGAGATCAAGTAGCCGACCGTTTTGCTTTTCCTAGAGCTAGAGCTAATAGGATCATAGATGATCTTCTTCTTAACTACGCAGCACACAAGGAACCCAATGCTTGAGCAACTGCTCCAGAAAATTGCACGCGGACTCTGGATTATCCGAGGCATAATCTAGAAATTATGAGCACCTATTGTTATTGTACCATAATTCCTACCTTAGTCCGATTCTAATAATCTGATTCGCTAAAAAAAAAACTTAAGCTAATTGACAGCGGAGCGCCTAGCTAGGTCCTTACTTGCATTTTCCTCTCCCGAAGGTATCGGCGTGCGGTCAATGAACGTACGCACTTTCGTAAGGTGGATGGTTGAGCTTAGCACTTTTCTTGCCCGTGATAATAATCTGTTGCTACGTACTGGATCTCTGATCCAAAGATGCAGGCGTGCTGACCCCTCTCATTCGAACTTACCCTGATATCTGGAGAGCTTGCATCCGGTTACGAATAGCTATTGCAACCTTGTTGTACCTTGCGTTGTACCTAGTTGGAGTCGGTCTTTTCGATGTTAGAAGGTAGTGGATCACTTGAACAAAGCTGTTTCCTAACACTAGCCTCGAAGTCGCATCATTGGGCATCAAAAGGCGATGAATTCTTCCTCTGTGTAACTGCTCTTAACGGTTGAGGAGTCTTGGCGTTCTTCGCTTATTTCTCTGCTGCAGAGTCCCGGCATCAGAAAATTTTTAAAAGGAGTGTTTCATGGCAAATACACCAGTGTCAACTGCCTATACAACTAGAACTAGAATGTATAATTGAGAGTCATGTGCATAATCTAGAGTCAATGGCAAATAACACGGCCTAACCAGTTAATGAGTAGCATATTATATGTTACGCCCTCTATTTGTCCATTACCTAGATCCATGGCTTAGACTACTCTACATTTAATCTCTATTAGAATCTAAATTTGCACATTCCAACGGGTCAAATAGACACAAAATGAATTTTATCATAAATAAATAATTGATCATAGTAAAAAAATTTGCATGCGTAGATACATCATATATACACATAAATGTAAGAGTAAAAAAAATGATGGAACACTCACTATCCTTCAAATCACAGTCCATCCTCTAGTTCTTCAAGGGATATGAAACCCTTGGAGCCAATCATCTTCATATTCAAGCTCAATCCATCCAACATGTCATAAACATACCCGCAATCATCATAAGCATCACACCCTGAGACGAACCTGTATATTGATCTATCAACTTCAACACAACTCTCCCCAGCTACTTTCTTCAACCCCTCGTCTCTCATCATCCTCCTTACTCTCGCAGCTTCCTCCCATGATCCAGCCTCCGAAAACATGTTAGCGACCATCACATAATTCCCGCTTCTGTTTGGCTCCAACTCAAGCAATCTCCTTCTAGCCTTCTCTCCAACCCCATCTAAATCTTTATCGATATGTATTTGGCATGCACTAAGCAATGTTCTCCACACCACTGCATCAGCATCCACCGGCATTTTATTTATGAACCCATATGCTTCAGTGAGAAGACCCTTTCGGCCTAGTATATCGACCATTGAACTGTAATGAGTCATTCTAGGGTTGATTTTGTGCACGCGCACCATTTCACTGAAGAATTGGAACCCTTCATTTACTAAACCCGAATGGCTACAAGCACATAGAACGCCGAGAAATGTCACATAGTTAGGCCTGACCGAAGATTCCTTCATCTGTGTGAAGAGCTCAAGGGCATCTTCCCCTGATCCGTAGTGAGCGTAACCAAGAATCATTGCAGTCCAAGTCCACACATTCTTCACTCGCATCCTCTCAAACACTTTCTTAGCGGAACATAAATCCCCACACTTTGTGTACATATTGATGATCGCCGTGCCCAGCTGCACGTTTACATCGAACCCCTGACTGGTAATTTGACCGTGAATCCATTTTCCAAATCTTAAACTTCCAAAGTCGGGCGCAGCAGAAAGAAGAAGCACGAAAGTGGTCTCATCAGGCTCGAACAGTTCAGACGTCATTTTCCCGAACAAGCCAACTGCTTCTTCGGGGAACAAGTTATCAACATGGGCCGTCAAGATGGTGTTCCAAGAGACTAACGTTCTAAGGGTCATTTCATCAAACGCCTTGCGAACATCATGGACGAGCCCGCAGCTCCCATACAGCAGCATCAGGGTGTTCTGAACATAAACTACTTGATGGAACCCCCTCTTGATGCAATCACAATGCGCTTGCTTCCCAAGCTCGAGGGCGGACGAGTGAGCGCATGCTTTGAGCACGAAAGGGTACGTGAGCTCGTTGGGCTCGACGCCGGCCCGCCGCATTTGGGCAAAGACTGCTAAGGCTTCGCCGCGTCGCTGCGGCTCAGCCCTCGGATTAGATGGTTGAAGGAGGGGCGAGTGGGGTTGGGGGCGTAGGATAAGAGGGAGCGGGCGTAGGGTAAGCGGGCGAAGGGGGAGAGGGAGGAGAGCTTGAGGAGCTGGGCCGTGAGGAACGGGTCGCGGGAGAGGCCTAGGGTTTGGATGTGGGCCTGGATCTGGAGGAGTTGGGACGTTGAGGAACATGAGTTGAGGAGGGAGAGGCATCGTTGCTTTCGGTTTGGGGAGAAGAACTTGGCCACGTGCATCTCGTCCTCACTTTTGGCCTCCCCGCATTTGTACGCTCCCTCTGGAGGGAAGGGGACAATTTAAGCTCCAGAGAAAGAAAATTAAAATTGATGAAACTTTAGGGCACTGAATTGCAACTAACCATTATTTGATGAATTTTTAGGGTACTAAAGTGCAAAAAGATTAGATTGATGAAACTCTATGTGTTTTTCCAAGGGGTGTCTACACGCATTCATTAGGAGATAACAAAGACAAAGAGAGAAATTAATGCAGATCGATAAGGATCTACTTACTATCCATTTCTCTCTATCTCTCTCTTCCCTTAACGAGTGACCATGAGCACAAGTTAGAAAAACTGTTACTCTTTTAATTATTCGGTTAAGATTAGTCGTACTCCAAATTAACTCAGACTGGGTGTGGGCTAAATTAGCATTGGACTTCTAACCCAACACTACAAAATTCTGAAATGTATAAACCCTGGCGCCTTGTTTAGCCTTGTCCAACCGGGTCGAGCAAAACCCGTGACCCGGACCCGGGCCCGGTTAGCCCGGGCCGGGCACCGGGCCGGCCTCCTAGTTTTCTTTTTAATTTTTCCTTTTTTAAAAAATTGTTAAAAAATTAAATTAATCTTATTATATTTATATAAGTATGTATTAGTATATACTTACATATTATTATATAGCTATATATTATACACATATATCATATGTAAATATATTGTATATACTTATAAGTTATAACTTGAGAGAAATAGAGAGAATGATAATGCATCAACTCTTCTTCAATAGACATGGATCACTAAAATTGTGTTTCCCTCTTAAAACTAATTAATACTTGCACCTTACTAATAAATAGTTTATGTATAATATTGGTCCCCAAAAATCTAACCAATTTTAAAATAAGTACTCCAGATCATCATATATCAAATCGTTTACTGGAAAAAGAAACTCATATAAATTCTTTTAAATAAGTCTCCCAAGACTGATTTTTTTTTTAAATTCAACTTCAGATTAATTAACTAATCTTTAGGGCTGAGCATGGTTCGGTCCAAACCGAAAAAACCGATCGAACCGATCCGAAAAAATCGGTTTTATGAGTAGGGCGGTTCGGGTCGGTTTGGAAACTTTTCAACCCGAACCGACCCGAACCGACCGAATATAGTGCAATACTACCCATTCTGATCTCAAACCCTACCCGACTCATCACCAAAGAGTCAAAGACTCAAACTCTAAACTCATTTTCTGGATCATTATGGGTTGAAAACAATATCATTATATTAATGTTTAATGCTTCATAATCTCCTACTTTGTTGATATTTTTTTTCTTTAACACAGTTTGTTGTTTGATAAGAAGTTTGATGAAGTTAGAACCGAACAAACCGAACCGAACCGCACCGAACCGACTTGTAACAGTTCGGCTCGGTTTTGAATTATAGGCGGTTCGGTTCGGTTGTTAAAATTTTGGTAAAAACCGAACCGAACCGACTGTTGCACACCCCTAGGGAGAGGTTCTAATAAAAACTTCCTTAGCCTAAAAACTAAAAACCAATATCATCCATTGGATCTAGATGAATCCAATGGCTGGGAGTCAGTCAAACAGTCAACGAACACATGCATTAATTACATGCATTAATTACCTCAACGAACACAAATCTGGATTCACTGTAGTGAAAAACGTGTTCGTTGAGGTAATGAATCTGGATTCACTGTAGTGAATCTGGATTCACTGCAGTGAAGGACGTGTTCGTTGAGATAATGAATCTGGATTCACTGTAGTGAATCTGGATTCACTGCGTTGAGGTAATTAATGCATGTGTTTAATGAGGTAATTAATGCTCTGGATTCACTGCAGTGAATCTGGATTCACTGCAGTGAATCTGGATTCACTGCAGTGAAGGACGTGTTTGTTGAGGTAATGAATCTGGATTCACTGTAGTGAATCTGGATTCACTGTAGTGAATCTGGATTCACTGTAGTGAATCTGGATTCACTACGTTGAGGTAATTAATGCATGTGTTTAATGAGGTAATTAATGCATGTGCCTGTTGACTGTTTGACTAAATCCTAGCCATTGGATGATATTGGTTTTTAGTTTTTAGGCTAAGAAGGTTTTTATTAGAACCTCTCCCTATATATATATTAAATATTTTATTATTATATTCATATTATTTATATGCATATTATTTATTCTTATTAATTACTAATTAAGTTATTAATTGATTAATTATTTTTATTATTTTAGACGTACTTTAATGCCGTAGCAGTGAGGAATGATGCAAGCAAAATAAACTTTGAGAACTGCCATTGGAGATTAAAGGGACGCATAGTTGTAACAGTCAATTATTTGGTTGGAATCTCATTTTGTTGCTTGTTGTGGACTGACACGTTTAATTTTCAACATCGTCCACGGTTGGCGGCCGATAAACCAGCATCGTGTCATCCGATACACAAATCCGTGTTGAAAGTCGTAGTACTCAAGTCACCAAACAATCTAATTAGATTGACCTTTTTTTTATCAATCTCCAGCCACACCATTTTTTTGTTCCCACGATGTCTGTCTATTATCATCATTAGAGGAAAAAAAGAAAAGAAAAGAAATTATTTAGAACCAACAGCCACACAATCGAAATGTTCATTTGATTGGTCATTAAGAACAAAATCACAAAGTAAAGAAACATTCCTCAAGGATCCAAAATATGAGATCAATAAGAGGGACAAGTGAGGTGTCCCCCTCCTATTAGATAATGAGTTAATCATCATTAATGATGACCAACTCATTATCCAATAGGAGGGGGACACTTCACTTGTCCCTCTTATTGGTCCCATATTTTGGGTCTCTGTAGCAAAGCTCCAAAGTAAAACAGTATATATATATATATATATATATATATGTTAATATATATATATATATATTAGTAATTAGTAATTAAAAAGTTCACACTGTTCCCAAAGTAAGAGGGTATATATATATATGCAGTGATCGATGTCAGCCGGGATATCCAAGTAACAAAATAGGAAAAACGATAAGATAATATCTAAGTGGTGATTAGCCTACTTTATGAGGTTCGCAGTCGTTTAGATATCCCTTCTCATGCCTACGTAGACACTGAGAATGATGAAATTATTGAAAGGTGGGGGGATAAAAAGCAAAACAAAAAGATCAGCGAGGGTTTGAAGAAGCATTGCTCTTAATTATTAGAGACTGGGATACGAAAGGAGTATTAGCGGCTATAATTAGCAATATTGTCTAATTAAGGGGCTGTTCGTTTGGCAAAAAAAACTGGGAAATCAAGAAATAGGAAACCTATTTCCTATTATAATTATTTTGAAGTTGTTTGGTTGGCTTAAAAAAGAAGGAAATTATAGAATAGATGATGAGATGAGATGAGTTGTCACCTTATTATTGGATGATGTGAGTGATTTTTTAAAAAACTTATTTTGAGGTTGTTTGGTTGGTTAAAAAAATAAGGAAATGAATTGGAGGTATATTATTGAATGATGTTTTGAGGTTGTTTGTGTTTGGTTCGTTTTTAAAAATAAGAAAATAGATGAGATGAGATGAGTTGGAGGTATATTATTGGATGATGTGACACGTATTTAAGAAAATTGATTTCTTGTTTTTTTTTTAGGAAATGGATAGAAAGGAATGTTTAATGAGATGAGATGAGTTGTCATAATATTATTGGATGATGTGTGTGATTTTTAAAAATAAGATAAAATAAGATGTGATGAGTTGGATGATGTGACACATTTCTTGTGTTTGGTTTATTTTTAAAGGTAAGAAAGGAGATGAAATGAGATGAGTTGGAGGATAAAAATAATATTTTATTGGATGTTGTGGGTGAGTTTTAGGGATGGAAATGGATAAAAATATTATTTTATTGATTTCCTTGTACCGGTTTCCTTTTCTTGGTTTTTAGGAAACCAACCAAACAGCCCCTAAAGAGAAGTCCTGATCGATATCACATGACACCACTTTATTAAAGATGAATCTACTGCCGAACAACACAGGATAACGCTCGAGTGCTTACGAAACTTATGAATCTTGAATAATAATAGTAATAATAATAATAATAATACTTTCAGAAAAGTAATAATAGTATCACATCTATTTGAGTCCAAACACCTATGAGATTGTGGTATTTTCAAACCGAAACACGCCCGAATCTAGTTGGTACTTGCAAGTAAAAGTAAGAGTCTAGCAATCAGTAACAGTAAATAGACAAGATATACGTGGTTTGGCAATGTGCCTACATCCACGAGACAACGACGAGCTTCTTTATTATGAAAGAGTAATCTGAGAAGTACAAACTCTTGAGAACAGTTTCCAGTCCTCTCAACTCTCAATCTGAAAGCAATCCGTTATACTCACGGATTGCACAGTTCTACACTTTCGATACAAAGAAATACCATGAAAAGAATTCAGGAAATAGATGATGTTTTCCCTCAGAAATCCCACCATGATTTAATCCCTGGAATAGGCTGATATTTATAGCAATCGTTGCTTCCTATTCTGAGCCTTAATAGGACCTGAAAACCCGCCTGTGTCCTTGTTTGAATACAAAAGAAAACTTGTACGTCTGTTCCGTGTCTGACTTCTGAATAAGAATAAAAATCCCTATAGAATAGGGATCCTATTTTATAGGATATGTATTGTGTCACATATATAGCAATCCTATTCCATTTCAAACTCTACGGATTGAAAACTGTGAGCCGCGAAATCCGGCCCACAGGGATTACGTATGAAACAAGCCGTCATGTGTTGGTAGTACTTATTTTCTTTGTAATTCTTTCATTAGTTATAGTCAAAAATTAAGGACTAATTAACGAAGAAGAGATGTGCATTTGAATCCAAAAAAAGTAATGGTTAAATAGTAGCATATATGACTTCATGGGTCTCTCAGCAGATGCTAGTTTGGCGGCTCCCAGAGATTTGTTTGGCAGCTGAAGACAAGGCGGATAACGTATGACATCTGATCACATGCGCTTGCCACGTCATCCATATTATCTTGGCATCCAAAAGTAATGGTTAAATAATATAGCATAATTTCTACTATATTGTTCCCTTCGTGGTTCGTGTAATTTAGGCGCTGGCTAGAATGGAAATTTGTGTTTGAGTGGTACTACAGGCACACCCTTCCACCACACTTTGGGGCACACCCCTCTCACAGCTACAGTGCACGGGGCCCACTTTAGATTTTTTAAAAAATCTAAAGTGGGTCCCGTGTTAAAAAATCTAAAGTGGGCCCCGTGCACTGTAGCTGTGAGAGGGGTGTGCCCGAAGGTGTGGTAGAAGGGTGTGCATGTAGTGTTATTTTTTGTATTTTTATGTGCTACTAGTTCTCTGTTTTAGGAGTCTACTTTAGTTATCTTGCATTATTTTATACCCGGTATAAAGAGACAAATTTTATGCAAGAATTAATTTTGGTTATTATATTTCAAATAAAAGGTTTTCTATTCGATCTTAGGGTGTTCTAGTGCTTTGTGTGTGGTTAATTTTGCTAATGATTTAATAAATATCTTCATACGAGCATCTTTGACTTCTGACACTGTGACAAGGCGCTGCTAGCTAGCTAGGGATTGATTAACGGACAGAATATGTTGCATTGTTGGCCTTTATCTTGGCGTTTGGTTTGGTTTCTCGAAACACATAGGTTTTGGCTTCCACGCGCACAACACTCAATCCCCTCATATTTTATTGGAGGGATTGATGGAAGCGAAAACTAAAAAGAGAACACTACAAAAAAAAGGAGAAATAGGGGCAATTTTTTTCGTCACTTTTAATTCAATTAGAGGCAAATAAATGGAATTATCTGCCTCTAATTACATGAGTGGCAAATCTCGTATATGCACCTAAATGTGGTGTTGCTAATAGTTATTAGGGGCATTATTGCACAAACTTCCGCCCCAAATACGGAATGCGCCACGTCAGCAGGTTTATTTGAAAAACTATTAGAGGCAAATATAACCGCCTCTATTTAACTTCCTAGATGCAGATATAAATGCCCCAAATAGTTTGAATTATAATAAATGTATTTACTTAAGGTACAAATATAATCGCCTCTAATAACTTATTAGATGCAAATGTAACTGCCCCAAATAGTTGGAATTAAAATAAATGTATTAATTTAAGATACAAATATAATTGCCTCTAATAACTTAAATTTGATATTAATATTTTAATTGCAGATATAAATGCCCCAAATAGTTTGAATTATAATAAATGTATTTACTTAAGGTACAAATATAATCGCCTCTAATAACTTATTAGATGCAAATGTAACTGCCCCAAATAGTTGGAATTAAAATAAATGTATTAATTTAAGATACAAATATAATTGCCTCTAATAACTTAAATTTGACAATTGTAACTGCCCCAAATAGTTGGAATTAAAATAAATGTATTAATTTAAGATACAAATATAATTGCCTCTAATAACTTAAATTTGATATTAATATTTTAAATTTTAATAAATCTAAAAAATAATTAATTTTTAATTCATATAATTAAATTGAATTTGATTAATAAGAAGTCAATCGAATTTGATTACATAATAATGTACCAAAATTACTTAAAAAACGTGTGACAAATAGTACATAACAATAACTTAAATAACCAACAAAGTTGGCGGACGATGATGCTGATATGGTGGAATTTGTTCGGAAGTTGACTGTTGTTGGTATGGAGACCGCTGCTGGGAGTTAGACTGTTGTTGGGAGGAAGATTGTTGATGCGGATGTGCTTTCCCTGAAGTGATCATCTGTTTCAACTCATCCAACTCTTTTTGCTGTCTCTCATACTTTTCCTCAAGTTCTGAATATTGAGATTGCAAATTAGCATATGCTCGCCCAGTACGTGATCGAAGTGATGAAGATGTTGGCTGAGTTTGTGCCACCCAAGGAATCATTTCTGGCGTCACCCCTCTTCCATAACCACGAACTCTACCACGAGTCTCTAAACCCCTTGCTGCTACATAAGCTTGTTGCCTTAGTTCTGATGTTTCCTCGCCATGGGTTTCAACCAAACTCGTTAATTCCCGTGAGATCTTAACCTG
This sequence comes from Asparagus officinalis, assembly GCF_001876935.1. NCBI lineage: Eukaryota > Viridiplantae > Streptophyta > Magnoliopsida > Asparagales > Asparagaceae > Asparagus > Asparagus officinalis. The sequence goes on from NC_033796.1 coordinate 787,576, forward strand.
AAAAAAGTATTCACTTCAACAGCCAAAATGGAAACAATTTAAAGTAAAACAATTTTTTTACATGTATTACTTGTCTAAATACAAATGATTAAATTTTAAACTCACCGCTAATTCCTCTGATGCATCATCTATCCAACTTTTGTTTTCATCTCGCCGTTTGTGCACTATATAAAACATCTCAATGGGATCGGGTTTGCGACCATGTTTTTTCTCCTATTTGTAAAACACAAAAAAGCAATCATAAATTTTATTTAAACGAAGAAGCAACATCTCAAATAAAGGCCTAATTGTTGTAAATAAAGGCCTAATCTCCCATTTACTGTATAATCTTGTTTGCATGGTCTGAAAATCTTCTCTCCTACAAAGAAATGTTGATGGCATCTGCCACAGTGCCACACATGAAGATGACAGCCTGAATATTTATCCATGTTTTCTTTATGCTTCTCATTCTGTGACCAAAAAGGCCGAGCTATTCCTCTGTTTTCCCCCTTCTAAAAACAAACAAGGTGAAGTTGTTATATATATTAACAATTAATTTATTGAAGTACACTGTTTCTGGTAGGATTTGAGCCCAAGTCCCAATCATGCATACTTGAATTTTAACTATGAATTGAGATTTAGGCATGACGCAAAGTTATGATCTCTGCATAATGTAATGGATATGATTTCGAAGTGCAGAATTTTAGAATGTATAGAAGTCCTTCAATGGAAAAGCTATTCATAACTGTTGCATTAATGTACAGGTAACAAATAGAAATATACAGTCTTCTACCTATGAGACTCAAATTATATATAACCTGTAATCTACAGGCCTCCTCGGTTTGAAGAGAAGTGAACCTTCATATTTGATTGATGATCAGCCAGCTATTGTGTTGTAGAATGTAAATGCATAAAATTTTCAAAATAGGACTTCAGCAGTATTTCTATTTAGTGGTGTAACCGATATAATCTTGAAACATCTCTACATGGTGAAGGGCCATTCTTATATGGCATTTATGACTCGGCTCGCCAAGTTGTCGCCAGCAACTCAGTCGCTGTTAAGATACTTTACCCTATATTTTGGGGCATAATGATCCTCAGGTAGACACACTTGCCAGCAGTAAACGTTTAGTATGGCATGATATTCTCTCAACTTACAATGGTATGCATTAGGCATGTGCTAATTTTGAACCTTCTAAGTTCTTTATCATTCATTGTGGCTTATTTCAGGCTTGATACTCTTTTGTTACACATAAAGGGACTTCTCTTAAAAAATGGTTTGTTTATAATAATGTGCCACGATGTTTGAGTTAGATAATAATGTTGTATAAGTAAATCCTAACCTTAATTGTAGTTAGGGGTACAAATTATCAGATAACCAGCCTAAATATGTGAAGTTCACTAGTAAATGGGCGTCCTATGAAGTTCAGGTGTTACATAGTTTCACACACACATATGCACGCACACGCACACACGCATACACATGCGCATGCGCGCACACATACAATTCGGGTATCTGGATTATATGTCAATCATGCATCAGATTTTTAAGTTTGTACTTATAATTAAACTCCTATGTCCTCTTATTTCCCAAAGACCTATGATGGAGGTCCCAGAAAACAGTTTCTTGTTCTTTCAATTTAATGCACTTACTTTGTCCCGTTCTTCAGACTTGGGAATAAAGGCCTAATTGTTGTTGTAAGTTATCAACTCTTATTTCACATTGAAATATGCATGGAGAAACGTCAAATAACAACATCACAGTCAAAAATGTGTATATTGAGTACCTGATGTCAATGCTCACCAAACACAAAATAAAACATGACAAATTCTATGAAACAACATCACAGTCTAAAGAAAAAAAGAGGTTTTGTGTTAACTTACATAATCAGCCATGTGTCGTGCGAAGCTCTTTGTGCCACCAGTGTGATTCATTTTTTGCCTCTTGCGGCTTTCAATATTCTTCTCACATCTAACCTGATGCGCAAAACATAATAAGAAATTATGCCTAATTTGAAATAAGTTTATATTATGGATGATAGTACTTACTTTATTTTTTGGATCAGTGTCCCAATAGTTAACCATTGCCCGCCATTGGTCGCGATCTACACGATCATCTCCACACAAGAATCGTTCTGGCAAACCAACATAGGGAGTGTAATACTTAGCTTTTAAACTTGCCTTATAGTTTCTGCACCTATCAGACAATCTTTGCAACATTACAAGTCGGATTTTAGGAATATTGGGAACATCTTCAGGCCGCCAATCTATGGTATCCTGCACTCATACAAGTGTTATACCATTTACAAGTGTTATAATATATGTTTCAATACATATTAAAGCTGAAAGTGTTCAAGAACATCATACATATATTGTTTTCCACACATGATCCATGGTAGTATCATCATGCAACCGCCAATCTATAGGCTTGAGGGGGAGAAACCTTGAATTTTTTGCTAGGCTACCTAAGTACCTAGACAGTTGGGCATCCTTGGGGTCAACGTACAATCCATCCTCTGTGAATGCAATAGACTCCTTGCCAGATTTTCCCCACTTTGGCTTGTCATAACCACGCCCTCTTTTCTTTTGCGTTTGACCTGCATACACTAAAGTTAATAACCATATAAAATAGATAAATAAATATTAAAACTAGGGTTTTGGTCGATATGTCGAGAATTTAGCAAATTTCTCATTCGAGGCATCCGAACGATTCTTCACCTTTCCAACACCTTGTATACGTGAAATGGGGTATGAGTGTATATAACTGGACTTGAATTCGTAGTGTACGTTCATGTGCACATTGACACGGGGGGCTTTTCCATTTTTCTCATTTCTGTACAGTAGCAGAAACTCAAAGAGCTGTCTGCAACAGCAGTAGCAGCAAGCAAGCAAGGCTCTTTGAGCTGCGGCTGCAGCAGCAGCTCTTGAGGAGCTGCGCAGCTGGCAGACAGCAGCTCAAAGAGCTCGCTGGCAGCTGGCAGACAGCAGCTCAAAGAGATGATGTCTGCAGCAGCAGCTCTCTGAGCTGCTGTCTGCAGCAGCAGCTCAAAGAGCATCCGACAATACAGTATCGATGTTTCAATGCCATTAGTTTATATCCAATTTATTGCATTCTGGTTTACTTAAATTTTGTTGGTAAAGATGGTTCATGCGGATATGGCTCGTTTGGTGCAACATATCCCGAGAAAGGAAAAGATTCACAAGTTTAAGATTGATCAAATAAAACTAGAATATGAAATAACAACATATGAAGAACTAAAGAGCTGATCAAAAAATTTAAGAAAACACGTACCATTATCATCATGAGTGCCATCAAATTCCCCTGTACTCTCTTCTATATTGTGTTCTTCGTTGGAAGCAGAATACTCAACTCTACTCATCTAAATAGTAAAAAATCCCAAACACAAAGTATGGCATCAATTATCAAATCTAACTTCACAAGTTTTTCAGTAATTTATTAACTAAACACTTTCAAAAAAATGCATGAGCAGTAAATCCAATGAATAACAAATAAAACAAGTGCAATTTCAAAAGAATCAATTCTACTAATAATACAATCACAAAATCTACTAATACAATTCTTCTTCACTGTCCTCACTTTCATCATCTTCGTTTTCCTCATCATCACCCTCAAGCTCTTCCTCATTACCTACAGAATCATTAGCAACTGGTAGTGGTAACTGCTTGTTAACAAAGGTTCCACGGATATCAGTTCTAACTTGTAATTCCTCATCGTCTAGTGCCTGATCATCAAGATTTGGTATGGCGTAATAATCATCTGAATTTAATGGGTTGGACATACTTGCTGATCCATCATCACTCTCCATGACATCAAAGAAATCCCTCGGGCTTAATTTAACAGCAACATTCCAATCCATGTCTTTTGGATCACAAACATAAAACACTTGTACAGCTTGTGAAGCTGTTATAAATGTATCGTTGTTGTGTGCCAAGTGTTTGAAATTCACTAAGGTGAAACCATAATTATCAAGCTTCTTCCCAGAGTTGCTGACCCAATCACAATCAAATAACACCACTTTACATCCATGACCTTCGGGCTCTCCAGGAAGACCATAATCACATTCGTAAATATTCTTTAAAACTCCGTAGTAGTCAACATTACCGGTAATCGGATTGTTGTCCCTCACACTAGAATAACTTGAGGTTTGTGCAGAAACAAAGACTCCACAATTTTGATTTTTATGGTTGTCATCAACCGATTTAATCCGGAATCTGCAACCATTAACAATACAGGTTTTATACTGTTTCACAGTCATATTAGGACCATTAGCAAGTCGACGTAAATCTTCTGTTACGGAAGAATCACCTTTTGCATGCAAATCATTCACCTGAGACAATAATTAACAACGTCAATTATATATTATAAAAAATCTACAACAAAAAATGATAATTGTATAACACAAAGCTGTAACTTACATGGTTTTGGAACCAAGTAGGAAATTCCTTATTTCTCAAATTCTCTACTTCTCGAACAGTTTTCCGTCGGTGGATTTTGCGTAACTCCGCCATCCTTTTTCTATTAAAGTTAACCATAACAGACAAGTGTGAACTTAAAATTCACTTAATGAACTAGACATACCAAAAAAAGGGGCTAAACATCTAATAAAATATCTCACTCTAGAAATGGAGAGACTTCGCTGCAATTGAACAAAATATATTTGCGACATTGCTCCCATACACTTCTTTCAAGATCTACTTGTGTGGCTTTACCCACACAACGACCTGAGTATGCAAAGATTGACAAGCCTTCACGAGGGGTAGAAACATCGGCATTACGACCACGACGAGTACGACGAGTCTCAATGTCTGATAAGTACATGGAGCAAAATGCCAAAGCCTCGTCTGCAAGATATCCTATGCAAATGCTCCCTTCCGGATAATTTTTATTTCGAACATATCGTTTCAATGTTTGTAAATACCTTTCGAGAGGAAAAAAGCATAAACTGAGTTATAGAAGGCAAGTGAAATTTAGAAGCAAAAAAGTTCAATAATTTTTTTTGTGTTTTACCTTTCAATGGGATACATCCATCGATATTGGACTGGTCCAGCAATAGCAGCCTCGTGGGCGAGATGAACTAGTAAGTGAACCGTTATATCAAAGAATGAAGGAGGGAGCATTTTCTCCAAATAACATACGGTCAATGCAATTCTATATTCCAAATGCTTGAATGATGCTTCAGATTCTTTCTTACTACACAACCGTCTAAAGATTGCACTTAACTCAAGCAAAACAAGAGTAAGAGGTCTAGGCAAAACTCTTCGTATCGCAAGCGGGAGTAATTGGTGCATTATAACATGATGATCATGACTCTTCAAACCATGAATTTTTCGATCCTTCACATCAACAGACCTCGCAACATTTGATGAGTATCCATCAGGAACTCGCACCTTCGATAACACACGACAAAATAGTGTCTTTTCTTCATTAGTCATAGAGAATATTGCAGGAGGTAAGTATGTCCTAGCTCCCACACGAATTGGATGGAGACCTTTCCTTATATTGAGAAGTTCTAGGTCAGCACGAGCTTCAAGTCCATCCTTTGTCCTTTTAGAAGTGCCCAACAATGTATACAAAATTTTTTCTGATACGTTCTTCTCAATGTGCATCACATCTAGATTATGACGTATCAAAAGATGCTCCCAATATGGTAAAGAAAAAAAATACTTTTCTTTTTCCATGGATTATTAGTACCATTTCTTGGTTCTTTGGAGGCAGCTGAAGTATTTCTTTTTCTTTTCTTTTTTCGTGTAATATCATCAGTTTCAGATTCTGAAGGTGGTGTTTTCCCAAAGGTAAATGTCAGATTAGACATTTGTGCTATACACTGGGCCCTGATCAACATCTTTGGTGCTTGACCCCTCTCGCATTTGCCATCAAAAGATGCTTCATCATTTCGAAATCTATGCGTTATGGGCAAAAATCTACGATTACCCAAATAACATTGCTTTTTACAATTAGGCAAGCGTTTGGATACTGTTTGATGATGACACTGAGGACATGCAAGCTTCCCCTTCGTGCTCCATCCCGAAAGATTCGCATATGCAGGAAAGTCATTTATTGTCCACAACACAGCAGCTTTCATGTTAAATGACTGATTGGAAAACACATCATAAGTGTTGGCACCAACTTCCCACAACTCCTTTAGCTCATCCGTTAAAGGTTTCAAGTACACGTCAATATCATTTCCAGGTGCATTAGGGTCTGTAATAAGTAAAGAAAGAAACAAGAAGGGTTGCTTCATGCACATCCACGGAGGCAGATTATAAACAGAAATTACGACGGGCCAAGTGCTATGATCACTACTCATATGTGCAAAAGGATTGAACCCGTCGCTTGCCAAACCCAATCTTACATTTCGAATTTCAAATGCAAAATTTGGGTACAACGAATCTAAATGCTTCCAAGCTGGAGAATCTGACGGGTGTCTCATAAATCCATCTTTAGGGCATTCGGTCGCATGCCATCTCATATATTCTGCAGTATGTTTTGACATATACAACCTTTTCAACCTCGGTGTTAGTGGAAAATAACGGAGAATCTTAGCTGATACTTTCTTAATAGAATTATCCCCAGTTGAACTATCACCAACTCTTGTTACTTTTTTCACTTTATATCTTGACGCACCACATGTAGAGCACACGGTTAAGTTTGCTGTCTCTTTCCAAAACAACATGCAGTCGTTAGGGCAAGCATCAATCTTCTCATAAGTAAGGCCCAAATCATCAATAATCTTTTTAGCTTGTGAAGTAGACCGTGGCAAACAATTTCCCTCAGGCAACATATCTTTAAAAAGCTCTAAAAACATATCAAAAGCCTTATTAGTCACATTTCCCAAACACTTGATCTGGTACAATTTTACGACGGCATCCAATTTTTTATACTTCTTGCATCCTGGATACATATCCTTATCATCTTGTTCAAGTAACTTAAAAAATCGCTCTGCTTCGGGTGTTCGACCATCAAAAATAGGCTGCCTCGATGACCCTATGTTCTCACCAATATTTGGTTGCACAAATGTCTCATTAAGGAAATCATGCATTTCACCTACATCTCCTCCTTCAGCAACATCCATTTCTATGACATTTGTTGATTCAACGTAAGGCTCACCATGATGTGTCCATCGAGCATTCATGTATAAAGGGTCCATTCCATGCCAAAGAAGATGTCCCACCACAGTCATCTTATCTTCAAAATAACGATTACAACATCCTTTACAAGGACATGTGATCTTATCTTTACGACTAGACTTGGCAAGGGCTTCATCTACAAATAAATTCAACCCTGCAACATAATCTGGACTTCGACGATCAAAATGTACCCAACTTTTATCCATTATTTAAGTATTTTGCAGAACAGAACACCAAATTGAACCTATTCACACGTGCAAAACCTAATCAGTCAATGGTTAGAACTAAGTAAAAAAATGGAAAGAGATAGAGACAAACATCAAACTCCTAATGTGAAATGGAGAATACAACAGAAGTGAAAACAGTCTAGATGGAATAATTTATGGATTTCTCCCTTTGAACTAGCCACTGATGTCTTTCCTTAGATGTTAAAGTTGTGATTTTCTGCCTACCAAAGGTACTAGGCCTGATAATTAGTGCTGTCAAATGAGTTGATATTGGGAGTTAAAGCAAGTCTTCGGCCACCCTCTAAACATTACTTAAATTTGAAATTGGTGCAGGAAAAGGGAAGTAACTTTCATTTGTTGGCGGGTGCTTGTTAGAGCATACATAATAATTAACATTTAGTGAATGAACCAGGCTAGATTCCTAGACATAATTGTTGACAATTTATTATTAGGTGGATCACATTCTTACCAGATCCCTGGGGTATTTTAACAGGAGGCTCAACCAAAACGTATAATACAGAGAAAATTTTATATTTTAACCTTGACTTCTTACTATTTTAGCAGGGATAAGTATAGATGACAAAGTAAAATTGACCTCATTTGCTTATTGTTATGCTTGTAATCTTACTAACTTCCTATTTAAATAGTCTTCAGATTGCAATTATACGTTAATGAAACATTATTCCATTACCCAGTTTGTTTTTATGCTTGGACAAATGCTTTCATTCTTCTCCTTATGTTCTATGCCTTTTGCAGGAATAATTAATTAACGACACAAAAGTAACCAATAAGGAATATAATAAAAAGAAATAAACTCAATAAAAGTCAATGGAATAATCATGATGCTAAAATAACTCTAAAAAATGGAATTACCTTGAGGGCACCCTTGCAATTGTGGCTACGAAATTATACTGAAAAAAATTATACCAACATTAAAACAATTATACTGAAAAAATATAAAAAGAAAGATGATCTATAAAACAATTACACTGAAAAAAATAGTCTAATCTAAGATTTTTTTTTATACTGAAAAAATAGTCTAATCTAAGTTTTTTTTAATTTTCTTAGATAAAAATAAAATTAAATTGTCTACAAATCTAAAATTAAATGTTCTACAAATTATACATGGCCTAGTCCTCTTCTCCACAAATCTAAAATTAAACGTTCTACAAATCAAACAATACTCTAATCTAAGATGATAATTAAATCATCTAAGATGAAAACCAAATCTAATCTAATCTAAAATTAAATGATCGAGAAGAGGTAACTGCAGAATAGATTTTTTTTTATCTAGGATGAAAACCAAATCATCTACGCGCGAAGAATGAAGGGCCAATCGAGTAGAGGTAACTGCAGAATAGAGACGAAGAAAAAAACTTACCGATCGAGAAGAGGTAGGGCCGCTCAGATCTGCTATGTTCTTCAGATGTAGGGCCGCGCGTTCTTTTTATTTTTTGGGGGGAGAAAGAGACGGCATGAGTGGATTTTAGGGTTTAATAATATTTAGGGGCAAAAGTATTTGCCTCTGTTCCAAATCTACGCGGGTTCTTTTTCGGGGGCGAATATTTGGGGCGTGGGATTTTCTTTTCGGAGAATAGAAGCGGCGGGGGTTTGTTTTTTAGTTTTTAGAAAACATTAGGGGCAGATATATATGCCTCTATTTATTCTAAATTATTTAATTTGGCGTACTTATTGTTTTCAATTCCCGCCAAATTTGTAGGGGTATTATAAAGTGCCCCAAATAATAGTAATAGGCACATATTCAACATCCGCACCTAATTCATAATTAATAGGGGCAAATCACTATTTATGCCCCTAATAGATCGCCCCAAATGCTCACTTTTTTTGTAGTGGAAATTAATGTATTATAGTATACTGTTGCGATATTAAAAAAACCGATAAATTAATTATGTGACCATCATCCCTACAAACACTCATATTAAATATCTGCAGATCAATTATGAATCACTATATAGAACAATCTTATTTACTTTAATGATTATATAAAATTTTGGGATTGTATCAAGATATATGGATATATATATTGGTCGAGAAATATATGGACAATTTTTTATCATAATGATCGATCGATCAGTAGCCTGCATATATATTATTTTCTCTACTACCAAAACTACATTCCAAAAAGACGCAGAAGAATTCGGTTGTGTTGAAACACTTTCGATCGCATACATTCTCGCTAATTCACAGAATGAGCTAGATAGGGTTCACCCGCGCCGTGAGCTCCACAAGATCGATCGAAGTGCGCCAGACACGGAGAATGCCTAGGCCTCTATCAGTTCTTAATTATCATCAACATCAAACATGCGAGAGCGCCAAATATGAGTGCTCTCAAAAAAAAAAAAAGTCGAAAACAACTTAACTTATTCAAGTCGGCGGCGGTTCAAACATGATTGATCACATATAATATACATAAGGGCCTGTTCGTTTGTTTTCTAAAAACCAAGACATGAAAATGGAAATGGTGAAAATCTCAAAACTCACCATTTCCTCCATTTCCATCCCTAAAACTCACCCACAACATCCAATAAAATATTATTTCCATCAAACAACTCATCCACATCATCTAATAAAATATGATTTTTATCTAACCACTCATCCATCACATCTAATAAAATATTATTTTCATCTAACAACTCATCCATCACATCTAATAAAATATTATTTTTATCCAAACATCACTCAACTCATCTCTTCTCATCATTTCAAATTACTCACATCATCCAATAAAATATTATAACAATTCACCTCATCTCATTAACATTTCATTTCTTCATTTTCATCCCAAAAAGTTATGAAAACACTTTTCTTAATCTTTCTTCACATCACCCAATAATACAATGACAACTCATCTCATCTCATTTTATTTCTTATTTTTAAGAATGAACCGAACAAAAGAAAACAAGAAACTACAGGAAATAGGTTTCTTATAATTCATTTCCTTATTTTTTTTCGCCAACCGAACACTCCAAAACTAGTTTTCTTAAAAAATCACAAACATCATCCAATAATAAGGTGACAACTAACATCATTTCAATTTTATTTCTTTGATTTCCTTCTTTTTTAGCCAACCAAACATTCCAAAAACAATTCTTCATTTTAATAGTTTTTCATTTCTTTGATTTCCCTCTTTTTTTTAGGCAAACGAACAGGCCTTAATTCAAAATGGAAATTTGAAAGTTGAGGGGGTTTCATAAGACACCCCAAAAATCATGTGTGTCGTAAAAACAAAAGCTTTTAGGAGGGTTTCGTGTGAAATTTAGCCAACATCATTACTGTCCACATCATGTTCTTTCCACGTGCTACGTTTTTTATTTACGTAGCTAGGCCTCAAAAACACAATGACCCTTTTGATAATAATAAGATAAGATCGAAAGAGAGATCACAGGCAGCAAGTAGTTGAGGTACACCTACAGCTACTGACTGACTCAGATATATTGAACGCGTCGGCCTGTCCTCTCTCTCTCTCTCTCTCTCTATATATATATATATATATCAACAGCCATATCTATCTTTAGGGAAAATAATGCCCCTTGATTTCTTTATTAGTAAATCTTGAGATATCAACAGCCATATCTATCTTTAGGGAAAATAATGCCCCTTGATTTCTTTATTAGTAAATCTTGAGGAGGAGGAGAAACGAAATTAAGAAAGAAGAATAAATGGCAGTCAGAAAATTTGGGGGAGGAGGGGGAGGTTCCAGGAGCACAGGAGAACCGCTTCTTGGCGGCGAATGCGATGACGGAGCTCGACGACTAATTCATGATGGCGGATCATCTGCGGGTGTTACTTTTGCTAGGACCTGTTTCAATGCTACCAACGCCCTCTCAGGTCTACTCCCCCCTCTTCCTTTCTTTGTTGTTTTATGGATTTGAGTCCTCTCCGTTAAAAAAGGAAAATGGTACAGGCACACCCCCAGACACACCTTGTGTCACACCTCCTCTCTCAGCTACAGTGCACGGGGCCCACATATGAGATTAAAAAATCTCATGTGTGGACCCCGTGTACTATAGCTGAGAGAGGATGTGTGACACAAGATGTGCGTGTGCCTGTAGTGCCACCCGTTAAAAAAATACTTGAAATACCACCACTTTAATTAGTTACAACCGTCGATTTGTTTAGTAAGGACGTACCAGTTCTCTGTCTATCCCAATATTTTATTTGATGATAGAAAACAATGGATTTGTATCCTCTTTTATTAAATGATATTGAATGGCGCAATAAATGATTATGATTTTTTTTTTACTTTTTTTTGGCAAATAATTAAGGTACTAATTCAAATATGAGAAAACCGTGAAGACCAACCCTCATTCTATATATTTCTTTTTCACTTCAATTAAATAAAGATAAAGCGTAAACGTAGTGTAAAACAAGGGTGTCAGTAACAACAACACGAGCTATACAAAATGCAATATCCAAATATAGGTGTATTCCCAAAAAAACAAAAAATAATAATAAATGTCTTTTTAAGATCCGGAGAAGGGGATGGTAACAATCATACTCCCTTTAAAATCACGAGTTCGGAAAATCTTTTTTAGACGAATATACCCCTTTATAGTTTGAACTATCTTATCTATAATCAAATTCTAATTTTTAATGGTCAATATTACCCTTCACTATTTTGAATATTTTATTTATATCTTAATCTATCCTAATCATAATCATATCTTATCCTAATCCTATGTGAACCATGTTTAGATTAACAATTTAAAAAAACTAAAATATTAATAAAATATATAAAACATAAAAATGATATTAGTTTGTTAAGATAAAGAAATTACAAGTTGATAACATATTATAATACATGAAGTATTGTAAAAAAACCATAAAAAGTTTTAAAATTGCAGAAAAGACCCTGAAAAGTTCAAAATTATAAAACTCATCCAAATGTCTCAAAACTTAAAATAAAAAACATAAAATTAAAAAATTAACATCAGTTTGCAAAGAATTTAAAATTTACAGTTAACACTTCAATGTCTCAAAAATTATAGAAACACCCTCAAAAGTTTAAATTACAAACAAGCACATTAAAATTCCAAAATTTTAAAACTTACAAACAACACAGATGAATTCAAGAGATTACCATGATATACCTAAAATTTTTGATATTTAAATTTAAATTTTTTAATTAACACCCTTAATATCTTAAAAATTATAGAAACACCTTCAAAAGTTTAAATTATAAAAAGCCACCCTAAAATTCTAAAGTTTGTAAATAAAATAAGATGAATTCAAGATATTACCCTTAGACACCTAAAAAATTAAAATTTGCCAAAATTAACCTCAAAATTTTTAAAAAACTCCTTCAAATTTTAAAAATCGTAAAAAAAACTCTAAATTTTCAAAAATTTTAACTAGCACACATCAAATTCGTCGATTGGTAGACCGCTGAAATTTAATATTTTTCAAAATTAATATATAGTTTTAATAATTACAAAAGACACCCTCAAAATTTTAGAGTTACAAGAAATATACTAAAATTTAAAAAATTACCACCAACACATGAAACATAGAATTTACAACTACCAAACTTAAAAGTAAATTTTTTTAAAAGCTCTTTCAAAATTTTAAAAATTATAAATCACACCCTCAAAGTTCAAAACCACAAAAATGGGCTAAATTTTTAAAACTTGGCAAAGAAAAGTATAATTATTTGGTATTTTTCATATATATATATATAGAGAGAGAGAGAGATTAATGGGTATCCTTGTCATAGGAGGGGATTTCCTCCTTGACGACTCTAAAATCACATGATTGAGCGACATTGTGGATGATCCGCTCCGTTGAATTTGATCTACATATTCTAAAACCCCAACACACCAAGTTTATATATATATATATTAAAATTTCTAATTTAAGGATTTACTATCCATTTTCAGCATCTAAGAATAGTCTAATGAAGTTGATACTGGTAAACAAAAACAATAAGAATTGATTAAAAACATCCGGTTAATGGATAAAATTTTTCAAAATATTATAGATTAAAAATTATCGGCACTATATAAATTAAAGTAATTTCATATAATTTTAGTAATAAGTTGGGGTAGCCAAAATACATTCGTAACATTAATTGATAGATGTTTAAATCCATAGAAATGATAAAACACTATAATATTATACCTTAGCATTAATTGATTTTAATTTAGAAACTTTAATCTTTGACGTTAATAATATTTATAGGGTAAAAGAATACAAGGAGTTACATATGGAGAAACTATTAGAATATTTAGAGATAACTTTAAAAGAATTGAGTTATTTCCATTGCAAATGGGAAAGTGATGAAAATAAATCTAAAATTCAAAAAACGTCAATGAATCACTTGAATTAGCATTAACATAAGACATATCTATTAATGAAGCACTGAATGAGCTACATTAAAAAATAATTTAATAACTTTATCCTAATCAAAGAAAAAATCTCCATGGAAGACATAAGAAAAATTAGTAAGTATTCATAAATTCCATACCGTGTTCTTCAAATTAAATATTAATATTATAATCTAAGAAAAATTAGTAATGAATAATGCAGGTATTTAGCTTAGATCTTTATGAAAAATGACAGGGATAGAGCAAAGATAATATTATTGAAATAACAGAAATTATTATTGGATGCACATCAGAAGAATTCATTTTAGAGGAAAATAAAGAGATAGCTTCTAATTTATTTAAGTAATAAATTAGGAACACAAAGAATTTTATATATATGAAATTAATATTTATTCTCATTGAAATAGAAAAAAAATCAAAGTCTATATTTTGAGCAGTTTGTGTTGAACATCATAAGTACATTTGACTTCTTTGTAAAGTTAAATGAGATGATAAAAAATTAACGAGCCTAGGAAAGATAATAGCATAAAAAATACAAAATTAGCCTGATGTCACAATTGATGTAGATGATGAAGACAATACTCTAGAATTGTCCGAGAAATGATAAATGATAAACCTGAAGAAGGATTGATCTTAACTCAATAAAAAATAAAATAGAAGAAATAAAAACAATATTTTATGAATATTTTATAGAATAGTTTAATTATTTTGAGTGAAATTAGGAATCTTTAGAAGGGAGTTTCATGAATTTTTTTCAGTACTTTTATATTCTTATGTGGATGTTTTTATCATATAAAAGTATACTAGAGTTAGCATTAATCTTTAATTTATATTTTTTTATGAAGTCTATCAATGATTAGGAATAAACTTCATATTCTCTTTTGCATCGTTTTAACATACTTTAAATCAATTATTTTGTCATATTGGTTTTAAATATTCACCTTCCTTGTATAACACTATTTTAATATTTTTCACTTTGCAATGCTATACTTTCTCAAATAAAGCTTAGTTTCATATCGGTCAAAAATAATATGAAAATTCAAATTATTTTTAAATTATATTTGTTTTTTGTCGATTCAAATATCAACATGAAAATTTAAATTTGGGTGTATCTCATTTAAACAAACATAAAAAAATAATCATGACGTAAGAGTTTAAAGAAAAAAAATGAGCACAAACTGTCAAAAATACTTAATCATAGTGTAAAAACTAGTTGATATATATCTTTGAGTGCCCTTGTTCTTCTTCTGAACCGTCCATAGGCGGATTCAGCAAAACTTTCTTAGGAGAAGGTAAAATAAGTATATAATTATCCAAAAGTTCTAAGACTATAATCTTGACAGATGGGCTAATTAAATTCCAAACTCAAATGGGGTGGTGAGAATATTTTTAAATATTGGGAGCAAATTGTAAGTTCGCACTATTTTAGAATGTAATTTTACCTAATCTTGGAGGGGTTCAACTGCCCCCAAGATTATATATTTACATCCTACCCCTGGAACCATCATTACCATTTAATTAGGTTGCATGCATTATTATCCTGGATTAACGGTGCAGTCGCATTCATCTTTGTGTCACAATTATGTTTTCCATATTTTGATTGCGTAGAAAATCAGTGTTTGTTGATCCGTTACCAATTTACCATTTTAGTACCGTTAGGAACTTTGGAGAGTAGGGATTTGTGAGGCACACCCCCTGAAGTTAAATGGGTTTTATTAAATCTTTTCTTCCTCCCTTATTTTTAATTACTTTTTTGTGAAACTTAGCCAACTTTTGAATTCGACTTTCCCCAGTCCGAGACGTGTTCGATCCTAACTAACTTTGAATTCGACCTTCCCCAATCCGAAACGACGTGTTGAGCGGTGATTCGAGCCCAGAGGCACCCGTGAGCCAAAAGACTCGTAGAGGAGCTCCACTTCTTTAACTTCAAGTTTTTTAATTCTTTTTTTTCAAACCCCTCATCCCTATCGCACGACAATCCAAAACAAGAGCGGACCGACCGTGACTCCAATGATTAATCGATTTCATTTAGTGGACAAGGGACTTCAGTGGTTTGATAGCGTTGGAAATATTAGCCACGTACACGATCATATCTCTGTTCTCTCATCGTCTACTGTAGCTAGGTTAGCTAGGAGAAATTAATAAGAAAACAAAGAGAGTTCGTAGCTTACACGAGCTCGGCTGCCTCCAAGAATTTGGATTTATTTGGATGGTTCCGTCCTGGTTAATTGAAAGCGACAGATAAAACATTCTGTATCTGTCAGAGGATGCAATTCATCCTAACTAAATCTTTGTGGCGAAAAGTTGTTATGAAACTGACCAAACTACGTATTGGTACATCCTAACATCTGGGCTATGTATCCTAACAATTTTAATTTTAGTTCTAACATATATCATCTTCCATATTTACAAATTTACCCTCTTCAAATCTTGGTATTTGTAAAATTATCCTCCAGTTATTTCACATTGAGTTCTCTACCTCTCCCACTCGGCGGTCCTAGTTTTAAAGCGGAAAATACTGCAAACCTAGTGTGGGGGTTGCAAATGCCAAGATTTAAGGGTATTTGCATAGATGATGGAACCAGATACGAGACTTGTTAAAATTCTAATATTTGAGTAACATATGTCCATTTCTATGTATCAAACGTGTTGAGTTATTTAGATAGATTAAGTTAATTAGTTAATGTTGTAAGGACCTATTTGTAAGAGTGCATTAATATAAAAGGGTACCCCTCTATATGAGAGTAAAAAAACCCTAATTTTTACCCCAAAACACTTCAAAACGGCACCCGGTAACTTCAAATACTTGAAAAATCTGTTTAGACTTGATTTTTTTTGTAATTTAAGGGATCTATCTTGGTAGCTTGCAAAGCTTCAGCGTTGATGGCGTGCGCTGCCTACGAAACCAATCACAGGCATCTAGAACAGTTATTATTAGTATTTGTGTTAGCGGCGTGAGTCTTGCACATTGACCTCTTCCTTTGGCGACCAATTCTAGATCATCACGGGACTCGCTATAAAAGAACACTAAGGTGCGTGAACACTTGAGGCACTTCTCCAGATCTTCTGCTTCCCCTCTGAAATAAAAAGAAGTCGAGGGAATGGCCAACGGAAATTTCTCCAGACCTTCGACCGCCAAACCAGCGTTAGCCGTAGCAGGCGGAGGCGACGTCGATGCCCTCCTCGGAGAGCCGCTCCTTGTCAATATTGGGCGTGGAGAAAAGGAGGGGGATCATCGCGGTGCTGGGGTTACATTCAGTAGGACTTGTTTCAACGTAGTTAACGTCCTCTCAGGTTCCTTACGTTTCCCCTATAAAAAAAGTTGTATAACATGCTAAGGTGTGTAATAATTAATTTAGGGGAAATTAATCTGTTGATCGTATTCATGCCGTGGTACGTACGTATGACTTCAGTGCCAATTACCATATTCGTGCATCTTTTCTTCCCCTTTTTGATTTACGAGCAACTGTTAGTTTACGTCATTATGGTTACCGTGCCCTGTCCTATGTCATAGTTGCGGTATTTTACTTAGTTTATGTCATTATATGAAAAGAAACTTGCAAAATCTGTCATATATATAATATGCTCTGATTCTCTCTTGAAGGTATCGGGGTGCTATCAATGCCATACGCGCTCGCACAAGGCGGATGGTCGAGCTTAGTACTCTTCCTTGTTGTCATACTAGTCTGTTGCTACACTGGATCTCTGATCCAAAGATGCATGGACGCCGACCCTCTCACTCAAACCTACCCCGATATTGGAGAAGTTGCATTCGGTTACAAAGGGAGGATAGCTATCGCGATCTTAATGTATCTCGAGTTGTATCTAGTTGGGGTCAGTCTTTTGATACTAGAAGGTGATAACCTGGACAAGCTTTTTCCTAACACTAGTCTTGAAGTTGCGACGTTGAGCATCAAAGGCAAGCAGCTCTTCGTCTGTGTGGCCGCTCTTATTGTTTTGCCTACAACATGGTTGAGGGATCTTGGCGTTCTTGCTTATTTCTCTGTTGCTGGAGTCCTGGCATCAGCGATTTTGTTGGCTTCTTTGTTCTGGACCGGCGTAGCTGAGACTGGGTTTCGTGCCAAGGGAAAGGCTTTGAGCTTGGAAGGTTTACCGACAGCCTTGGGTCTGTATTTTGTATGTTTTACGAGTCACGCAGTTTTCCCAACCATATATGCATCAATGAAGGATAAAGTTAGATTTCCCAGGGTAATCACCAGTTCGTTTTTAAAAGCGAAATTCGACTCTCTTATTGTTTTAACTGATAAGTGAACTCTCATAAACGACCCTATATGCCGGTTCATACTCTGGCTTTTATTCGCCATCAACCACCTTGAAATTTCCAAATCTATCCTCCAGATGAACCGAAACTTAAATATTAACAAGATTTCCTTGCTTTACTTTTTCATTGCAGGTATTGCTAATTTCTTTTGCTATATGCACTCTGAACTATGGGCTAGTTGCAATCCTGGGTTATCTCATGTACGGTGAGGACCTGCAATCCCAAGTGACGCTAAATCTCCCTTCTGGAGAACTCTACTCCGACATAGCAATTTATGCAACGCTGATCAATCCGTTTGCTAAATACGCATTAACAGTCACACCAATTGCAATGGCTATAGAAGAACGTGCTGCCCTTCATCGAAAGGGCTACACTAGCATCGTTGTCAGAACTCTCTTGCTGATGAGCACAGTGATAATAGCTTTGAAGATTCCATTCTTTGGCTTCATCATGGCATTTATTGGATCATTTCTGAGCATCATGGTCTCTGTCATACTTCCGTGTTTGTGCTACCTCAAGATTTTTAAGGCTTCAATAAAGTATGGACTTGAGCTACTGAGCATCATAGCAATCTTAGTAGTTGGAGTTTTGATTGCTTTCGCGGGTACTTACTCATCGGTTCGAGACATTATTCACAACTTGTAAAATTATTTATGACCCTGTCTGGATTTTATCTCTTGTTGTCAGCATACACAGCATTGTGGCGATTTTATGCGAGCTTATTAAAATAGAGAGAAAGGAGTCATCCTTATATCCTATAAAGGCCTTTTTCTTTTGGAAATCCCTTGTTTATCAGCACAAGTAATGTAATCCTGGAGATCAATCGTGTGACTAGAATGTGACCTCATTCATTTATAAGCACTGGCGACCTGAAGAAGATGTTTGGACTGAGCTGGGGAAATCGTTGGATTTCTGATGGTTATCTTGGCGTTAAATCATCAAGTATAGTTTCTCCTGTAAAAAATTTAACCTCATGTACATCTCTTGCTATATATCTAACATACCTTATTTTTCTCAAATAAAACAAAATAAATTAAATTAAAAAGCTAACCATACCTTCCCTGTTGCAATTGAGCTGCTGTCTGCAATGAAAGAGTATTTACTTTCTTATACTTTCCGTTTAATGGAAATTAGTGTTTTGTCTTATTTACTTTCTTATATTTTAATTTTCCTAACGGAAAACAAATAGCTCGCCCTTGTGGATGTCTGTGTTAGTAACAGGCTTCAGTTGGGGGTCTGACTCTGATCTGCTGACTTCTAAACATTGTATTCATTATTTACATGTTAAATACCAAAATTTACTCATCAAGTCCTCTGTATCACCATAATTTATAACATAACATTGCATTCATTACGTAACATTCATCCTTGTTAATTTTTATCAGATATACAGTGGATAGATGAAGTCCTAACTCATTATGGTAGATGTTCACAGATATTAAATCTCGCATAAGGAGGAATTACATGCTTATAGATTCTGTATAATCTGCTTTAATGAAGTATATGTACCAATGACCGCAATCGCTGCTCCCAATGCTGCAATTGCTATTATAATGACTAACTCCATTCCCAAACGCCGACTATTCTTGAAGACCTTGAGGTAGCATATGCTTGGTAGTAGCATTGTAGCAGTGCTGCTGAGGAATGAACCTGTCAAGGCCACCACGTATCCAAAAAATGGTACAGTTAAGGCTAAAACCACTGTACTGATTGCTAGCCCAGTTCGAATCAGGATGCTAATAGACCTTAGCTTTGAGAGTTCAAACCAATCCTCAATTGAATTTGCAATGGGCATCAAAAGCAACGCGTACTTAGTCAGTGGGTTGATTAGAGTTGTGTAGATTGCAATCTTCGAGCTCAATTTCCCGACCGGAAGATTCAACGTGACTTGTGGGTTCACAGCTTGGCCATACATCAAGTATCCAATAATGGCCATTAGTCCATACATCAACGTGCACAGTACGAAGCAGAGGTATAATACCTGAAACAGAGATTGGGGAGTACCTTGTATTAGAGACGCTTTGACATTAAGAACTAGGAAGCGCTATTTATTTTAGTTTATTTTACTTACTTTGGAGAAGATGGTCCTGTCTTTCATGGAGGTGTATATCGTAGGGAAGACCGAATGCCCGCTGAAGCAGAAAACGTACAAACTTAAAGCGGTTGGAATACCCCTCCAATTCACAAGGATTCCCTTCTCGTGAAACCCGACACCATCAATAGCTCCGGCCCAAAGTACACAACAGACCACAATGAGAGAAGACAGAACCCCACCAATCGACACGTAAGCAAGCACGCCCAAGCTCCGTAACCATGTAGTAGGCAAAACTATAAGACCCGCAAGCAACACGAATCCCTGCTTCCCTCCAATCTTTAGTCTGCCCATGTTAAAGTTTGCGGTTGGAAATAACTTGTGCAGGTTATCACCTTCTAGTATCATGAACTCAATCGCGGCTAAGTAGAGCTCAAGGTACATGAAAACACACACTACGATTCTGCCCCAAGACCCAAACGCTAGCTCCCCAATATCAGGATAGGTTCTAACAAGAGAGTTAGAGTCCATACATCTCTGTAGCAGTAAACCAGTGTAACAACATATTATGCCAATGAGGAGGAAAAGCGCCAAGCTTAGCCATCCTCCTTCTGATAATGCATACGGAATTGATAAAATCCCAACACCTGGATAGCACGAGGAACGTAATTCTTTACTCTATTTAAAACCTTGTAATATTGCATAAAGAACGATAGGATGAATGAAGATTGCAGTTGAAACAAAAGAGATTAAATTCTCAACCTGCAAGAGTGTTGACTCCGTTGAAGCAAGTTCGAGAGAAGGTAGTGCCTGTCTTTGAAGGTAAATGAGGGTCCATTACTCTTTGGCTTGGTACAAGTAAGAGTTTACAGATGACAACGGGTTTATAAGGAGTGAAGCGTCTTGGATATGAATTGAAAATACAGTGATGATGAGTAGACATCCATTTAATACGTATTTAAATGGAAAGAAGAAAAGGTTTCATGATTCAAGGAGCCCACACCTATGACGCTTCTGTGAGATCTCTAGCTTTTTGAACATGAGGGATTTGAGGCCACAGGAGAATCGTGAGGCTTCCACCCTTTGCTCAGTGGACAATTCATGATTCCTTTCTCTAGTAAATATTTCTTGCTCTTTCGTTACTAGTAGATAGCCATGCTCAAATTCTTAAATACCTTGGGTATATATGACACGATATTTTCTTGTTAATTTCGACAAAGCACGCATTGGATCAGTGACGTAGCTAGGGGTGCTCAAGGTGATACATTTGAAATTATAACCTCTTGTATAGATTACACCTATTTAGCTGTCCCCTGGTAAGATCATATAATGTTTAGAAAACTAAAGCTACTTGAACTCTCTATCGATATGTTTAACTTTTAATAAAATACTTGCTGCTTTATGTGATCGCTGCCGCTAATCTTATTAGCATTTGTTACTTCCAGCTGAATCACGCAACTGATTTCCCTTCATCATTCCGTAGAAACTGCTGGGGTACATTATCTTGTCACAAGCTCATACTCAAAAACTAAAAGGGAACTACTTTCAGTTTGTTGATATAGAGAGGGAAAAGAGAAATTTCAGAAACATAGAAAAAAAAAACATATTTCAAAAATATTACGAGCTAGGGCGGTAAAACACATTGCTTCCTCTCCGTGTCCATATGTTCTTTAGTCCAGTTTTACAGCATGTGCATGCTAACTTGTTTCTAAACTTTCTGAAATAAGTTACTGTTTCATTATCTGGTTGTAGCCAATTTCCCCAGATGAGTACATACGGTTAATCTATTGTTTATCATGGTGTTGCTTGATTACGCCAAGCATATTCTCATTTGTCGCTTTAGTGCCTAATCAATATAGCTTTAACCCATCAAGCTGAGTGAGAGATAATGTTACATACTTCCCCCCTTAAGGATATTAATTTTTACTGTGGTGCTATTAATTAATTAAAAAACAGAGGTGTTGGTGCACAAGTTGAAAATAGAAATCTTCCCGTTTGTGTGTACATTCAGCTAATCATTGTTGCATTACTTGGATCACGTTTTAAACAATGCAGCAAAGATGAAGTTGCCTTACCTTTCTTTTTATTTTATTTTTTTATTTTTTTATTTTTTTATGTTTTTTCTATACCTGTCATGACTAATGCATAAAATTCAACCGAAAAGCAAATGTTTAGATTGGGTGTTACCACATCCTAGAATGGGGCTAAGAGAAGCGACGATGAGAAAATTGTGAGATAGGAATTAGGTGTTTGTTTGCTGTCTTTGTGACATTTTATAAATCGTGGTCTACATATGACATAGTAGTCCAAATGCACATACGAAATCCTGAAGAATTCAAGACGTACCTGAATAAGCCAAAAGTACAAGTATATTTGTATTTGCATGTCTCATTTTCCGTGGAAGGGGAATGATACCTGCCTTTTCAGGGTGGGTTCCTTTTGCGGATGTCAAATTTAGCAAGGAAAAGGTTACTTGGACTCTCTTAATTTGCTGATTATCCCCAGTATGCTAGCCATAACTAGATAGTTTAGTTTCTCAAGATATGCATGGGTATCTATACATTATTTTTGAAGTTTCATCATGTTAGCTTTCTGGACTGTCCAGCGGAAGTATGTATGTAACTTTAAAAGAGTTTTAACACTTGCATCCCTAAAAATGGGAATTAGCAACTTCACTGCTTATTTGGATGATTCAGGCAATTAGGCTCCTTCGAGTAACACGCAACCTTTTAAGTGACGAAATGGCTTTTAGAAAAGCTGAATTGAAAAAGAACGATTAAAAATGGTCTTGGGATAAAGTGCTGTATCGTTGTTTTTCGATGACCAAACAATCTCATTGAAGGAGATGAACTAGCAACTAGTTGTTGTTCATTGCTCTGGCAAAAGCTTGAGAATGAATGAGCTCCATTAGTTAGGTAACCAAGCCAGATCTTTTTTTTGGCTCCTGCTGCATCAACTGTGATCATCTAGATATACGAGGGATCAAGTGCGGAAAAACCTCAGGTTTCATTCTCACAGTCTTTAACCAGGGGAAAGCTATGATTGATCGCAAGAAAAGTTGAGCCTCAACTTTGACTAGGGTCTCCTTAACAACTTAATAAGCAAATTAAGTGTTTCCTTGTCAACTTTTGTCAACTTTCTCATGGAGCCTGTCACTGGCGACCCACACCATTGAGCAAAGCCTTTTAACTTCTAGTCACCATTCTTGTCAATGAATGAAGTTCAACATGGCATCAATTTTTCTTTTTCTTCAATAGGGATTGCAGAAAAAGAACAGGAGGATAAAAAGCCAGCTTGCGAAGCCTAAAGAAAAAGAAGCATATAGATGCATTCAATTGAAAGGTGAATGAAACTGTTGAGAGTAGTGGAGCACTTGGGGCTGTTGGATTTGGAAAGAGCTCTAAAGCTTGGAGACTGATACTACAGTGATATCCGTTTGTGTGTAGTGGATGAATTGTTCCTGCTTTTCTTGATTGATCCTTAATAAAGTAAAAGTCCGAAAGATGACCTTTTGTAGTCTGCTACTAGTTTCTTGATAAGAAGCAACATATACTGAGATATCGCAGGTTTGAGCTTCTATTTTGTTTTGAAGCCAAGGGTTTTGAAAGTACCTCACAAAGCGGTAAAAAAAATTTTAAAAACAAGTCCATATGAAATTCCTTTTATAGTTTTGAAAGTACCTCACAAAGTCATATTTCTTCTTAGAAAAAGAAATTTTCGGAAAAAGAGGTCGTATGCAACCAAATACTGTGGTCGTGTGTGTCCCTTCATTATGAACTAGACTCTGAGGTCGTGCAAACGCATATGTGATTAAAAACTAATGTAAAGTAGTTTCAAATCTTAATGAAATTTGGACGGGGGAACCCAAGGTGTATATACAGAGTAGTTTTATTTGATTGGAAACCAGCATATTCTACGAAGCACTTACTGTAATGCTTTTCTGATGTTTTTTTTTTACTAAATACATAGCGCAGTTTGTTTTGTTTTCAGATGATGACGCAATACAGAATAAGTACTTCGAAGATTATGTTAGTACTCCAGAGATGCATGAATATTGGTGGTAGTAATGCTGGATAAAATGATCCGTTGACGAAGCAAACCGTGAAGAAATTTCAGTGCAAAACTATCTAACCAGAACCGTATCTTATTTTTCATGAAATTTTCTCTTGAAAAAAATGTAAAACGTATCATTGTATCATACAGTAAAAGTGCCCATATGCTGGCTTAACATTCATGGAAACAAAATGGATTACTCAAGACCAATATCATTAGATGTCACAAAGCATAACAACATCCATGATCTTATCTGAAAAGGTGGGGGGTAAAAGTAAAGACAGCAACAACACCCAGTGATCATTTACACCAGTATGCACGCACATATACACGTATATACTAGTTAAAAAAATGGGTCAACATAAATAAGACGTCGATAAGAACTTTCTTGGTGAGGAGAGATGAGACTAATCAGATTTGGATCAGTTTCTGCGAAGATGGTACGTGCTCCACTCTAACATGGCTACCGCCCCCTTCATATCCTTCGTACATGACCTCACTTCTCACATATTGCAAATCCTAAGGGATGCCACTAGCTCCCAATTTAGAGCAGATTCCACTAACACACTGTGCAATTGCAATGGAAGCTTCTCTGTCTACTCTGTGGTTGGCTGTATGAAGAATCCAGTTCGGTAACAAATTAATGGGTGAGTAATAACAAATTGTTTTCCCTTTAAAAAAAGAACAAACAAAATTGTTACGTGGTTAGTAAGTTGTCCAGGTTTCAAATACTTGATGGTCGGGCAACACTAGATAGATATCAGAAGCCAACTTTGAACGCCTCATCCGAGCTCCTCCAAAGAAACGAGCTCCTCTAAAATTGATCCTACCTTTTCCATTTTTTTTAATGAAAAGGTGAAAAAAGCTTTACCTTTTCCATTTTTTTTAATGAAAAAGTGAAAAAAAAACATACTTTCCATTAGTGAGAGTGAGATGATAACAAACAACTTACTAGGCACGACGGCCATAACATCAAAATATCATGGAAAGAGAACACAGTACATGCAAAAGAGAGACAACTATTTACCTCTTCTTGAAACAGAAGGGAGCACTTGCAACTACTTTAGCAACGAATTCAACGTAACAAGGTATCATTGTATGGCTTCAAATGATCTGGACATGGCAACGAAGTTTTGAAAATAATGTGTATATCATAATTCCTTTTGCGTACAATATCTTAGTTCTTCTACAAACTTTTGTCAAAAAGAACCCCCCCTAAAAAAACCAACATTTTACAACGAGAGAGGTTTTCATCCAAGCATACACTGTGATTTGTTGCAGATGATGATGAATCATCCAGTGTTTTCTGTAATTACCAACAGAATCATTTGGCTTCCGTCCGCAATAATATTGTAGGAAAAAGTGCCACCTGATAATTATTACATCGCTTTATCTTCAAGAACAAATCCATCAATATAACACAAGCACAAGAAAACTATGAGATGATATAGGAGTCACAATGGTCTGACTACATGACAAAATTTTAAAAACAGAATGTAGTCCTATAATACGGTATAAACAAGTTTCACAAAAGGAAAAAAAAATTCTGAACACCCTATTGGGTACAGAAAGATCTGATTCTGATGTAATGAACATTTGCCACATCTTTTAAAGCTGGGAGACCTTTAAAATTTTGCTCATATTGTCGTAGCAGCAAGGAATCCATACTGAGGACTTGAATAACGGTGATGGTATCTGCCAGTAATGGCAGAGCAATCGCCTATCTTCTGCAAAACTCTAAAACCAAGATGACTCTTTCACCTGAGTGTCACTTCACTTCCAGACCATCTCACCCATAAATCTCAGAGCAGGTACACCCCTAATCTCAACATCAACTAATGGTGCTTGGATTGAATTCAAATTCATGAGTTCAGGGTCGCTTTGGATCATCTGAAGGGCACGCATTTGGTCCTAGAACAGAAACATATACTTTGTCAGATTCTCTATTGAAGCCATTCATATAAGACATCCATTTTTTAAGTTTTCTATAAAAGTTAAACTGTTCAATCTCGATTGCATGATTTTGAGTACATATCTTTCTGATCGTCATTCCAACTTCCAAGTGTACATCTACTTCTAAGCTACAAACAGAGAAAAATTTGAAGGAGAGCATACATAAACATTAATAAAGAAGATTTATATACTTTTATACTTAAAGACGTATAATTAGTCTTTTATGTTTAAGGATATAGGATCATAGTATCTAGAAAGAGAAATACTTTTTTTCCCTTTAAGTAATGGGCCACACCTTCCTTTTCATAGAGCAAAACTTGCAGTCTGATGCAGATGGCGGTAGAACCTGATTGACAATAAGCCTTCTGACAGGTACACTTTCTTTCTTCAAGGAACCACACAGTCTCGATGATTCACTAACAGCCATGACCTTACAAAACATGAAAACACAGGAATTAAAAATCAGATATTTTTTCGAAACCTCCAGGTGCTTGTGAAACAAAACATGCAGGTGTATGATGAACAGCCAAAACATCAATGAGTTATGAACTTAGCAATTATGTTCTCAGTACAAATAGATTGGCATCCAGCCAAATATAAATCACCCATCAAAACCACCTATCCACAAACACTACTCACTCTATTTTTAGTTCCTCTACTGAATTTCCTTACATCCAGATGATGAACCAATAAATAGCAGGAGATATTCACAAAGCACGTCTCTGAGGTTATATGATTCAAATTAGATATGCGTCAATATCTCATCTAAAATGGCTAATATAGTTTCATAGTGTCCTCTTTGCTAATGTAAATGCAGATAAGCATCGGTGACTGGTTCCAAATTGAGAGATTTTTGTAAGCAAGTGCCGAGTCTAATCCATACATATTATACTCGTTCATACTTCTGTTGGTGTGTGTGTGAGAGAAGGGGGGAGACAGAGACATATCAAATCTCAAGATTCTTTAGGTCATGTAATTACCGTAGGGATTGTTACAATAATGAATTCAGTCGACTCTGTGTCGCGGAACAGCTCTCGCACTTTGACCATCCTCTCTCTTAGTTGCTCTAGCTTGCCAGACTACAAAAGGGGAAAAAAATAAAGTAATTGCGTTTTTCTATCAAGAAAATACTTTATGCCAAGGAAATTGAGCTTACAGCATCCGCCTGAGATTCTTCTTTCCCAAAGACAGATTTAATAGCTGATGTTGCTGAAGCTATTTTCTGCCTTAACTGTAACAAAAAACAATGACTTAAAATTAAATATGAAAAAAAGACAGTAGGCTCTTAATTAATTCTCCTCATCAAGAGATGAAGGTATTTTAACTAATTTATCAAATTTCATACAGTTGTACAGTCTAGCCGTTTGAAGAGTTCCCATAGGTTTTTGTAAAAGAAGATAGGACGAAGAATTTATCTTCTCATGTTTAAAAAATAGTCAAACATTACTCATTTAATAAGAAGTTAAGAAATTCCCATATCCAATTACATATTGCTCAGTAACCTGAAATGAACAATTGCATGAAGTGAAACATGCAAGCTCTCAAGTCTCAACATGTAGCATGCCAAACTGCATCTCATGCTTATAATAACAAATGTGTAATCTTAAAACATTCTTCAATAAAATGCTGAAATGCAGGAGTCTCCAAATCCCAAAAGATATGGAAAAACATTAGGCCAGAAGTATCATTGCGGGGGTGATCTGAGAACCAGATCAAGGGATAAGCTCAAACTGCTTTGATGACTTAGGCCATCAGCATTACTACCCAAGTATTTTCCAGTGAGTAGTGAGGTTCTGGTTTCGCGAACGACTCAAATTGAGAGGCTCCAATAAAGGATTGATCAAACTTTTAAGACGGGCTATCATCCCAGTCTCAACCGTTGTTTAAAAAAGCAGTCTGGGCTCCCGCCTACGTCTACATGGTACTCAGGCTGCCTGCCTAGTTCTTGGGAGAGCCTAGGGGAGCACGGACTACTTACGCAAACTGCACCACATCAAAAAGGGGTATATTGCTAACTTAGGCATAGCAATGGATAAAGAGAATGAGTTAAGAAAAATGGATTGGATCATGACTCTACCAAGTCCATCTTTAGATAAACAGTGAGTATAGAATTTTGAATCTTTTAAAAAGAACCCTTCATCTCTCAATGCTACCAATGCTTATGTGCCATTTAAGCGCGCCTGGGAACTAGATGCTTGGGCCAGCACCAAGAAGGGCCTAACAGTTCATAGAATATTGGTCTCAACTGTCCAGTGGTATGAAATTCCAAGCTGAGACACCTAAGAAGAAATGGTAACTTTGCCACCAATTGTGGTGGCTCAATAACACAAGTTAAAGAATCAATTTCTTTATTCGCAGTGAGTAGGGGTGAGCATAGTTCAGCTTGAACCGAGCTAACCGACTGAACTGGCTGAACTATGGCAGTTCAGATTGGTTCTAGGTATTCTTCGGTTTGGGTCTGGTTGGACAAAACTCAATCCGAACTGTCTGGTTGGACAAAACTCAACCCGAACTGCCTGAAACCGACCACTGTGATTAAAGGGTTATGGGGTTCTTTATTTTATTGCCAGACATATCTTCATATCCAAATATGCAAAGTTCAAACAAGTAGACTCAACCACACACATAATTCATGTTCAATTAAACATGTGCTTTCCTTCCTAAGATAATCTTGATTTGGTATACGCTAATTAGTTAGAATTTGAAACAAATTGAAATTTGAGAATCAAAAGAACCCTTCGACTTTCTTCCTTTCTCCTCTCGTCTTTTCTTTGCATTGAATATTGATACTCACCAAGTCATCATCTTCAATCCTTTGACTTTGGCGAGGTAGAGGAACTTGATTTTAATGTTTTTATTAGTTTTTTTGTTGTTTTAACTCTACAGTAGTGTAATTTCAGTTAAATGTTTAGTCACCACTTGATGATTGCAAACAATAAAATTTTCATCTTTACCTGGCTCATTAACAGTTTAACATTATGCTTGCAAACATGGAATAGAACTTGTATTTTGCTGTGGATTTTCTTCGTTATGCATGTGATGCTACTTTGATGCCATATTATGTATCTTATGCATCGCAACCATTATTTTATTCACTGGGACTTGAGTTTGTTGGGCTATTTGGAATTTGTATGAGCCATGTCCGCTCCATAAATATTATTTACTAACAAAAACTCAGTTAGTTGGCAGCCATGTACTCTAATTCCATTATTTGCTAACATACTCGAGTTAGTTTGGCAAAAAACAGAGAGCAGATGATTTTTCATCAATGGAGGTTTACGAAAGCATTGCTACTTGCTAGTGCACTGACAACCCGAAGAAACTGACTCGAAAGAACCGAACCGAAATTGATCGTTGCATTTCGGTTGCAGGAATCATTCGGTGCAGTCACAGTTTGTAAAAAATTTTATCAAAACCAAGCCAACCAACAGACGCTCACCCCTAGGAGTGAGCTAATGGGAAAAAAGTCTTCTGAAATTAATCTTCACGATGGTTGCTAAAAGGATTCCTAATGATAGATCCGACTAAGTTTCACGTTAGTTGTCAGCTACCTAACGCAACCTCCTTTATCTTGTCTTTTGAGACATGTAATAAAAAGATGAGTTAAACCCCGACACTGGAGTTGTCTTATAGAATTTTCTATCTCATAGGTATTCTAGAGTCCTATGCAACCACAGACTACTGCAAGATTGAAAGAAAATTCTACAGAAAAACTACAAGACCAACAATGTTTTCATGGATCAGAACATTTGGCACCTAAAAAACATGTGAAAAAAACGAGTGTAACAGAAATGAGAATGTTGTGATGGTCTTAGGGATATACACTAAGAGATGAGATAATAAATGACAGTACTCAAAAGATGTTACAGATTGGTCCTATTGAGGATAAAATGAGAGAATCAATTAATATGGCTGGTCACATATTAAGGAAACCAACAAATGAAGCAATCAGGACAACTGGAGGAGTTGTAAGATTATATCTAATGTGGCAAAGTGAACTAGAGATAGATGTAAAAGAACTTGGTTGGAAGCAATTTAGAAGGATATGACAATTGTTGTTTGTTAGCTCAATGCATGAGATGAACCATAAAAAACTCAATGAAGAAATAAGATTCATGTAGTCTACCCAAAAAAAATTTAAGATAAAGGCTATGTTGTTGTTGCAATGCTTGCTAAAAGGCCATTTCTATGGCACTAGACAAGTTAAAGAAAAAAAATGCAGACAACTTTCCTCGAATAAGGTCCAGCGGCCCCAGGCTTCATCAAAATTTTACATCATCATCTTATTACTTTATCAACTCTCTCTAGCATATACAAGTAACAAGCTTCACCAGAATAAACCAGGCCCAGACCAAGCTTCAGGAGCCCTCACTGAGTCGGGTCTGATTTTGATCAGGTTAGCCGAGCTAGCCTTTTTTTTTAATAAGAGCCAGCTATTAAGCTACTGGTAATTAGTTTTCACTGGACAAGATACGAATATGAAGGAATTAAATTAAATTAGGCCATAGTTTAATTTAAGTGATCAAGTTTGTTCAGTCAACTAGAGTTAAAAAGGTTCTCTAAGAGGTCCAAATTTGGTTTTCTAATAGGTACAACAGGATTTAAGCTACTGTCCAACATGAGCTCTCAGGTCAGAAGCTGGAGTCTGCACTTGATCAAAATTCTTTTCATGCCAACCCATCAAACTAAAACGCAGGAGAAAACCATTTTTCCATAAGTTTAAGCAAAATTTCTCAGCCAAAGAGAGGAGGCTTTATTGTTAATACAATACGTCATGTTTCTCTGCACTATTTTCTGTTCCAGAAACTTTGCATCTCCAACATAGAAAGTTGATAATGCAGCAATATGAAGGAAATATTTAACAGGCATAGAGAGATTTTCTTGTATGATTGACTTCCAGCAGACCGTCAAAGGACCACTTTCATCCAAAAAGAGGTATTGGTTGTTATTGCACGTCAGACGAACTTCACACTCGATACTCCCTCTAGCGTTAAAAGCCTCCCGTGTAAACATGACTGCTTGGTATTTTGAATGCCATTAACTAGGTTTTGACTCAGGACACCTCCTAATGCTCTAATGCCAAATATGTAAGTTGATGCATAGTGGGCCAATTATGCACATCAAGCAAACGTAATGTAACCAGAAGTTGGAGAAAAGATCCATGATAAAAGTGATGCCAAGCTGACATACATAGAAACACAATAATTACAGAGTTTTGAAAGTCAATTTCTCCCTCCCAAAATAATGATCAAGCTCAGTGACCTTTCGCCTTGTTTGAGAAGGCCTTGGGAGTTCACATGAGGAGAGAGAAGAAAGTGTTCAAGATGGAGAGTTACTCCATAAAGATTCAGGCACATGTACTATCACATTCAGAATTCTGCTTAGTGATTTTGTTATGTAATTATGGTCTCCCGAAGTCATTCAGAGATTAGCCAATAAAGAAGTAAAATAGATAACCACATTCCTTCAAAGAGGTAATACAATGTGAAAAATACAAAATAAAAGGCTAACCACAGTAAAAGACTAAACGTAGTTCTCTCTCAAGAGGAAAAAAAAACATCATGAGAAGTAGCATACTTATAAATTAAACAAGTAATGGTTATCCAGTAAAAGTTTTTAAGTCATATAAGATTCAGTTTTAAAGGACTTAACAGGTGATCCCTTTCCAGAACTCATACCTTCAAGATTTTGCCAATGGATGCATCCAAAAAGTCAGGCAAGGACAAAAGCCTAAGAGTATGGCCCTAACAAAAATATGAGAATGGAATTGCATCAGTAAGGTACATATAACACTATTTTACATTAGAAGCTAACAAATGGCAAACAATACTTCCAAGGAAATAGCAGAACAAAAAGAAATATAGTCAGGAAATATGTACTTACTGTAGGAGCAGTATCGAATACTATACGACTAAAAATATTATATTCTTGTGATTCAACAAATTGCATAACCTAGAAAAAAATCTGACGGGCATCAAAAACTCAAGTTTCTGCCCATAAAATAAAATAAAATAAAATAAAACAAACAAAACAATCTATGTTTAATAGCTTGACTAAAATATCGTACCTTTGAGATTGCAATTGCTTCATCCAGCCCTGGGGGAGGTGAGTCCAGTAACTCTCCTAGTTTGAGTTCTCCTAGCTTAACCATAACAAACTAAAATGTAAGTAAAACACAAGAAACATATGCAAAAACCTCACCATATAGCAAATCAGTCTGCCAACAAATAAATCCATATGCTGGCATAGAATAGAAGAAAAATGCATAACTATGAACAAGGAGATATAATTCCACTTGTATGAAAAGAATCATTGAACCAAAAACTTGAGCAAATCACACACTTAAGAATGCATTCCCTAAAGTAACTTTCAGCTTATTATAGGGAAAGCAATGTGCCAAAACCTGTAAACCTTATGCGAGAAAATATTGGAATAAACAGTACTCTTGAGGACTTTAATAGACAACAGAAAAAAATGAATTTCTTTCAGTCATTGTTGCAATCCATGATGTCATTAGATTCTACCTGGTCAGCAAGCATTCCAAGACCCATACTGTCCATAAAATCTTTAACTCCAGTACCTCCATTTTTTTGACTTGCACTGCGGAATTCGTCTCTGGCCTTCTCAGGATTTATCTGCAAATGAATATTTCTAAAGATCGTGCCAAGCTATCAAATTTGAACTACTGGAAAGTAAACAATTTGCAGAAGATGAAAAGTCGAATTATCTATTGCAAGGCAACTAAATCTTCTTTGTTCTATCTATTTAAATAAATTATAAATATTAACCTCAAGTGCATATAGTGGAGAATCCAATCCATCAACAGGCACCAAATTTCCTCCACTCAAGTCCTAGTAACAAGCGGAACAAATTAGTGTGGATTTAAAGGATTGCCATCAAAACTTTCGCTAAAATTAAGATCAGATGAGATCATAAATGAACAGTACTTTGAATCTAAAGCCAACTCTAATCACATACTTGTGCAAAAGAATCACTTAGAGAGTGAGCAGGATCAGTTGAAACCACAATGGTAGGATGGCCATGATTTGCAAACTTAACAGCAAGAGAAGCCGCACAACTTGTTTTTCCTACACCTCCTTTTCCACCAAGCATGTAATATTTTCTCTGAACACCAGCAGCCATCTCGTCAAATCCTGCTGTCGCTTCTGCCGGGGTAGCAATGCATCTGACTGCAAAAGGAGTGAAATCTTTTCAGATTGACTGACTACTGTCTACACAATGAGAGTTTCGATTATAAACAATTTCGGACCACATCGTGAATGAAATAAATAAGGTAGAGAAGTTCCCAAAGTAATCTTGAAAAAAAAATTGAGATGGTTTCATTCTACAGATTATGGTGTATACTTAGCTACAAATAGCACCTACGTTTGATTCTTTAGCACTAATACACCAAATGCAAAGCAAGCCTGCACCGATTACATAATTACATTATGGTTGCCATGGCAATATGCGCTCCATGAATGTTTTACAAGAAACCTATCGTGAGAGGCTTCGACCTCAGATACAATATTCCACAAAAATTTTAGCAGTAAATTTATTTGGATAGATGCGGACCAATTCATCTATTAGAAACAAGGGTTAATTGCAAATAAACCCCTTGTAGTATCGCCTAACTGCGAATAGGCCCCCCGCAGTTCTATTTGAATAGAACCCCTTGAGGGTTTTTTTTTTACTCTTAAAATTGTTTAAAAGGTTTTGAGGAGACAGATAGACCCTCTATAGTTCTATTGGTGAGGATAGAGTTATAGACCACCGGC
>NC_033796.1:821386-837160 GCF_001876935.1 Asparagus officinalis
AGAGTCGTAAAAGTTCACTGAGGCAGAGTATTCACACGTTGGCCAATACTACAGGGGTCTATTCGCAATTAACCCTAGAAACAGTTACAAAACAGTCATAACACTTGCTAACTCTTCCAACCATAATAGAAGTGTCGCCATTGTACTAAAATAGGAAAAAGATGGAGCATGCACTTGCAGCATGATATTTTCAGGAAGCAAACAATCTGTTAGAGAACTCGGGTTTCCATTATTCCATAGCTAGGCGATGAAACCAAATGGTCCCAGGTATGACCGGTCGAATCGCAGTGAAATTCCAATTAGGCTATACATATAAAACTAAAAAAAAGGGGTTAACCCTTGATTGCTTGTAATAGGGTTACGATGCCAAACCAACATAGGCACACTGTAATCAGTGATTCCGAGTATAATTACAGTTTTCAGGCGACAGATGTTTCTTGGGGATCCATTGAAACTTTGGTTGAGGGAGAGCTAGTTGAGTTAAAAATCAGGGTTTTATCGGCAGACAAATTTTGTAATAAAGTAAATAGATAGGCGGAGAGGGAGAGAAAATGGAAGAGAAGGGACCTTGGAGGATGCGGCCACGGCGACGATCGGAGAAGGACAGACGGCGGAGAGGGGCGTCGGAGAGGCTGCAAGAGGCGGCGAGGGAAAGGGA
Source organism: Asparagus officinalis (assembly GCF_001876935.1). Classification (NCBI taxonomy): domain Eukaryota; kingdom Viridiplantae; phylum Streptophyta; class Magnoliopsida; order Asparagales; family Asparagaceae; genus Asparagus; species Asparagus officinalis. The sequence continues at coordinate 822,045 of NC_033796.1, forward strand.
GAGGCGGCGGGCGAGAAGGGGAGTAGACGGAGAACTAGCAATGTTTTCACCGGAGAATGAGTAGAGATTACGATGATGCTGGGTTTTCAGCGCGGCGGTCTCAGTACCGCTACTTCAGTTAATGTTTGTTTTGCACGTGACTCCTCATCAATTTGTACATTACACCAAGATTCCTTTTTCTTTTTGCTTATTTTGCACTTCAATACTCTAGAGTTTCACCAGCTTGTAACTTTGACGGGGCCGACCCCGAGGTTTGGGTTGTCCTAGCTCACTCTTCCTCTGAACCTCCTCTCCTCCCGTGCCCCCGCCGCCTGGTGCCCTGGCCTGGTATGCCCCTCCTCCCTCCGTCGCCGCCCCCGCGCGGGTTGCCTCCCGCCTGGGTTGCCCCAACCCCGGGGCTTGGTGGGCTTACCCCAGGGCCGGCTCTGAATATCCTGATGACGTACAATTTGATACTTTAAAACATTGAAATTTTCTATTTTCCACTTTTATTGAATCTTTTTTAACTTTTATTGCATCTTATTAAACCTTTCGGCTGTCAATTTCATTTAAATTTATAAATATACTTGTATTAAAACCTTGGAAATTTTCAGGTCTATTTTCATTGGCTAACTACTTTTTTACTTCTCAATGTTTGCTAAATTTATAATTAAAAATATCCTTATTCTATTTTTAACATGCACTAATTATATTTTAAAATATAATTATGGTGGATTTAATAGCAAACTCAACAGACGTTAAGACTTAGAAAGTTATAAATTAGCTTGTGTGTTATAGATCGGAAAATCAACGCAAAACCCTCGTGTTTGTATGATAAAAAAGCATTAAAGTGAAACTTTTAGAAACTTTAAGTTATATAATTGCCGTAAAAAACGAGTGAGGGTACATAATCGCGCGCGAGATAGGAGAAACTGTAATGTATTTTAAGTGCTAAATAGCCATTTTTATTTAACTATGTCTTAGGCACATGCAATGCACATGGTTACATACCATTATTAAGTATGTTTTATTTATTTCCTTAATAAAATTTGTTCATCAGTTCCACTTTGATAGTTTTTGTTTCTAAACTTTAGCATTGTGATTATTTATTTTCTATGATAATTGAATTGACATGAAACAAATGCAATTGTAGGCAATAAAAATCGCCTTTAAATCCTTATCAGAGAAGTTCAGAACAAAACTGCTAAAACCTCACCCGAAATAGCGAAAAAGGGGAAAACGCAGATATCTCCCAAACCGTAAGGAATTTGGCAAAACGGAGGAAGCGAACCGAAGCCTTCGGCTTGGTTCGGATGGCTCCATCTCGTCGAGATAGGCGATTTTCATATATAATTCGTCCAATTCCGACTTACGGTTTAAAGTTACGGCCTATTCTTCAATCCATGCTCAGGAGCTCGCCTGCAACTCAAATTCGCCTGCAGTCCCAAATCCGCCTGCAGACCCAAGTCTGCCTGCGCACCTGAGCTCGCCTGCAAACCCAGTTCGCCTGCTAGCTCGCCTGCAGACCCAAGTCCGCCTGCAGTCCCAAACTCACCTGCAGACCCAGTTCGCCTGCAAGCTCGCCTGCAGACCCAAGCTGCAGACTCGCCAGCTCACTGTCAACTGCCCACTTGGAGTATGGGAACAGTTACATCAGTGGTCAAATCCCACAAATCAAGGGAGAGGGCACAATACTCCAGGCCCGTCAGATGGCCGTCCACAGTACGAATGAGCGGACAGGCGCCGAAACAGCCTGCACCCTCATAAATGCGGCTCACCTCAGTTGTCCAGGTGAAGGGACGAGAGCCGCCAACGCTCGGTGGTTGGTCAGATCCACGCAAGCATCTGACAGCCGTTGTCACGCATACGAGGAGGGGCTTTCCCACTCCTATGTAGCGTGATGCAGAGCACAGCTCTTCGAATGACCATTGACGGTACGAATGAACAGCAGGACGTCTCCGAACAACGTGTGGTCACATCCCATAATTCAAGGAGCAGTCAAGCTATCTCCCTCACCTCTATTAGTGGTCAAATCCCATGAATCAAGGGAGAGCCCATGCCATCCCTTGCCTGTTAAAACCCATCTTCAGCAGCATGAAGAAGGGGGATTGGCCGTTGCATATTCTGCTGGCTAATCTCCCAAAGGTTGAACCTGGACCTTTGCCAAAGGCTCCCTCATTTGAGAACCGAAGCTCCGGCTCCGGCATCAACTTCGATCGGATCGTCCAAGGGAAGCAGACTCGGCACGAGCACCGAGCGAGGCATCCTATCGCCACCTAAAGTCCCCACACAAAACAAAGAGGGCCTTCCCTCTGCTTCTGTTGTAAACATTTGATTTGTTAGTTTGTAATAAGCTTTCTTATAAATACAAACGAAACTCCTTTCTTCGGAAGAATCAAATTTTCACCCTACAGAAGATGGCGACCACAGTGGGAGAATCCGTTCATTCAGATGAATTGGTGGTGGCGCAGTCTGACGAAGTTGCTGCAGGGACTACTGTTGAGTCCCTTGTGATCAAATTCGAAGGGTACTTACAATCGTCCTCTTCTCGCAGCAATACATCTCGCGATGGTTGCAGAGTCGTGCGGGTGGCCCAGCCCCAAGAGGCTGAGGCAACCAAGCCTGAGGGATCTACCCAAGCCGAGGCAGGGGGTTCTTTTCCCCCCGAACCAGTTGAGGCCGAGCCGAGATTCGAGAATGCAGGTCTAGGGGCTGCTGAATGGGTCGATGAACGATCCTCGCAGACCCCTGTGCAAGAGGAATCAACCATTTGTGTCGACGCAGAATACGCCTCCGTCGTCGACATGAACGCTCCTCGTTCAAAAAGATCCAAACAGCGGCGACGAAAAGCTCTCGCTCGTCTCGAGGCGCAATCCCTCATCCCCCACGACAGCCTGAATTATTATTCAGGCTTGAGGCGAATCAACCTCTTGAGCCAGGTTCCCATTTTTGGCGAACCGCTCGAATCGGGCGAGCCTAGCAGTTTAGGCGAACCCATCTCTTTGAGCCAGGTTCCCAGCTTCGGCGAACCGCTCAAATCAGGCGAGCCTAACGGCTTAGGCAAGCCCAATCTCTTGAGCCAGGTTCCCAGTTTTGGCGAACCGCTCAAATCGGGCGAGCCTAGCAGTTTAAGCGAGCCCCACTCTGTGAGCAAGGTGCTCAATTTTGGCGAACCAAGGGCACCTGGCGAACTCTGCAGTTTAAGAGGGCTTCGTCAAACAAGCGAACTTCACCAAGCTCGCCTGACGGCCCAAGATCGCCAGAAAGGCGAAGCAACAGCTCGCCAGACAGGCGCAGGCACACTGTGCCAATCTCGCCTGACGGGCGAACCTCGCCAGCATGAACCTCGCCAACACGCTCACGCCCAAATGGGGGTGGCCACCTCGTTTGCCTGCACGGGTCTGACGTCCGTCTCTGACGACGACGACGATTGCTCAGCAGTGGCAATGTCGGAGACTTCAAGCTCAGTTCAGGGCAAGCACACAAATGTGCACATGACTGACATCCCTGAGGAGATGTCTAGGAGGCTCGACGAGCAACAAGCAACCATCGACTCCCTGAAGGAGATGTTGGAGCAGCTCCTGAGCGAGAAGAAGAGGAAGAGAGAGAGGACTTCGCGGGCTTCGCATAAATCATTGAAGCACAAAGAGCGGGTGCCTACTCCTTCTCACTCCTCATCCGAGTCATCTAGAGGAGCGTCATCTTCGGGCCATAACCCAAGAGACAAGAGGTTTGACGATCTCCAAAGTCAACTCGACGCCTTGAAGCTCCAGAAGCATGCGAACAAGCTGGGGGTTGTCAGACCGTATCCAATTGAATGGGATGCGGTCTCCTACCCGGCAAAGTTCGAGCCGCTGGACCTCCTGCAGTTCAATGGCAAGGGTTCTCCTACCCAGCACATCTACTACTTCCAGGCGCAAACTGGACACATAGTGGGAAACGATCCCATTATGACTCGACTGTTCATTGGTACCCTCAAGGAGGGCGCTTTTGAATGGTTTCGCAGATTGGCGCCTGGGTCCATCACCTGCTGGAATGACACAGAAGTATCTATGGCCACCCTGCTAACTGTGAAGCAGAGGAAGACAGAGTCTGTAAGCAGCTTTGTCAAGAGATTCAGAAACCGATCGTTGCATTCCCGCGATCGAGTTTCCGAGGCCACGCTCATCGAGATGTGCCGGAACAATCTCTCCATCAGCGTTCTGTCCAATATGGGCGCTGTTGAAGCTCGCTCATGGAAAGACTTACTCCGCCAAGGAGAACAAGTCGAGAGCATGCTCAAGCATATGGGTGACGAAGACCCGCATGAATTTCGAACCAGATGATGACCAAGATGCCTTGGTAGTGGAGACCGATCCCTCATCTCCTCCAAATTTCCCCCGTTGATCCTCTTCAACAGGACGGCGGGCCCACATAGTCGCTCTAATCGCGACAATCTTGTCAAGTTAACACTACACCTCTGACAATCTCCCGTCGATCCTCTTCAATAGGACGACGGGCCTACAAAGCTATCACGTTAACAATCACCTCTGATAGTTCTTCGACACTCCAACTGGTGCATGAGTTTAAACTGCTCCCTTAACACTCCGACAAGTACACGAGTATAAACTGCTTCTTCTGACACTCCAACTGGTGCATGAGTTTAAACTGCTCCCTTAACACTCCGACAAGTACACGAGTATAAACTGCTTCTTCTGATCCTCCAACTGGTATAAGAGGTTAAACTATTCCCCACACTTCCACTTCTTGAGCCAGGTTCCCAGTACGGGCGACCCGCTCAAATCAGGCGAGCCTAACAGTTTAGACGAGCCGAGCTTAACAGCTTAGGCGAGCCCCATCTCTTTGAGCCAGGTTCCCAGTTTCGGCGAACCGCTCAAATCAGGCGAGCTTAACAGCTTAGGCGAGCCCCATCTCTTTGAGCCAGGTTCCCAGTTTCGGCGAACCGCTCAAATCAGGCGAGCTTAACAGTTTAGGCGAGCCCATCTCTTTGAGCCAGGTTCCCAGTTTCGGCGAACCGCTCAAATCAGGCGAGCTTAACAGTTTAGGCGAGCCCATCTCTTTGAGCCAGGTTCCCAGTTTCGGCGAACCGCTCAAATCAGGCAAGTTTAACAGTTTAGGCGAGCCCCACTTCTTGAGCCAGGTTCCCGGTTATGGCGAACCGCTCAAAACAGGCGAGACTAGCAGTTCAGGTGGGCTGCATCAAACTCCCACTTGGTCAAACCTTCAGATAGTTAGGACCAAAGCCACAATCCCCCGCCAATCCTCTTCAATAGGATGGCGGGACCCCCACTGTCATGTTAACGGTCACCTCTGACAAATCAACTTACCAATCCTCTTCAAAAGGATGGTAGGTCCTCAAAGTCGCTCCGATCGCGGCAATCCCTATCATGTTAACGATTACCTCTGATAGCCGACACCATCATTCCCGCAAATGATGTTGTCCAATCAATCGTCACACTCATACGTCCCTGAACGATTTGATTCTCCCAGCACCGTCTTTCCCATAAAAGGCGTTGTTGTTTGATAGTGGCCTACTATGCGATGTGCTGCTATTTCAGGGTTCGTCTTTGCCCCAAGAGAAGACAAATCAGGGTTCGTCTTCATCTTTGCCCTAAGATAAGCTTCCCCCCTAGACTCCAACTGGTGCATGAGTCTAAACTGCCCCCTTACACTCCAACTGGTGCATGAGTCTAAACTGCTCCTACCCTCCGACTGGTATACGAGGTTAAACTGCTCCCTTAAATCCAAACGCCTCGAAAGGCTAAGGATAGAGGAGAAATTTTAGCATTGAGCCTAAGAGAGACTCCTCGACAACTTACCATGCTAAGGGCAAGAGCATGGCTAGTCCAACTCAAACGGCAGTTGGTAAAGACAAATCAAGTCCGTTGATAGCTGAGGGTTTGCTCAAAATCCTAGAAGGCGATCATCAGCTGCGAGTGAAGAGCAGGGATCACTTTACGGGACTTCATATCCAAAGTGTTCCAGACCCCATGCGGCCTGATTCAGGTCTGAAAACTTTGGAGGGGGTTTTGTAGGCAATAAAAATTGCCTTTAAATCCTTATCAGAGAAGTTCAGAACAAAACTGCTAAAACCTCACCCGAAATAGCGAAAAAGGGGAAAACGCAGATATCTCCCAAACCGTAAGGAATTTGGCAAAACGGAGGAAGCGAATCGGCTTGGTTCGGATGGCTCCATCTCGTCGAGATAGGCGATTTTCATATATAATTCGTCCAATTCCGACTTACGGTTTGAAAGTTACGGCCTATTCTTCAATCCATGCTCAGGAGCTCGCCTGCAACTCAAATTCGCCTGCAGTCCCAAATCCGCCTGCAGACCCAAGTCTGCCTGCGCACCTGAGCTCGCCTGCAAACCCAGTTCGCCTGCTAGCTCGCCTGCAGACCCAAGTCCGCCTGCAGTCCCAAACTCACCTGCAGACCCAGTTCGCCTGCAAGCTCGCCTGCAGACCCAAGTCTGCCTGCAGTCCTAAGCTCGCCTGCAGACCCAAGCTGCAGACTCGCCAGCTCACTGTCAACTGCCCACTTGGAGTATGGGAACAGTTACATCAGTGGTCAAATCCCACAAATCAAGGGAGAGGGCACAATACTCCAGGCCCGTCAGATGGCCGTCCACAGTACGAATGAGCGAACAGGCGCCGAAACAGCCTGCACCCTCATAAATGCGGCTCACCTCAGTTGTCCAGGTGAAGGGACGAGAGCCGCCAACGCTCGGTGGTTGGTCAGATCCACGCAAGCATCTGACAGCCGTTGTCACGCATACGAGGAGGGGCTTTCCCACTCCTATGTAGCGTGATGCAGAGCACAGCTCTTCGAATGACCATTGACGGTACGAATGAACAGCAGGACGTCTCCGAACAACGTGTGGTCACATCCCATAATTCAAGGAGCAGTCAAGCTATCTCCCTCACCTCTATTAGTGGTCAAATCCCATGAATCAAGGGAGAGCCCATGCCATCCCTTGCCTGTTAAAACCCATCTTCAGCAGCATGAAGAAGGGGGATTGGCCGTTGCATATTCTGCTGGCTAATCTCCCAAAGGTTGAACCTGGACCTTTGCCAAAGGCTCCCTCATTTGAGAACCGAAGCTCCGGCTCCGGCATCAACTTCGATCGGATCGTCCAAGGGAAGCAGACTCGGCACGAGCACCGAGCGAGGCATCCTATCGCCACCTAAAGTCCCCACACAAAACAAAGAGGGCCTTCCCTCTGCTTCTGTTGTAAATATTTGATTTGTTAGTTTGTAATAAGCTTTCTTATAAATACAAACGAAACTCCTTCCTTCGGAAGAATCAAATTTTCACCCTACAGCAATCCACAGGCATTTTGAATTTTCATGTTATTTGACAGACATGAATCTAAGCTTGACTTGAAAAAGTATAATGTTGCTAAAGTGAAAAACACTTGAAAAAAATGGTGTTATGAATGGAAGACGAGTAATTAAAACCAATGAGCCAAGATGATTGGTTAAAAGTAGGATAGAACAAAAACTCAAGAGAATATGATGTTTGTTCCTAATCATTAATAGACTTCATAAAAAAACCACAAACAAAAGATTAATACTAACTCTAGTACACTTTTATATGATAACAGTATCTATATAAGTATATAAAGTACTAAAAATGTTCATGAAAATCCATTCTAAAGATTCCTAATTTTACTCAAAAAAAAGTAAACTACCTTATGAAATATTCAGAAAGCAGATATTTTATTTCTTCTATTGGATACTTCTAGAGTAGCATCTTCATCATCTACATTGATTGTGAAATCAAGTTGGAATTAGATTTCTTGTGTTGTTATATGTTGATGCTCGATATCAGACAGCCAATTAATCCAGAAGAGGATTGTTATAGGATGATGAAAGATGATGGAGGGTCCGTTCACTTCTCCGACTTTATGCCTAGTTCTTGAACGAGGGCGTGATGTCCGCATTGCATAGATAGAAAGAACTCGTGAGAGGATGGGGACCGGTTCCCCCATGGTTCCTCCGACGATCAAGTCGATTGATGAACGTGAGCTTGAGTGGAGTTTAGAACTATGTGTTCTTATGTTATGTGCATTAGAGATAACCATCTCTTAGTTTAGACCGGGAGGGAGATTTAAATTGCTCCGAGAGTTGTTTGTTAGGTTAGATCAGGTTACCTTTCCTTTTCTTTTCTCTCGATCCAATCCTCTTTTCTGATGGTGAACAACCTCCATATATAGAGTGGATGTCCATGGCAGACTGGTTATTTCGGCCATGCAGAATGATGGTGACAAAGAGTGAGATGGAAGGTGAGTCATCATTTGCTCTGCAGGTGTCGGCTGGCGACTGGAGGGGAAGTTATTTTAGCCTGGGAGATGGTGTCTCCGCGATATCCGGGAAGTTTGTGAGTTGTGGTAGAAGTCACGTAAGCATACTGAGTCGTCCCTCGCTTTACAGATGTCGACTGGCATCTGGAGGGGAAGTCAGTTCCTTATGGGAGAGAGTGTCTACGTATTTTCTGTGAGTGATTGAGCTGACAAGTCATAGAGACTTGTCAGGCCAAAATCTGGATAAGGCTTGTCCGAGGTGGACTGAGATGTCGACATGTGCTCTGGGGGAGAGGTTTGAGGCTGGGGTTGAGTTATCAACTTAGTCGACAGCAAGGAATGTCCCTCCAGTCATTTCTGAGAAATGCCCAGTGAGTGATCGAGTGCCCTAAATAGGGTCATCCTTGATTATAGGGTCGACCGGCACCACCTTTCGCGTATATTTAGGAGTGTCGGCCTGTCCGACTGGTTGAAATGCCATCTTATATCAGCTAATAACCATCTCTTGAGTCGATATAAAGATGTTGACTCGTCTGGGAGGTCAGGATCTCTCATACCGACTAGCATCGCTTCTTGTGTCAACACTAGAGTGTCGGCTTGATGAGTTGGTAGGGTTGAGGCCTTTGTAATTGTGTCTTGGGTTTATCTCTGATAAGGTACCAAGTTCTTGCAATTTACCCATGATGGACGAGTTGTTCTGGAGGATTCGACCATATATTGTGCATTGGGCTTACCTTGATAAAAAGCCAAAGGCTTGTTTATCTGATTGAGGAGTCGTTTGCCTAGAACTCTTGAGAGTTGACTAGAGCTTTCCTTATCCTAAGGCCGAGAGGTGACTGTGAGAGTCGACCAAATGGTTGTGCTTGTTTCGCTTAGGGCTCTTATCGTATCATTTGGCCAATATCCGTATCTTGGGTGAGTGAACACCATAACATCTTTTGTCTTCTCGTCTTACTTTACAAAGAAATTGAATGTATTTCAAATATTCAAAATAAACTTTTAGAAATATGGACTATGATTATTTTTCTATTTTAATGAGAATATATGTTAATTTCATATATATGAAATTTTTGAGTCTCTAATTTATTACTTAAATAAGGTAAGAAGTCATCTCTTTTTCCTTTACAATGAATTCTTCTGTTATACATCTAATAAGAGTTTTTGCTGCCTCAAATAATATTACATTTACTCTGTCCATGTTATTTTCTATGAGGATCTAAACTAAATAACCGTATTTTTCATTGTCAATTTGCATTATATCACAATGTTAATATTTAATCTTGATGTGTTTATTTCATGAAAAGAGATATTACTTAACATTGGTATTACATCATAGGCGATTCTGTGACATTAATTATCTAGACAATCTTATTAAAATCTTTATCCACCTTATTGTAGCCCTTCCAGCATAGAACCATGGCTCAATGCTATTGTAAATGATAGTTATCTTTGCATTGTAAACACAGTAGCATGTTTGTATATTGGTAAACTATTTTTAGGCTTAATTGTGTAAATTTTAGAGTAGGTCTTGTAAGATAATACATTTTTTGAAAATTGTGATGATTGTATATATCAGTAATTTGAATTTGTATTGTATTTAAAAAGAGTCTTGATGAAGATGTTTTTGTCTTGGCCGCTTATTCTGAATGAACCCTGCATATTAGCTTTAAAATTCAATTTTTTTTCTTTGTTACATTATACAAATGTTTGGCTGGTTTACTTACTTACTTACCATTTTCTTATTTCTTTAGTAAGTTGTATCTTTGGGATGATACATATTATTTACAATTTACGATGGCATGCACATCTCCCCTATAAATTTGTGACAAATATAAAATAAATTTTATGTTTAGTGGCATTGAATAAGAATTTTAGTAATAAAATATGTTACCTTCAGATTTAAAAATCTTGAAATCTAATAGTGCTATTACACATGCTTATCTTTGATCATATCTTCAGAATTGATCCCTCGTTGATTGTCTTATCCCCAAATAAAGTTACACACAGAGTCATGCCACTTTATATGAAAAAGAAAAGATCAATTTTAATTTTTGTACATTCTTCAAAAAAAAAATTTGTACTTACGCTATTATAAATAAATACCATGTGTATTCCTTTTATCCGTTAAAATAATTTTCCTTCTCTTATCTGGCTTGTTATATCTCGCAATATAGTTGATCAATGGCTTCACTTTAGTTTTTATTTCAACATTATTTGTGTGTAATTATATATTAAGTTTGTGATTTCTTTAGTATTTGAATAGTAAAGTATGAAAAGTTAGAAATACTTACTAAATTTTTTTATATTTTTCATGAAGAATGCTTCTTTAATTGGGACAAAGTTGTTCAATATATTCTTCAAGAAAAACTCAATCGATGGTTTTTTGATGCGTATGCCTTTTGTCAATATCAATTCAAGTGATTCATAAATGTTTGTGAATTTTAGGTTTATTTCCTTTACTTTTCCATTTGAGATAAAAACAACTTGATTCTTTTAAAGAATATCTCTGAACCTTTTGATTGTTTCTCCATACATCACATGTTTTTATTCTATAAATATTATTAACATTAGATATTAATGTTCATACATTATAATTAACTAAAGCTAAACTATTATATTATAGGCTTTTATCAGTTTTATAAAATTTAGTCTTCTATCAATTAATGTTATTAGTAAAATTATATGTAATTCCTTTAATTTATACAGTAACGTTAATTTTTAATCTAACATATATTTTTTAAATTTTTATTCCTTAACTGGATATTTTAATTTTGTTATTACTATTTTTTATCAGCATCAACTTAGGCTATTTTTAAATGCTGAAAAAGGATAATAAACTTTAAATTAAAAGTTATATTCATATATTTTAATAAAAAAATATTAAATAATTACTCTTTTCTTTGCTGCGAAGGTTATAAATTTTAGCCTTTTGTGATTTTTAAACTTTTGAGGGGGTACTTTGCAATTTTAAAATTTTGTTAGTATTTTTTGAAAATTTTAAATTTTAAGTTGGGCACCTGTAATTTTCATGTTTCTTGTACTGGTGGTAAGTTTTCAAATGCTAGGATATTTCTTTAAACTCTGAAATTTTGAGGGTATTTTTATAATTATTAATACTTTGCATTGTTTTTATAAAATTTAAATTTTCAGCGATCTGCTAATAATTTCTAGATTTGATGTATACTAGTTATAAGTTTTGAAATTTTATGATTTTTGTAATTTTTAACTTTTGAGGGGGTTTTGCAGATTTTATAACTTTGAGGTTTTTTTGTAAATTTTAAAATTTTAAGTGCATGATAGTAATTCCTTAAACTCATGGCACCAATTTAAATTTTAAATTAGTTTTTAAATTTTAGCGATCTGCTAATAATTTTTATGTTGTTTGTTAGTTTTAAAATTTTAAAATTTCAGGATGCTTTTTTGTAATTTAAAATTTTAAGGTTGTTCCTATAATTTTAAAAATGTTGAGGGTGTTAGTTATAAATTTTAAATTCTACAGAGCTGTTGTTAATTTCCAAATTTCATGTTTGTTTTTAAGTTTTGAAAAATTAGGGTGTTTTGTATAATTTTGAACTTTTAAGATACTTTGCACAAATTTTGAAACTTTTTAGGTTTTTTTAAATAATCCTTCATGTATTATAAGATGTGTATGGTGTAAATTTTGATCTCCCGAAACAGGGGTTTCGTTTGTATTGATAAGAATAGCTTATTACAAACTAATGAATCGAAATTACAACAGAAGCGGAGGGAATGCCCTCCTTGTTTAACGCGGGGTCTTTGGTAGCGATAGGACGCCTCCCTCGGTTCTCACGCCGAGTTTGCTTCCCTTGGACGATCCGATCGAAGTTGCGGGCAAGCTTCAGTACGCAGTAGAAGCTTGTGCTGATCGAGTTCGACTATACCCGAGGCTAAACGGGGGGCTTGTGCTTGTCGACTGACTGCTTGGAGAGAGCTATCATGCAAGAGCTTGCAAAGAGCCTAAGAGTCTCAAGTCTGAGAGTTCAGACGAGTCTGCAAAGAGCTACTATGCAAGAGCTTGCAAAGAGCCTAAGAGCATCAAGTCTGAGAGTTCAGACGAGTCTCTTCAAATGATGGAGCCTTTAGCAAATGAGCCAAAGGTTCAACCTTTGGAAGATTAGCCAGCCAAGCAAGCAGCAGCCAATCAACCCCCTTCCACGTTAGCTGAAAGTGGCTTTAAATAGGCAAGGGATGGCATGGGTCACCCCTTGATTTGTGGGATTTGACCACTAGTAGGGGTGATGGAGCCAGCCGCCCTAGCTGTGGGATGTGACCACTTAGGAGGTCCTGTCAGCCGCCCTATTCTTGTTAGGTGAGGAGCGTCATGCTTTCTCCCTTGATTCGTAGGATTTGACCACTGACGTGACTGTTACCATACTCCAAGTGGGCAGCTGACAATATTGGCGGGTTTCTAGTTGTTAGGCGAGGCTGTCAGGCGAGCTTGGCCTTCAGGCGAGCTCGAACCTTCGTGCTGGCGAGTCGGCCAAACAGGCGAGCTTCGAGCTATCGGGCGAGCTAGGCCTTCAGGCGAGCCTGGGTCAAGCAGGCGAGTTTCAGTCTTCAGGCGAGCTTCAAGCCTTCAGGCGAGCTTGGTTCAATGTGCAGGCGAGGTTATGCAGGCGAAGCTGTGCAGGCGAGCTGTGCAGGCGAATCTCATTCAGGCGAGCTTCAATGCTGTTAGGCGAGCTCTATCCTTGCAGAAGGACTTCCTTGCAGGCGAGCTTCAGCCCTTACAGGCGAGCTTGGTTCAATGTGCAGGTGAGGCTGTGCAGGCGAAGCTGTGTAGGCGAGGCTGTGCAAGCGAAGCTGTGCAGGCGAAACTCATTCAGACGAGCTTCAATGCTGTTAGGCGAGCTCTATCCTTGCAGACAGACTTCCTTACAGGCGAGCTTCAGCCCTTACAGGCGAGCTTAGTTCAATGTGCAGGCGAGGCTGTGCAGGCGAGCTGTGCAGGCGAATCTCATTCAGGCAAGCTTCAATGTTGTTAGGCGAGCTCTATCCTTGTAGACGGACTTCTTTACAGGCGAGCTTCAGCCTTTAGGCGAGCTACTGAACATGCTTCTAAGAATAGGCCATAACTTTCAAACCGTAAGTCGGAATTTGACGAATTATATATGAAAATCGACTATCTCGACGAGACGGAGCCAACCAAACCTCCGAAAGGGGTTTGCCGCCTCCGTTTCTCCAAATTCCTTACGGTTTAAGAGATATCAGCGTTTTTTCCTTTTTTGCTCTTTCGGATGAGGTTTTAGCAGTCTTGTTATGAACTTCTCTGATAGGGATAAAGGCAATTTTTATTGTCTACAAGATGTCAGTTAAGTATGACTTCTTAACCTTATTTTTTTTAATTGTTAGTTTTCTCCCCCGATCGAGATATCCTCTGTTATAGATAGTTCACATGTGTCTAGTATATACTATAATTAATGTTGTGACAGATTGGGATTTAAATGAAATAGTCTAAATAATGTATCATATGTTTTATTATTCTTATTTTTTAGATTGTTGAGCTCTAGATAATTCGCATTAGATTAGTATAAAATATAATTAAGATTAGCATAACTTAAGATTTAAATAAAATATTTAAAATATTAAAGAAGAATATTAATTATGAAAAAAAATTCGAACTCGTGCTTTTAGTAAAGGGAATTTGATATAAGGGGCTGTTCGTTTCGCAAAAAAGAATGGGAAATTAAAGAATAGGAAACCTATTTCCTAAAATAATTGTTTTGAGGTTGTTTGGTTGGTTTAAAAAAGAAGGAAAATTATAAAATAGGAGATGAGATGAGATGAGTTGTCACCTTATTATTGGATGATGTGAGTGATTTTTTTTAAAAAATTGTTTTGAGGTTGTTTGGTTGGTTAAAAAAAAATAAGGAAATGAATTGGAGGTATATTATTGGATGATGTTTTTAGGTTGTTTGTGTTTGGTTCGTTTTTAAAAATAAGAAAATAGATGAGATGAGATGAGTTGGAGGTATATTATTGGATGATGTGACACATACTTAAGAAAATCAATTTCTTATTTTTTTTAGGAAATGGATGGAAAGGAAGGTTTAATGAGATGAGATGAGTTGTCACAATATTATTGGATGATGTGTGTGATTTTTAAAAATGAGATAAGATGAGATGTGATGAGTTGGATGATGTGACACATTTTTTATGTTTGGTTTATTTTTAAAGGTAAGAAAGGAGATGAAATGAGATGAGTTGGAAGATAAAAATAATATTTTATTAGATGTTGTGGGTGAGTTTTAGGGATGGAAACGGATAAAATATTATTTTATTGATTTCCTTCTACCGATTTCATTTTCTTTGATTTTAGGAAACCAACCAAACGGGCCCTAAAATAGGTTGAGATCTTACAATATCAAGGGCTCGAGCTATTTTACTGGAAATCAATATTTTCCTATTTTGGGGTCAACCAAACATGCCCTTAACCTTCTAGAAATTAAAGAATCAACGCTGTGAAAATTTGATCTAGGAACTTTCATTGACATGTAAATTTTACTGAACAATCATGAAGTTTGACCAACTCGCATAGGACTTTCTTACTTTGAAATTTGGACAAAACACCTATAAACATTGGAGTGTACCAGAATATCATTAGGGCTTGTTTGGATTGAGGGGAATGAGGGTGAAGGGAAGTTAAGGGAACCATTCACCTCCATTCACCTTGTTTGGGAACACTTAGGAGGTGAAGTTAATTCACCCTAGTTCCGCTTGGTTCACCCTCTAATAGTATAAAATTTGTTACCCCCAAATTGGGGTGTAACCAAGGGGAAGGGAATTCCCTTCCCTTCCCTTCCCTTCCCTT